>NC_069380.1:6746562-7052031 GCF_027475565.1 Acinonyx jubatus | reverse complement strand
TACCAAAGTGATTCTTAAAGTTGACATTGGTTTTTCTCATAGAACGTAAGATTAGCTACATTGAGGTGGTACAGATAAAAGAATAAAAGAAAATAAAGAGCCCAGAGACAGGCCAAAGTATATACAATAAACACAATATGTATCAGTAGGTGATAGCAACCTGATTGTCTTTATTGCACGTTTTCTATATGCAGGTGCTGGGAGACAATTCTCCTTGGGTCTCCGACTTCTCTGAATGTCTTGCAGAAGAGGCATTAACTGTCCTTTCTTCCAGACCATCTTTTTAAGGATGACCATATAGCAAAGAGCCTTGGAAGACAGAGGGAATCCCTTAAAGCAAAGGGCAGGCATGCTTCCTGAACATTACAGAAGCTTTGGATTCCCTAAGCTCAGGGTTCCTTTTCTAGAATGCAACCCACTGTGTGTACAGGCAACCTTCTGTGCCTACCATTCACTGCCATGGGACTTGGGGACAGGGGACTGCTGCAAATATGGGCTGCTCCTGCTGCTGAGTAACAAGTCCTTTGTCTCTGATACAGGAGTCTTGTGTCTTCTCTCAGCATCCTTGAAAGTGTGGCAGGTAACTTACTAGCTGGAAAGCAGGGTAAATTCTCAAGACTCTTCACGGTTCTTGACAACAGGCTGCTTGTATGGAATTTTGCATATATTATGTCATTTAATCACGGCTTGAGGTCATACAGGAATTTCTGCCTGGGCCCGGATTTCAGCTCAGTGTTTTGCAAGTTAATAGTTATTTGGAGGCAGAAAGTTACATTCTCACCTGACAATGTAGACTAAATTTCACATGGAACACACAGTAAAATATAAACAAACATGAGAAAATATACATACCTGATCTCTAAATGGGTAAGAATTCATTTAATGGGGACTGTAATGAACAATATGGTAGTATATACTTGAAATTTAAGAGAGTAGATCTTAAATATTATCACCACATAAAATTTAATAATGGCAATTATGTGGGAGGATGGAGATTTCACTAACCTTATTGGGGTTTTATCATTTACAATATATGTGTGTGTCAAATCATCACGTTGTACATCTTAAATTTACATACATTTTATGTCAATAAAGCTGGGGGAAAAACTTATTTAAGCATAAAGAAAGCATTTTTTTTCTTTTTTTAAGTAAAGCATTTTTAAAAAGGTTGTGAACGCAGGCCAAAAATCGCAGTTGAAAAAGCAAATTGGAAACTGGGAAAATACTTAAATTAAGTAGGAGAAGGAATTACTATCTTTCACATATAAAGAGCTCATAAAAATCAACAAGAAAATATGAAGTCTCCATTAGAAAAATGAGTAAATAGCCAAAAAAACCCACACCCCATTCTATATACGTTTTATTGTTTTAAATAAATGGAATTAATAGCCAAAAATGAGCGTTTAGGCAAAACGTTTCAGTTCATCATTAATGAAATGCTGCCCTCAAATACTTTTCTACAAGTTGGCTACATTTTTTAAATTAAAATACAAGTATTGGTGAAGACACGATGGGATGGTTATTATACACTGCCGATGAAAACACACATTGACACGGGGTGCCTGGGTGGCGCAGTCGGTTAAGCGTCCGACTTCAGCCAGGTCACGATCTCGCGGTCCGTGAGTTCGAGCCCTGCGTCAGGCTCTGGGCTGATGGCTCAGAGCCTGGAGCCTGTTTCCGATTCTGTGTCTCCCTCTCTCTCTGCCCCTCCCCCGTTCATGCTCTGTCTCTCTCTGTCCCCAAAAAAATAAATAAACGTTGAAAAAAAAATTTAAAAAAAGAAAACACACATTGACACAACTTCTCTGAAAGACCGTCCAAGAGCTTTAAAACTGCTTCTGCCATTTGACCTCATTAATAAAACTTCAAGAAATTTCTCCTGATGAAAGAATCAGAGATGCATTCAAAACTTGATGCATACACCTGAAGAGTGGTTTTCACAATATTTTTAATGAAAATACCTTTACGCCTCTTCCCTGAGACAAAAGAAATTCACGTATTTCTGAGGGCATGTGTTACTTTTATAATTAACAACCCATTAAACATCTTTAAAAGAATCATAAGAGAAAACAAATCAAAACTATTTTTGCAGAAATAATGCAGGCTCGTTGTAAGTAATTATTTAAATATAGAAAAATGTATAATGCAGCCTTCCCTCCATCCCGTAGTTTTTGGAAGGTTTTTTTTTTTTTTTAATGTTTATTTACTTTTATTTTGAGAGAGACAGAGACCATGCAAGTGGGGGGAGGGACAGAGAGCAAGGAGAGAGAGAATCACAAGCTGTCGGCACAGAGCCTGACACGGGGCTCAAACTCACAACACTTGAGATTGTGACCTGAACTGCAAACAAGAGTCAGACGCTTAACCAACTGGGCCACCCAGGCACCCCAGAAGGGTTTTTTTTTTAAGTCCTATTTCTAACAAACATATATGAATATGCATTTTCATCACTATTAAGAATTTAAAAATATGTGTAGCAACCCCGGTTTCAAAAAAGCTGCAATATTTAGTACACTTTTACATTTTTTCTCTTCCTCCCTTCCCCAGGATTTCAGCTGTGGTCAAAATCATCTAAATGTCTGAGTTTATGCTAACATTAATTTCTACATTATGCCTCTTCTATTTTAAGAATACTTTTTTTTTAAACATTATTATTATTTTTGAGAGACAGAGAGAGGCAGAGCATGAGCAGGGGAGGGGGGGAGAGAGAGGGACACACAGAATCCGAAGCAGGCTCCAGGCTCCCAGCCATCAGCATAGAGCCCGATGTGGGGCTCGAACCCATGAACTGCGAGACTATGACCCGAGCTGAAGTCAGATGCTCAACCGACTGAGCCACCCAGGCGCCGCATATTTTAAGAACACTTTTTTTTTTAATTTTTTTTTTAACATTTATTTATTTTTTTTGAGACAGAGAGAGACAGAGCATGAACAGGGGAGGAGCAGAGAGAGAGGGAGACACAGAATCGGAAACAGGCTCCAGGCTCTGAGCTGTCAGCCCAGAGCCCGACGCGGGGCTCGAACTCACGGACCGTGAGATCTTGACCTGAGCCGAAGTCGGACGCAAGTAGGGAAGAGGAGCAGAAGGAGAGAGAGAGAACCCCAAGCAGACTGCATGCTCAGCATGGAGCCCAACTCGGGGCTCGATCCCACAACCCTGGGATAATGACCTGGACTGAAATCAAGTCAGGTGCCCAACCAACAGAACCACTCAGGTGCTCCTTCTTCTGTCTTGAAGCTTATAAATGTATCCATTTGACCTTGGAATTGAGAAATTTCACCAGACAATGTCTCAGTGGTTTTTTGTTTGTTTTTTATTTTTTTCCGACTTGGCACTCCATGACCCCTTTCTCTGCACTCGGTAAAAAAGGTATTATATATTTTCACGGATTCTTTTTCTCCTATTCATTCTATTCTCTCCTCGCGAAATTCCTATTATTCACGTATTGGTCACTCTGGATTCATCTTTTTATTCCTTCCTAGGAGTATGATTTCTAACACTTTTCTCTAATTCACAGATTCAATTTTCAGTTGAATTAGAGGTCAATGTGTCCATTCAGTAGATTTTTTTTTTTTTTGTTTTTGAGACGGCGTCCATTCATGTTGGTTTTCACATCTTTTTTAAATTGCTGTGTAATATTCATACCACAAAACACACGCTTTTTAAGGGCACAGGTCAATTGCAGCAAGTGCATGCATACAACCGGTGGAACCATTCAATAAAGATTTATAGAAAACACTTCCATCACCCCAGAAAGTTCCTCGCGCCTCTTCCCAGTCAACTCACGACCCTCTCCAGAAGCCCATTGATGATTTCTACGACCATAGCTTAATTGCCCCTATTTCAGACTTTCACATACATGAACCCGTACCCCGTGAACTCTTTGGGTGTAGCTTCATCAGTTCAACCTAATACCTTTGAAATTCATCCATGCTGGATGTTTGGGCCACTACTGTAGTCCCACGACAGTTCCTTCTTTTTATTGCTCAGCAGTATTTCCTTGTGTGGCTCTACCACACAGTGTTTCCATTTCAGTGTTTTAATTTCCAAAATGTGTTTCTGTCTTATTATCGAATGGCTCTTTTCCAGGATGCTGTGCCAATAAAGCTCTGGCTTTACTGAAGGAAAATCTGCCTGAATATTCAGAGGATGTAATAATAGCTTAAAGTTTTTTACCTCTTGCTTCCTCAATCAACTGTGTTAGATATGGAGGCCGGCCTTTATTTTGATTGCTTGGAGGCTTCCCTTCCTTCAAGGTGCTGAGTGTTCCCAAATAACCAATGACTTTTTGTTGTTGTTTTTGTCAGCTGCCATAGATCACGTGCCATGATACGCAAGTGTCCAGACCTCCCTCAGCACCCGTCCGCTTCCCCAACGGGACCCCTCGCTCCCCCCAACAACTCATATCACGCGTAGCTGCAGGTGGCACAGAGCAGATTTTGCTCGGGTTTTTGTTCTTAATATGCTTGCAGAGCTCGTGTTTGCAAGCCTGAAATCCCTCGGCTCAAAATAGCAACTTTCTATTTCGCGCGGTAAGAGATGAAACTTACAAAATATAACTAACAAGCCTGAAAGCCCTCCACTCAGAATAGTAACTTTCTATTTTGCAGGAAAGAAGAAACTTACACAAAGTAACTAACAACCACATTACACCCAGGCTTATGTGTATATTATTCAAACAGATTGCACACGCCATGATTGTAAAGTTCCTGCTCAAAAGCGGCATCAGACAGCTGTGTGATGTTGCTACCAAAGAACGGAAGGTTGTATAGGTGCCCCGACTGGGCAGTGGTGTCTGGATCTAGCCACTAATGATCACTTATGCCGTGGGACAGGTTATAAAAGGGGTAAAAGCATCTCCCCCACTTGGAGGCCATCATTTGGTTGCCGGCAAAGCCTTTGCTCCGCCCCTGAAAGGCAGCTGATCAGGATCTGTGCATCGTGGAGGCTCTCTCTCCAGCAGAGAGCAGGGCCAGGGTGGGTGATGGCAGACGGCTGCGTAGTATTGCTTTGGATTGAAAATAAAGAAGCATAAGAACAAAAACAGGAAGAGCCTCTTGCTGGTCTATGGAATCTGAAATCTTCACCCCGTGGCTCATGGGAATAAAGAAAAAGGCTAGGCCAGGAAGAGAAGTTCCCCTGATCTGGGCAAGTAAAATAGTGTGGCAATAGGTGCAGGCACCTGCTGGAGGGAGGAATGGGCTGTAGAAGTGGCCGCCTCCTCCCCTGCAAGAAACCCGGGTGGAAAACACACGGCCCGGTGCTTCCCAGACAGCTCCTGAGTCCAGCCCCTGTCCTGTTGGGAGTCTGGCCTGGATGAGGCGGGTTACACAAGCCCCTCATGGTTGGGGAGACCTGGGGAGGGAGACCTGGGGAGGCTCTACCCTTGGAGTTCTGAGCTGAGCTCTGTCTTTGTGGGGCAGCCGCAACTTCCTGGCTGTGCCCTCCAAGTGCACCTGCCTCCTCAGAAGGCTGCCTCCTTTGGTGGCGGGGGGAGTGGGGAGGGGCTGGGAGTGGTCCTGACACCTTTGCCCTCCAAGCCCTCCTCCCACCCTCACCTCTGTCCCATGACTGGACTAAGCTTGGGCTGGTTGGGGACACGGTCCAGTGGTTCCTTGGGAGAGCTCCGCTTTTCTTTCCCGGTGTGAAACAGAAGCCTGAGTGTGGCTTGACCTTCCGGTCACCCCAGTTCCTTCTAGTTTATAGATTCCCACTCCACTCCTCCACCCTGACCGTCTCGCAGGCTTGCTATGCATATAAAATGACACGATGCGTGGACAGGCATTGCGCAGCACTGGGTACGTAGGAAGACCACAGAGTTCTTAGTGTCTTTATTATCACATCAGAATTCCTCAACATTTCTACCTACGGTATGTTTTCCTAGTATCTACCTGTGCCACACATTTTCCCCCATCGTTTACTTTTTTTGTGCTGTTATTTATTCCAATAAGGTAGTGAGAGAGAGTGGAGATAAACACATGACCATTTTCTATCTTTAAACCTCAAATCAACATTATTTATCGTAGTTTTTAAAATATGGCCACAACCGAGCGTCCAGCCATAGGACAATAGTTAGGTCACGGCCGTCTGGAGGATGGGATTTTAATGTGGAAAAAGACATTTCAGGGCAGGTAGAGAAAATCACCCTGAAGCAGATCTTCAAACTGCAGAAATCTGCAACAACAATGCAACAGTCTCCAATAGACATAGGGCAAGGAGGCGCCCGTGTTCCCGAAGAAAGGAGGAAACGAAACGTTTTGTCTTCCCAAATGGTTTAGCAAGAGCTGACACGCTCCTTGAGCTGCAGAGCTGTTGGCTGGGGAGGAAGCCAGTCTGTTTGCCTAAGAAGCCCAGGGTTCAACGACTAGCCACTGCTCCCCTGAATGTGACATTGGCGTACCTATCAATAACAAGACGGTGGGGGTGGAGGGGGGCGACTCAAATCTCGTGGCAAGAAAATGAACAAGACCCCGGAATAAAGTTATCCTGAAGGAAGAGACTCAAGGCTCATGTTCCAAGTTCGTAACAGAAGCCTGAGTATTGGTAGAGGAACTGATTTCAGGCGGTATGTGGCTCGTCTAGGAAGTGCCCCAAGACCCATACGTCTTTCCCGGTGGCTGTGACTCACAGAACAGTGGCTGAAGAGTGGGAATATAAACTCTAAGGGCCTGGACCAGGATGTCCTGGGCGGAAGGTTACTGCCGGCTGGAGGGTACAGGACTACCCTTCAACAGCGACACCTTGTGGCAGGCCCGAGGAAGTGCAGAGCTGGCGAACTGGGTCCCCAGTTCTGTTGGCTGCATATCCGGAGTCCTTTCCTCTCTTGGCGTGGGGAAGGATCAAGTGTTCTTGCAGAACTTGGGGGGGAGGTGGACAGGCAGGGAATCTTGAGAGGGACGCAAAAGACTGTCTCCTTAAAGGGCCTAGGGTGTTCTAGCAATTAACTTAAAAAAGAAGATAGAGGGGCGTCTGGGTGGCTCAGTCAGTTAAGGCAGTTAAGACCCCAACTCTTGATTTGGGCTTAGGTCAGCATCTCACGGTTGGCGAATGAGTTCTAGCCCCCCATTAGGCTCCACGCTGACATAGAACCTGCTTGAGATTCTCTCTTTCCCTCTCTCTCTAACCCCCCATCCCCCAAAAGAATATAGAAGAGGTGTGACCGTATTTTTATTCTGTGTAGAGTAAGTCTTGCAATCTACATCTGCATTTTTGAACAACCATTAAATGGACTACTATAAACCTATTCATACAATGTTTTAAGAGAATACTTAAAGATTAAAAATATACGTTAATTTTAAAAAGCAGAATATAAAACGGTCCATATGTATGATCGCTTTTATTATATTTATCTATCAAAAGTAACATCATACGAGGAAATGAAAATAAATACAGGCAAGAAGTTAATTAGCAATTAGCTCTCACTTGTAGCGATGTGGGTGGTTTTATGTTCTCCTGCTGAATATAGTCCCGCCAGTGACACTGGCCTCCTTTTCACCCAAAAACTTCAGGGCCGAGGCCCCCAAACACTGTTGTCCGCACGGTTTGCAGCAGGGGTGAGAGGAGGCATCTTTCTCCTTCTTTCCTTTACTTCTTGCCTCGGCACCCAAGATAGGATCTTCTGTCTACATTTTTACCTCTCAGGGAGGTATTACAAAGGGATGCTTCGCCCTTAGAGGGAGTGAAAAATAATCTGATCATCGACAGTACGGGGAAGGTCACTGTGACCTCAAAGCAAGACCAGGCCCCAGGCTTCCTCTCTTGTCCCTCGGACCTGTTTGCCCTCAGGGGAATGTTCTCTCTGCCTTGGTTTCCTGCCCCCACGTACCCCCTCCTGAGCGGGGGGCCTGCTCCCCCAACGCTTCCAGCTGCTGCTCAGTGGGGGGACATTCAGTTTGGGACTTTGGGAAAGGGAGAGAAAAGCCCTCATTTTGTCCGGGCGTGGACTAGTTTTCAAGCCAGCTTCATCCTTCTAAAGCCCCTGGAGCCATTCTCAGTAGAAGCCAGGGTAACGAGTGATGGGAATCCTACAACCACCGTGCCCTCATTTATAAAACATCTAGAAGGTCCTTTTACGCTGACTCGGTGTTTCCGTCTTTGCAACTTGGTAGGTTATGTAGACCAGGAAATACTCACCTGGCCTGGTTCAGGTACATGCTGCTAACAGGTGGGGAGGTGGGGGTGGGTGGGGTTCCTTGGGCCCAAGGACAGATAGGGTGCCACTCTGTGGCCTCTCTGCCCTCAGGCCCTTTCCTCCCCCCTCCCCTGCTCCCCTCAGGGTCGCTGGGGCTGAATCCCGCCAGCATCAGGTTCGCCTGCTTCCAGTAGGGTTTGGCTTGGGAGGCCTTGGCAGAGGACTGGAGAAGGGGACCGGAGAAGCCAGGACCCTCCTCCCTCGCCTTCCGCGCCCCTCCACCGCTCCCTTTGTCCCTGCAGCCTGGAGGTGGGGACGACTTTTTGCTGGCGCTAACCTCTCAGTGACTCCACAGTTTGCCATTGACCCCCTCACCAGGGAAACCAGTTTCTTATTATTGAGTTCCCTCTGTTTTCAACACTTGGAGATGTGTCCCCTTTCCTAGTTGGAGCCTGACCGGTAATAAAGCTAAATGGTTGCCTTCGCGCCCAAGAGGGGAGTCATTCCAGCTGCTCTCAGAGGCAGACCCAGGACACCGCAGAGGGCTGTGCGTGAGAGACCCAGGAAGACATCAGAAAGAGCGCTGTGACATTTCTTCCCTGTCCCCACTGCCCCTCCCTCCCAACCTCAGATACTGGTGTCACGTTCTACTTCTCCAAGGCCTTGTTCTGAGCTGGCTCTTCATTAATTCCTCTGAAAATGTTGCCTGATAATTACTTAAGAATTAGCAGTTTCCAGAACTTTTATAGAGGAAATAAAATGGGGTTTTTTTTCCTGCTTAGTAATACGGTCTCCTATAGGTGCTTTGAAAGAATGTAAAAGGGAAAGTAAGAACCAATTATAATTCCAGCTATTCAGAGGGAACCTCTTGAATACTATGGTGACCATGTGTAGCCTTTTTTTCTTTGATGGCCGGTGTGCACAAGCATGTGTGCTTATCGCTTGTATACGGTTCTGTGCCCTCGCTTTTATCGCTTGGCAAACAAAAACTCCCCGAAGCCGGAAAATCCCCACCAACCCCCCACCCCAGTGCGTGAAATTTACTCAAGGTAACGAACACCGATTGAGCGCTCGCTCCCTCCTAAGGGCTGGGATTGTGCTGGTACAACGAAAGAATGGGTTTGGAGACAGACTGCCCGGCAGCACATACAGAATCCGCAAGAGTGGCCCGTGTGTGCGTGCAGATCAAGTGGCAAACGAAAGGCACGGCATTTGGGGGAAGTGGAATAGCGCTATGGGGGTGCCCGCCCCTGCGACCCCCCCCCCCCCCCCCCGCCGTCTGCCTCGTTCTTACCTGGCATAGAGATAAAGCATGCTGTCCCAGAAGAGAAGGCAGGGGTGGAAACCGTGCCTCCGGCCTCTCCCAAGCAGAATACACCCCCATCTGGAAGGCACGGGTCCTCAGTAAGAAGGGTCTTTTGCCACGAGCGCGTCCTCTACGCGATTTATTTTTGTGTTCTACCTAGTACCTGGCCCATCTCCCCGGTAGTAAGCATAGCAGTGCGCCCAGTGTGCTACAGACAGAGCCCAGAGAACTCCCTTGGGATCCCGGGGCTTCTTAATCCAGTTGGAGTTAATCTCAGCTTCATCTCGTGTGGGTTTTGTTTTTAATTGAAAAAAAAAAAAAGCCTCTTAGATGTGGATAGTGCAGACAGCAATGTACAGCAGCCAGAGGAGAGGTGAATAAAAATCCCACCTCCTTGACAAAGATGCGGGGATCCCCCTCCCCCCACCGAGAGCTTTTCTTTTCCGCGAAATGTTTCAGAGGGAGGCCAGGGGGATGACCCGGGAGATATTATGTTAATGAAAAGCAGGATAAATGCTCGAAACGATTTGCATAGAAGGAACCTGACCCAGCCGATGCTTGGAGAGGAAGTCCCAGTGGAGATGTCCCACATAATGGGCCTTCCTTTGTCCGCCCGAAAGGTGGGGTGGGGGGGGGGGGCGTCTGAATCTAGAAAAACGACTTGGCCGTTCCTGTCCCCCAGCCAGCGCTCACAAGGCCCCACACCAGCGTGGGCGATCCGTGCAATCGCTCTGCGGTCCTCTGTGTGTTTGCACTAATGTTTGCTCTAGTAACGCCCGGTGAGCCCGCGGAGCCCGGGGAAGTTCTGGGCTCGGGCCCAGCCTGCCCAACGCGGGGCAGGGGGGAACAGGGAAGGGTGTCGCCAACCGCTGGCTGCCTCCCCCAGTCACGGGGAGCCTTCCTCAGGGCGGCAGTAGTTCAATGCCAAGGTACCAAACTCCAGGGAGGTTTCCAGCCTCCCTCCCACCCTCTACTTCTCTACCCCCGTCCCGGCTGACATCAGCATCCAAGGCTGGGAATAGCGTCCAGCAACGGAATCGATGATGGAGACCAGGCGGGGTTCAGGACTCGCAAAGGGGGGCCTCTGGACCTCCTAAGGTGCCCAGAGTTTCAGAGCCTTCCCGCCATCCTCTCTCTCATGCGAGCTAGGATGATTTGGGGGTGCTTATAGAAGCAAACGTGTCCGGGCCCTTAGACTGGGTTTCTGGTAAGAGACAAGAAGGGCAATGCCACGGCCGGGCGCCTCCTACGGGGGCAGTTGGCGGGCGCTTTGTGGCCTTGATTCTCCCAACACAGCTGCCACATTCATGCTGCTGCAGGGGAGGAAGCTAAAGCTCAAAGCTCAAAGGTCATCCAAAGGTCAAAGCTCAAGGTCATCCAAGCTACCGGTCAGGTCTGCGTCAGCCCGCGTGCCTCAGGGCTCCCTCCCAGGGTCCTTCCTTCATTCCGTTCTCACGTGCTGAGTACCTACCGCCTGCCGGGCGTGCCACAAGGCGCCCAGAAGACAGAGGTAAACAAAACCCTACCTTGCAGTCTAGCAGCGGAAACCAGTCTCACACGGATCCAGATGCGTGATGACCGGTGCAAATGGCGCCAAGTGGAAACCGGGAGGTGCCCTGCGAGAGGAGAGCTGCCCTCCTGGCTTGGATGGGACCCCAGGGGCGGTGACGTTATGGCAGAGACTGCAGGCTGAGTGGCCCAGGGGAGGAGGGCGGGAACGGCCGCCCAGGCAGAGACCCCGCCAGCACCTGGAGGAAGTGAGCTCAGCAGCGGGCCCCAGGGGTGATGTCCCAGGGACGCGGGGTCAGTGAGACAGTTCTGGAGAGGGAGCACAGCCTCGCCAGCTTGTTAAAGATTTGGGAGGTTGTCCCACCTTTCAGGAATGTAAGCAGATTAGCACTTCAGGAAGAACTTTCTAGCACCACCCAAATGTCCACTGACGGACGAGCAGGTCCGCAAAACATGGTACATCCACACAGTGGCGTGTTTCTCAGTCGTAAAGAGGAAAGAAAATCTGACATCTGCCACCTGGGTGAACCTTGGGGACGTGACGCTAAGGGAAATAAATCCGTCACAAAGGGACAAATACGTATCTGAGATACCCAAAGCAGTCAATTCGTAGACACAGAAAGGAAGATGTTGCCGGCCAGGGGCTGGGGAGGGAAGGGGCTGGGGAGTCTTTGTTTCATGGGAACAGAGTTTCAGTTTGGGCAGACAAAACAGTGCTGGAGATGCGTGGTGGCCATGTGTGTGAACGTGTCTAACACCACTGAACTGTGTATTTAATGTGGCTAAATGGGAAGTTTCGGGTACTGTGGACTTTACCACAGACAAACAAAAGAACATTCCAAGTGCCCAAGGGAGAGCAGATTAGAAGGACGATGGGACAGCTACGCAGCTTTTCAGTCGTTCAGGTCACAGGTGCTACTTCAGGGATCCCCCTGGCCGGAAACCTCTCCGCCTAAAACTCACCAGGGAAGTTTTCCAGAATGTCTGCCTCGTGTTTGTCTTGATGAGGACAGTGGTGGGCTTCTGTACAGATCCACCGGGGGGGAGAGAGGGGGTGCTGCCTGCAATGTGAAGCCCACAGTCGTGCGACATGTGAGTCAGAAACCTTCGAGGATGGAATCAAGCCTGTGGCCACCATCCCCCACGAGTCACCTGGGGCACGTTCTCTCTGCAGGGGTCGAGCTTTGCCGACGTAAATGTGAAAAATGGCCGAAGGATGCTGGGCAGGACCCAGTGCACGGTGGGCATGGGGAGATTTGGCTTCCCCACCCTTCACCAGGCCTTCTTGGGTCTCCTTCCAGGAGGAAGACGTGCCCCAGGGCCCTCCCCCTGACTTTACCAGATCAAGGTCTGGGGCATGTCCTGATGGTGGCCCCTTCCCCAGGCTCTTCCAGTGGGGAGCACTGAGGCTGGCCTCCGGGCAGTGAGGCAGTTATGTAAGGGGAAAAGGGGGGTGAGTACATCTATGAGGCCTGTTCTTATAGAAGAATAATGTTCGGACTCACAAACAAGCATATTGCTTTTAGAACTGCACCCCTCCCCATTCAAACAAAGCCACAAGGCTCTCTTTGTTTCAGGGGTGGATGAACCAGCAGGAACGCACAGCCTCCAGGAGTCCGTGCCTGCCTTTCCATTTCAGAAACCAAAGCATGTGTGTCTCAAGGGCCAAGGTCATGAAGAATGCAGGGCTTAATCACCAGATTTAGCAGAAAAGTGAGCAATCAGAGGCAGTTTTCCGTGCACCGGGGGAGTGAGTGAGTGATTTTGCTGAGGAGAGAGAGGAGTCTGGGGGCTTGAGTCCCTCACCACCCCGTTCTGTGACCACGCGCAGGTCAAGTCACATTGGGGGCTGCGGTTTCTCATCTGTGGCCAGGGGTCCTGCGCTCCCTGCCCCAAGCCAGCTGGTTGTCCCTACACCCCGACGCTGGAAAACCCTCAACTGAGTCACTTCCCCCAGCTGGGACATCCTGAGCGTCTCCGGAAGGACTTTGCTTCCTCCATGTTCCAGGCGAATTCCTGTCTCCACACGGATGCTGACTTTGCCAGGAGAGGGTGTGGGGTGTGGGGTGTGGGGTAGTGGCTGGCTTGGGAATTGGACGGAGGTGGGCTTAGAATTCTGAGGCCATTGCTTTTGGTGTTGTGACGTCTGAACCCCGATTCCTCGTCTGGAAAACGGAGACCAAAGAGCATCTGGCAGGCCCCTCATAAGGATGAGAAATGTCGTGGAAGGGACCCGGCACCCGTACACAGTGGACTTCGAGCGTGATGGCTCGACATAAGAATTAGAAGAATAAGAATTGTGATTAATATTATTATCATTTGCCATTATTGGGGGAGGGACTCTAGCTTTACGTACAGGTTAAGAGGGGCTTCTTGTGTTCAAGTGGGTTTTGAGGACCGTTGTCCTAAATCACAATGCACTACAGAGCTCCGCGTCGCAAAACTGGGGCGTAGGAAACTGACTCGAAAGGAGCAGATATCACCAGTAGTAGTGATCTTACGTAGAGGATCCTTCTTCAGATGAGATCGAAAGCTCCTTCCAGTCATTAATTCTTGCCCCGTTACGTTATTTGTAGGTTTTCCAAAAATCATGCGACAATGAACACTTTTCAGGCATACAGTTTTTTGCTCCTTTTTAAAAAAAAATTTTTTTTAACGTTTATTTATTATGGAGACAGAGAGAGAGCGTGAGCAGGGAGGGGCAGAGAGAAAGGGAGACACACAATCTGAAGCAGGATCCAGGCTCTGAGCCGTCAGCACAAAGCTCAACACGGGACTCGAACTCACAAACCGTGAGATCATGACCCGAGCCAAAGTCAGGCGCTTAACCGACTGAGCCACCCATGTGCCCCTTTTGCTCCTTTTTTAAGGATAATATTAGAGGAGTAGAATTTCTGCTTCAAAATGCCTTTCTAGGTTTTGGTAATACTTATTACCTGTCTGCTTTCTGAAAGAGTAATATTTCCACTTCCTTTTTAGAAAAAAATTTTTAACGTTTTTATTTATTTTTGAGACAGAGAGAGACAGAGCATGAGTGGAGAGAGAGAGGGAGACACAGAATCCAAAGCAGGCTCCAGCCTCCGAGCTGCCAGCACAGAGCCCGATGCGGGGCTCGAACCCACGAACAGTGAGATCATGACCTGAGCGGAAGTCGGATGCTTAACCGACAGCCACCCAGGCAGCCCTCCACTTCCTTAATACTAATCTAACCCGCATAACTTAGGGGCTTAAAATGACCAGCATGTCATTATTTCTCGTGGTTCTGAGGGCTGACCAGGGCTCAGCTGGATGGTTCTTCTGCTGGTCTCGTTTGGGGCCTTCCATTCAGCCGCAGTCAGCAAGCACCTGGGCATGTCCTGAGAACTTGGTGTGAAATCTCCAGGCTTCTGGCAAATAAACTGTTGAGCGAGGCATGGGGAGGAAGGCGGAGAACTCAGTCGTGAGAGCAGGAAAGATTGCTTTTAAATATTAATTTTTTTATCTTTATTTATTTTTGAGAGAGAGAGAGCATGAGCGGGGCAGGGGCAGAGAGAGAGGGAGACACAGAATCCGAAGCAGGCTCCAGGCTCTGAGCTGTCGGCACAGAGCTGGACGCGGGGCTCAAACTCACGGACCACGAGATCATGACCTGAGCCGAAGTCGGACATTCAACCGACTGAGCCACACAAGGCGCCCCTAAAGATTGCTTTTAAGCTCAAACATTTCCATCTACACCTTTCCCCTCAGCTCCCCCCCACCCCCAGTTATGTGGGAGGGATGAGGGATAAAGCATCACAGACAAGAGTCAGAGTGTGGACCCAAACCCCAAGACATGGACGGATTCCCAGGGCGCAGAAGTCCTTATGTAATTTATTCCAAGAACCTTGCTTTAGCTAGAAATGAAACGGATCCCAGCTTCCCCCTGAAGCAGTGGGAGTAGAAAGCTCATGTGAAAGCTTTTGTTCCGAATTCGTTCTGATCCCCACATCTGGGTGTGCAGTTAGTAATTACTTCCTTTTTTAAACACCACTTCAGCAAAGCTGGAGTGTCACCAACAGAGGAGGCAACTCTGAAACGGAGACCAAAAATGTATAAATAGCCCCTCTGAAAGCACAACAAAGGCTGGGCTGTGACCTCCAGGGAGGAATCCCTATTTCAAATGAGGCTCGGTGCTTCTGGAAACATAATTCTGTCTCATCAGCCGGGCCCCGTCCCTGCCCTCTGCGGCGCTGTTCCCTCCACATTTCACACCTCCTTTTCGCCAGCTTCCTCCCACCTCCAAACAAAAGAGCGGGAGGAGGAAAAGCTCAACTACAATTCCAGAGGGTCTCCAGCAGCAGGCCACCTTCCCGGGCTCTCTCCGGTGAGAACTTCGGGAAGGAATGGGGGGACTTCGCAGAGAGCTCTGGTGTCAGCCCTACTTTTAGGAAGTCAGCAGAGGCTTAAGGATGTCATGAGAAGCAGGTGCCTGGGTGGCTCAGCGCGTGAAGCTTCCTCAGGTCGTGATCTCACAGGTCGTGATCTCAGGTTTTGGCTCAGGTCGTGATCTCACAGTTTGTGAATGGGAGCCCCACATCAGCCCACACTGACGGCGCAGAGCCTGCTGGGGATTCTGTCTCCGTCTCCCTCTGCCCCCCCCCCCATGTACACACGCATGTGTACATGTGACCTCCCTCCCTCCCTCTCTCCCTCTCTCTCTCTCTCTCTCTCTCTCAAAATAAATAAATAAACTTGAAACAAAAAAAGAAGAGTTCCCATGATTAACCAATCCCCCTCCCCCATGCTGATCTGAAATTCTCCCGGGATGTACAAGGGCAGAGAGAAGGTGAGACACGTTACGGGGGAAAGACGGCGGGACGACAGGGAGAGGATCCGTGGCCCCCGTGGCGAGGCCACGTCAGGGACCACCACACGTGGCTGCGCCCCCCTCCCGGCCCCAGCCACTGCCACCTCGGTTGCCGTCCTGCTTCAGGCTTCCTTCTCGGGCGGACATCTAATACTTACGCAACGTTGCAGCTACGCGATAAACTTCTTTATGTCCACCGGGCAGAGGAGCGAGCAGAGACAGACGAGTTCAACACGCTGGCCAACGTGACAGCTGACAGCTGGCCAGGCTTGAAGCCCAGGCTCTTTTCCGCTTTGGTGGGGACACGCCGAGCCAGGAGAAGTGCTCGGGGCTCCCCCTTCTAAGAAAGCGGGAATCGGAGCCTCTCATCTGAGCTTGTCCGTGTCCCGGGGCGGGCAGGCAGTAGCAGGCACTGCAAAGTAGGTGGGCCACTTCGGCTCAGGTCATGATCTCGCGGTCCGTGAGTTCGAGCCCCGCGTCGGGTTCTGGGCTGACCGCTCAGAGCCTGGAGCCTGCCTCCGATTCTGTGTCTCCCTCTCTCTCCGCCCCTCCCCCATTCATGCTCTGTCTCTCCCTGTCTCAAAAATAAATAAAACGTTAAAAAAAAAAAAGAAAAGAAAAATGTTCTCTCTTTAAGGATGGTGATTGTGGCTTATCCTCCCAAGATGGCGACTGATCCTTTCTCGAGATATTCCCTAAGTATTTGAATGAACAAATGAATGAATGAATGAGTGAAGGAAGGAAAAACTGTCCACATTGGTGCTTCTCAAACTTCAGCACATGCCAAAATCACCTGGAGAACTTGTTTCGTCAAGTCAAGGCTGTTGTCCCCAGGCCCACAGTTTCTGAATCCGTAGATTAAGAAGGGGCCCTGAAATCCCATTTCTAACATCCCAGAGGCTGCTGGTCCACAGGCCGTACTTTGAGTAGGACTGGTGTACACAGTGGCTCTCCTCTTGCTGTCACACCCAGAAGTGAGAAAAGACTCAGAGAGAAGTATTTCCAGGGAACAAACACCTGGATCAGGAGATTAATGATAGCTCACCTTTGTGGATTGCTTTCTCGTTTCAAACATAGCTTGATAGGTCTTATTGGATCCTTGCAAGTCTGTGACATCATGAGCCCATTTTACAGATGAAGAAGCAAGGGTCCAAAGGATCACAATCAATTGCTCTAGGAAGCACAGCAGATAAAATACGGAGTTAGGAAACACATCCAGGCCCCCTGACCCTCGCTGGAAGTCCTCCGCACTGAACACGGGGAATTTTCAGCATAAAGTAAGTAGTGATATAAAGATTACCTCGTGCTGACTGCTTTGCAGTATGGCCTTCCCGGCAGTGTTTGTGAGAGGGGAAGGAAGTTCTGAGATTATAATTCACTTTAAGCAAGATTTAGTCGTAAAATCAGTTTAATACTAGTAATAAATTACCATTAAAGCATTATTAATAAATAGCATACCACAATTTGATTTTAGCTACCGCTTGACAAGCTGCAGATGTGAGTACACATGTGTGCGTTTTGGTACATATTATGCCATTATTGCTGACATGTGACCTGAAGGCATTCAGCCCTCAGGCTGGGGCCAAGTGGGAGCTGTGGGAGCCTTCATTCAAGCTAGGACTCCTGGGTGTTGAGGCTCAGTTTTCTGACCCAGAATTGTCCTTCTCAAAACCAAGATAGAATCCCTCCGTCCGTAAGACCAGAGAGGAGTCATTCTTGAAAAGGATGATTAAGGGAGAATTTGCAAAGCATCTCTGACCCAGCCCTTGTCGTGGAGGCAGGTCAAGAGCCCAAGGGTCCCTGGGGAGAGCGCAGCTGGGACAGCCAGAGGAGCAGGACGGGAGATGACAGCCACTTCTTGCTGGCTGAGCACCTCACTGTCTCTCCCCACCCCCCACGCCCGGCCCCCTGCCGTGATACCAGCCCTTGGCCGGTCAGCCAGGTTACTGACTGTTACAGCATCACTCCCAAGAAGGCACTGAGGCTGAAAATTAGGCAGCCCGAGAACTCCACACAGCGCCAGGCTGCCTCCGAGGGCGTGCCACTGGTCTCAGCCATCTGTACACCAGCTCCAGGTACCCGGCTCTGGGAAGCCACTTCCCGGGCTCGATTCCAGCCCGTCCTGTCCTCACTTGGCCCCTGGACCTTTTTCTCACTGTTAGTGCTTGACTGGCAAATCCTTTCCGCCGCCTTCGGTGCCGCAAACTCCGCACAGATTTCTGCTCTGCAGCTTTCCTAATGGTTGTGTGTGCTGCCCCCCTCAGGAAACCCAGGGGTCCCCTGTCACAGAATGAAGGACAGAATGCACCACCCCGTTGGGGTCCTTTCCGCAGGAGCCTGACTCCTGTTCGGTATCGTATCTTCAGGGCGTATAAAAATAATTCGATAGTAACACTATTTTGTGACTGAAACCCTTAAACCGGCAAGACAAGACTTTCCTTAAAGAGTTGAACGACAGAATTGAAATCCTGGACTCTAGAAGCCTATTCTCCACCTCCAGCTTCTACAGGACATCTCAGACACTCAAGCACTTTGGACATGAAGGGTCAGCTCTGACCCAGCCTCCTCTCATGAGAATATTTCAGACCATTGGTAAAAATAAGAAACCTCTATTCTTATTAGAATAATGGAATAATAAGCTTTCCTGTTTGGAGTAATGGACTGGTAAGCTTTATACCGGTTATATATATACTGGTAAGTTCATACTGGTTAATTTGTAAAAGAAATTCCATTTACACACGGGCTGAAATTACAACATATCAGTCACCGAAATCGATTCATAGACAGCCTAACGCGAAATTTAGCTGTGTTTCGGTCTTCATTTTACATAATAGTCTATCAGCCGTGGCCAAAATGATACTTTACCGTTATGATTGTATTTTTTTAATTACTAAGGCCAAGTATAAAATCTGAGCGCCCTCAATCCCGCGAGATACTGACACACTGGGGAAAATACATCTCTACCTACCTACCTACACAGGAATTGAAACAAATATAAGCAGTGCTTCTGCACAAGAATGATTTTAGAAAATAGAAATGCTGTTCATATTGAATTCCGCAGGATGTATTTCACAGTTGATCGAGACAAAGTAAATGCCATACTGAGAATAGAGATTTGGTAAAATGACAATCTTATTACATAAGATTTTCCTAGAAGTCTTTGTGTTACTTTATTATTAAATCAGTATTTTCTTTTGTTTTTTTTTTAAAAATACCTTTACTGATATATAGTACTGATACATACCATAATACTTACATACCATCCAACTGACCTATTTTAAGTGTACAATTCAATGAGCTTTAGCAAATGTACAGAGTTAGGCAACCGGCACCACAATCTAAGGTTAGACCATTTCCATCACCCTAAAAAAAATCAAAACCCTTTTCTAGCGATAATTATTCCCTATCCTCACTCCCTGCCCTAGGCAACCATTACTCAACTTTTGGTCTCTGAATATTTGCTGTTTGGGGGTAATTCATATAAATACGAAAATGGTAAGTGTTTTTCCTTGTCTGGCTTCTTTCACTGACCATAACGTGTCTGAGGTTCATCCATGTTGTAGCACAGGCCAGTCCTTTGTTCCTTTTAACGGCTCAGTACTATTCCATTGTATGGATATGCCACCTTCTGTTTAACCATTCTTTAGTTGATGGGTATTTGGGTTATTTCCACATTTGGACCATCGTGGATAATGCTGCTACAAACACTCACGTACAAGTCTTTGTGCGGACGTGTGTTTTAATTTTTCCTGGTTAGACACTTAACCAATGGAATTTTTGGATCCTGTTGTAAGTCTATGTTTGACTTCTAAAGGAACTTTTAAACTGTTTTCCAAAGTAGTCGCACCATTTTGCATTCCCAGCGGCAACTTGGAAGGGTACCAGTTTCTCCATATCCTTGCCAACACTTGATATCGTTTTCTTTTTGATTCTAGCCATTCCAGGGGGTAAGAAAAGGGAGCTCATTGTGGTTTCAATTTGTATTTCTCCCTGAATTTTTGAATCCTTAAATTCATCCAAGGTCAACATTTAAGACTTTATGAATGCTTTTTTTGGGGGGGGGAGGGGATCACACTTCCATTTTGAAGTCATCAACTCTGTTTCCCTGAAATGGTATGAAATACAAAAGGTATACAAATCCATAGACTACTTGTAATCAAGATTCACTCAATCAGAGAAAGTCTAAAAAAATTACGCAATGCTACAGGTATTAAGAAGAATGGATTAAAATGAAGGAAAATAAGGAAGATTGCTTTTATCATCCAGTGTTATATCACATTATGAGAAAAAAATAAGAGGGTAAAAAAATTTTTTTTCATTTAAAAAAACTAAAAAAATTAAAAGGTGATAGAAAAAGATTGGTTTGGGATCGGGGAAAATTCAGCCAACACAATCTCACCGACTGCTGTTCCTAAAAGGCTTGTCTGTGTCTTTTCTGCGAATAACACACTTTTCATAGGTATGTTTTCTGTGTATGACTTTACTAGCTAACATTTGCCAAGCACTCCTAAGTGCCAGGAACCGAGCGTGTCTGCACGCGTGTCGTGGGTATTTTTTGAATGTTAGCAAGCCCACATGGAAAATACTTTTGCTATCCCTATGTGGCCGACGACGAAACACAACTTTACAGGGTACATAACTTGAGCAAAGGCACGCGGTGGCCAAACTAGCAGAACGTTAAGTCACTGGTCCAGGTTTGCACTCGTGCTGCTCAGCTTTTTTGGCAACCGATGGGTGGCCGTGTGACTCTTCACACGTCCTTCCACACGTCAAATTCTTCGTTGCCCTGGGTTTCTTTCTCTGGCTTTGTTGCATTAACAACATGAACGTGTCACTTAGCCCGTTAGAGCCGTTCCTTCTGGCCATCACTCTTGCCTGAGGCTCGTGTGTAAGCCTTCTGGCCATACTCGGGGTGTCCAGGAAGCAAGGAGGGCCTGGCCTCCCCAGATTGGGGCTATGATGCAGCTGCTGTGACAC
This sequence comes from Acinonyx jubatus, assembly GCF_027475565.1. Lineage (NCBI taxonomy): Eukaryota > Metazoa > Chordata > Mammalia > Carnivora > Felidae > Acinonyx > Acinonyx jubatus. Next base: position 7,031,282 of record NC_069380.1, on the reverse strand, counting down.
CACCTGTAACTCAGCAGCCCTCCCCCATTCAAGAAAGCACGTGACAGGGTGCCTGGGTGGTTCAGTCGGCTGGGCATCCAACTTCGGCGCAGGTCACGATTTCCCAGTCCGTGAGTTCGAGCCCCGCGTTGGGCTCTGTGCTGATGGCTCAGGGCCTGGACCCTGCTTCAGATTCTGTGTCTCCCTCTCTCTGCCCCTCCCCCTGCTGATGCTCTGTCTCAAAACTTAATAAACATTAAAAAAAAAAATTGAAAACATTAAAAAAGAAAGCAAGTGAGCTAGAAGCCAATTATAAGAAGAGTAACTTCGAATCCATGTTAATTTGTAAAAAATATTAAATAAGTGACATCAGTGCCAACTTCTACGACTTACGCTATTACTAATATAAACTGACATGCACGCAGCATGACATGATGGTTGAGTGTGAAAGGGATACTATGAATGCCAAAGGCTATCAATTATAGTCACTAAGTGACATATCAGAAATGTGAGGCACACATACCTCTTTCTCCATTATCCCACATTATTCTGTTGCATGGCTCATATTTATGATGCATCACTTCTAGACTATAATAAAGTTGCAGTTATAATTACACATGGGTCCATTTTATGATGTCAGGTTTGGTTTTTTTCACCGTGAGCGTTACTACCAAAACCTTTGACCAAGTCAGTCATAAAACGCATCAATTATGTACAGAAAATTAAAGAAATCGTTAGACTGGGTTTTCTACTGTGCTGTGAACTTTCTGCCTTAGAGGTAGCAAGGGGAACCCAACGTTACACATGTGTGATCATTTAATAATCCTTTTGAAAGTAATGATGATGATTATATGGGGTGTAGGCTATAATGATAGAGCCCCTAATGTAGTAATTAATACAAGGAAACTCAAAGCCCCAGTTGTTACTCCTCTTTAAGACAGTGGTTACTATCCTTTTATGATATTTTTCACAGATTGTTTAGACTTTCTATGCTTCTTTTTTTAAGCTTGTTTGTTTGCTTGTTTATTTATTTAGAAAGAGACGGAGCACAAGTTGGGGAGGGCAGAGAGAAAGAGGGAGAGAGGGAGAATCCCAAGCAGGCTCTGCCGTGCCAGCGCAGAGCCCGACGCGGGGCCCGAACCCACAAACCATGAGATCATGACCTGAGCCGTAATCAAGAGTCAGGCGCTTAACCTACTGAGCCACCCAGGCGCCCCCAGACTTTCTCCGCTTCTAATTCAGGAACGGTAAATCACTACAGTAGCAAGCACGGAAGTTTGTTTCAACAAAAGATGCCTCCTTCTTTTGTGCTTCCCATAGTGGTTTAGAAAGGCTCCTCCTACAACCATAATAAAATACCTAGCCGTCTCTTATTAAGTACTCTCACCTCGGAGCCAGAGAAAAAGGGAAGGGAAGCCGCTACGAGACACGAAGTCCTGCGCCAAAGCTCACACAGCTTATCCAAGAGAGTCTGCTTTCTCTGATTCCAGAGACCGTTTGGAAAGGCTCCGTTGTGTATTTGGCAGCCCGAAACTAGTCAGCAAATATTTGATGCACACTAAAGGGATGCGGCCCTTAGGCTTGCGCTAGAACAACCTAGGCAAGGGTGTGTCCCTGCCTCTTAGGGGCTGACAATGTCAAGGGCAGGAAATGCCAAGTATTCAAGCAACTGTATGCGGAGGCAGAGAAAGATGAATGCTACAGAATAAACATACATAAGATGACAGGGGTCGCCCAGTTGGGCTAAGGGAAGGCTTTATGGAGGAGGGAGCATTTGGGCTAGGGCTGGAAACGTGGCTCTGTACTCCAGGCAGAAAGTAGGGCACGAACAGGCACAGAGGCAGGACAGCACAAAACGCGGTTCGGGACCAGCAAGTCGGCGGTGGTGGTGGAGGAGGGAGGGTCAAGCTACAAACATGTCTGCTTGCACTGAATGGAACGTTATTGTAAGAAAATCCACCTAAGAGGTATCTGCAGACGGGAAATGCAGACCGGTGGACTCCACGGGGACTGGAGTTGGGAAGTTAGAAATGAAGGCTTCTACCCCATTTTCCACGGAGCCCCACTCCCTCCTGCTTTTCTGCGTGGTTCTTCCTGCATGTCTGTTTCACGCTCCTGCCTCTCTCTGCAGACCAGCCCATCTGCATGCAGAACGCCAGCATGCGCGTGGCATGAGCCTGACTTGTGAAACAAACAACTTTGTAAGACTTTTTGTCCCAGTCATGTGTTGTCAGGAGCAATATAAAAGCTTGTGTCTCTCGCACGGTCAGTAAATCCAGAGGCACGGCGTGCTGGGGTGTCGGGGCCCAGGCTCGTCCTACCTCATTGCTCTGCCAGGCGAGGTTGCCATTGCAACGAGCCCCCCCTGCTCCAGATGCCATCCAAGCTCCAGCCATCATGTCCACCTTTCAGCCGACAGAAAGGAAGAAGGGGAGGAGAGCACACTCTCCTTCTGAGGACACTTTCTGGAAATGGCACGTACCACAGCTGCTTATTTAGGATGACCATGGGATGTGCCAGGTCAGAGTGAAAGAGGTTTATGCTGGGATGGCAGGCATAAACTAGGACCCCCCCTGCAGCTACGGGGAAGAAGTTATATATGAGCAGGTATACACAGATTCCACTGGCCAGAACTTGGTCACGTGGCCACAGCTGTCAGGGAGGCTGCACATACCCTCCTTACCCCATGCAGCCATGTGCCCGCTGGAACCCGGGAAAAGGCAGGATGAATATCCAATCAGTATCTGTCTCTGCCAGAAGTACCCTTTGACACCCAGCAAATTTCCTGGTTGGAATGTGTAAGTTGTCACAGTCTGTGGACTAGATTCTTGTAGGTCAGTCTTCTCCCCTAGTGCAACCAGGTGTGGACAGGAAGACGGAACGAGGGCAGGAATTTGGGTCTGGATGGCTCCCCTTTCAGGGGCGGAGGAAGGGGCCTGGGCAAAGCAGGCAAACTGACTGACCTGTCAACTCTAGTAGGTTACAGATATATCGAAGAGGGTGGTAAATGCTAGAGCAGACGCTCACAATCCAATTCAGCAAGTGGACGAGGGAACCCGCCAGAAGGAAATGGAGGGGGGGGGGGTGCTGAAGCTTTACTCAAACAAGGTTAGCCCGGCTGCCGTGTGAGGGCTGATTTGGAACAAGGACATTTGGAGAGCAACAGTCTCCTTAAACAACCCCTGCATTAGGCCAGGTGAGACGGAACTTGTCTTTTGAGCGGAACGTGAGAAGGTGGGGAGAACTATAAAGCTAGGTAGCAGGGTACCAACAATAAGGGGACACTGACAGTATTATGGCAAGAGAGGAGTGAGAAAACCTATGACAAGCAAAAGTTTCAAGTTCAAAACGACTGCAGTTTGGTACAGTGGCACTTGATATAGGCACGACTATATTATACAGCACCATGTAACAATGGATGGTCATAACGGTGCCCTTGTTCTTTAAGAAACTCATCATACCATGTTTCAGGATGCAAAACGCTGTAATACGTTATATAAGACGCTTTTATTCAAAGTGGTAGAAGTTCTGTGTGTTTCTGGAAGGTATGCTTAGGTACCTGGAAGATTCTCTCATGCAAAACATCGTATTTCCCGAATAATAATTAAATGAGTCCTCACTGTACCTAAGGCAAACATGTTGTCAAATGCATATTACAGTACATCACTTAGATTGTTTGATTACACTTACCCTTCCGACCATCAGAGCAAAACCGTGGCTCTGGCAACCCAGGTTCAGTATTCTAAAACCTCAGCCCTATGAATGTACAAAACTCACTAAAAAGAAGTCGAGTCTCTTCTCGTAGAAATGCAGTTACATAATACCTGAAGCCTTCACGTGTCGCAAGACCCTCAACATCAGTTCTAGGTAAATCATACCTATTGAAAGGTGTGTGTTTCCAATTGAAAGGCTAGAGTTGACAGGACTCTCTTCCCAAAGATCAATTTCCGAAAGATTTCAGTCCGTGGAGAGAAAATACGGAGTGCTAGAATGAAAACGGCATGAAGGACATATGCAGAAAACTATGGGTACCTCCTTTGCTTGCACGGAGAAATAACACACAACTAGTGATGCCCGGTGTTATGCTTGAAATGGAAAGAAACACACATGTGGAAACTTAAGAGGGGGCCTCTTTGGTAACTTTGAAAAAAACAACTGGGAAAACTAGGCTGGGATGGTTGAAAGTAAACACAAAGAAGCTTCTAGAAACTTGAGCCCCTGCATCTGACTGCTGAAGCCTTCCTCCATTTCTAATGGGGATTTTTTTTTCAACATCCCTCACAGATTATTTTTGACTTAGCCAAGCAGGGAGCCTATTCTAAAGCCTCCCAATTTGAAAATCACGGAAGCTTTATAAAAAAGTCCCCCACCTGCACCTCTCTTTAGGAACACAGTCCTTTCTTCTCTATAAAGGATGAAAACCTCCAGCATATAAAAACTTTGTTAGGCTGTCACTATCAATAGGGCAAAAAAAAAAAAAAAAAAAAAAATAATAACCGTTGACAAAGAAGAGACAAATTGCATCTTCGAATAAGTTTTCTTGAAGCTCTTGTTAAAAGCTATAACCTCCGATGTTAACTAAATTTAACCCATCCTGACCCTCACGGTGGCCCTTAACCTCTTCTTTCTTCTGCTTCCTGTGGCTGCTGGAGACAACGGGCCCAGTCCTTGGAAAAGCGTTCTCTGTAGCACACAAAAGGCCCGGCCTTCCCGCTACCCCGCCAGGAGGCCCCGGATCAACCGAGGGGTCAGCACCTGTGCGGAGAAGCAGGTGACAGTGGACCGCCAGCGTCCGTCCCGAGCGCGCTGTGAGAGTGTCTACCCTTCAGCCACTACGCTGCAGTTTCAGGCATTCAAGCCACTGCGGTTCAGGTTTTCTTTGTGAACGCAGACTTTAAACAAATTAACCTATTGCTGTTCAACTGACTGTAAAATTAATAGATTTACTGTTGCAAAAAAGAAAGAAAGAAAGAAAGAAAAAGAAAGAAAGAAAGAAAGAAAGAAAGAAAGAAAGAAAGAAAGAAAGAAAGAAAGAAAAGAAAGAAAAGAAAGAAAGAAGGAAGAAATACTGAGAGCTTTCACTTCCACTTTGGTAAGGTCACGGATGCGTCCTAAGCTGCCAACAAAACAGCCCCGAAAATCTTTGCAGCAGAACCTAGCAACTTTAAGGGAGGGGGTGGGGGTGGGGGGGCAGGCAAACAATGAAACGTACAGTGGAAATCTTCCCGACCCGGTGAGCATGTTAAAACTTCACATCTGACGAGCTTCTCAAAGTGAGAGGACAGATCTCGTTACTAACGTTGTAGCTGCCGGCAGTCCTGCCTTCCTTAAAGAGCCTAGCTAGAAAATCTCACGTGTCGGCAAACATTAGTGGGTGTTATTTAAAATGTAAAATGCTAAGAACTTGGTCCTGTTGTGCTTGGATTTACCCAGCAGGCATTGTACCTTCTGCAAAGTTTCCCATGCCAGCTGTTGGCCCTTTAGCATCACGTCCTATGACGGGAACGGGAATTACGTTCATGAAGGGTCTCGTTTTTCCAGTGGGGACTCTCGAGGCTATTTTCTGCTTCGTTCAGTGGCACAAGACTTTTCACAGAAGATAGATGGATCTTCCCGATAGACCTCTCTTTTATTCGGCAGACCTGAAAGCTTTCCAAAACTTTATTACAACAGGTCATTCATTGTAGATGAATTTCTCCCTTGCTCGCAACCGCCATCATGTTTTAATAATTGGTGCCATCATTTTCTGACAAGAGGAATGATTGGTCTGGAGTCTAATGTTATGGGAAACTTTGCACGTGGTCAACGTATTCTGAATCTAGCAACAGTTGGGGAGGACGGAAAGGGTTTTCACACAGATGCGGTCACCAGATGTTCTCCGGCTCTTCTGGGGAATCGGCACACGCAGCCCCATGATGGATTTAGGTTGAAGGAAGAGATTCATTCCCTCGGTCTTTCAAAACAGTGAAATGAGCTCCCACGGAAGGCTGAATGTCCCTGCCTCGGAGTTTTCTAAGTGTGTGAACGTTTACACGCCTGGAATAGATGAATCACAGTTCCCCCTGGGGGTCACCAGTAGAGTTCCGGTGAGAAGGTTTCCAGCTTTCGTGTGTTGTGATAATGGGCACATGGTAGTGGGCCGAGGGTATCTTCAAGGTGTTTTTGACGAGTTAGCTCACACTCAGCCACGCCCCCTCGCGCACCTTGCTTTCCGTGCCCCTCGACAAGCTTGTAAACATAGATTAAGGAAAGCGTGGACCCTCTTAGCGGTTAAGAAGGCACCGTAATGAGAAAGTTGCCGCCACTTAAGACAACTGCCGTCAGCTAGATTTAGTAGGGACTACGTAGGATCTCACACACGATGGACTTCAATTCCCCTATTTTCACCAAACTGTCCTGATGAGAGCTTACGATGTAATGTTGGAGGGGATACACAAGCTAGCTGTGATCCGTTAACAACTAGGTGTGAAGCATATGCTGAATGTGTGAAGCCGTGCAGGCTCTGAGTCACCTATGTGACCTCAGAGTAAACACAGGATTTCATTAGTGGAAGATCAGCCTCTTAAAGTTATTGTCTGTAGTGACTGTGGCATCACGACAGAGTCGAGTGTTAATCACTTTTTGAAGAAATCGCGCGCAGAATAATTACTTTGTGGAGCGGGTACGTTGCGCCTCAGTGACCTCAGGCCGAGACTGTCTCCAGGGGCTTCTCTGTTCCAAAGATTCCCACCATGCCTGTGGAGAGAGGGGATTTTCAAGGCGAGGGGTGGAATTTCCCTTTAATCCTTTCTCAGAGCAAAACACCAACGTACACATTGTGTGAGAAACCGTGTCATTTGGGGACCAACCGTGGGAATTAACGGGGAAATTACTCTGTGGAGGAAAATGTAAACGTTTTAGAGTCCCCTGGATTTGAGTTTTATTACTTTTGTTTGGGTTTTTGGTTTTGGTTTTGGTTTTTGTAAATTATGGGTAGAAACAATAGCAACTGAGAATGTGTGTAAGTTCCTGAGAGCCCTAGAGGCCATAAATACAGGAAGGGGACCCAAGCGAGCCAGTTACCTGCTTTACTATCTTTATTCAAGGGTCTCCAAAATCTGCCACCACGGAGCTGAATCCAAGACTCCCAATGACTTTTTAAAAGCTGCCGCATCTCATTTCAGCTGGAGGTCAAGGCTGAGTTCAAGAGAAGAGATTTAGAACAAAACAAACAAAAAAGCTTCTCTCTGAGGGCATGTCTGCAATGTGTGTATTTTCCGGCTCATCTGCTTCCAGGAACACTAAAGCACCTCCTCCTTGAGATATCTGATGATGACAGTCTAGGAAACTTCTCGAATCATCTACACCGGACACACAGCCTTCAAAGAGGGGATACCAATGGGGTCCTGGCAGGTAGCTCCAGTTACCTAACGATTACTTCCTGTGAATTCATTCAAATTGCAACCTTACCAAATTTCAAGTCCTTAATTTGGGCACTAAAGCCCTTTAATCTTACGTATTTCACAAATACCTTCACAGACTTGTAACCCTCCTGCTTCCTTAGTTCAGTCTAGCAGTGGAAGGAATATTTAGTATTAAGACTACCAACTCTGGCTTCAGCTGCCTGCATTCCTTTATTCTTTTTTTTTTTTTAGTTTATTTACTTTGAGAGGGAGATAGAGCCCATGAGCAGGGGAGAGGCAGAGAAAGTGGGAGAGAATTTCAAGCAGATTCTGTGCCGCTGTGGGGCTCAGACCCACCAACCGTGAGATCGTGACCTGAGCCAAGGTCAAGAGCCAGACGTTTGACTCTGCTACTGGTACATGACCTTGGCTGAACCTCTTTATGCCTCAGTTCTCTCATCCGTGGAACAGGGTGAGATGCTTGTACTGAGGATTAAGTGATTTGAGAGAAGTAAAATGCTTAGAACGGTGCCTGGCAGGTAAATTCTATAAATGGGCATATGCATAATTGTTGAGCACCTACCCACGGTATCTCATAGTCACTCTATCCCCGTATCTACACTAAACAAATTCATATCTTGGTATTACGGAATAATTTTGGTAGAGTAACATGAATCTCTAACTCTTCTGGTGTAACTTGGAAATGGCCAACATGCAAATACTAACCGTGGACTTCGGGCCACCTACACGCTGTTTCTGGGTTTCCCACTTCACTATTTCAACAAAATAGCACGTAAGATGCCAGACACTGGGACAGAAACTTGGGCCTCTGCTCTCAAGGAGCTACTTAAAGCTGAACTCGTGTTTTGATCTGCAATAAAGCAGGTAAAATCGGATTCAAGAAGTCATTTAACGAGAATAGAGCAATGTGTTGGCGGGGCTATAACATCCTCTAAACGTGGTTTGCTCGCAATACGGTAAATTCCCTAACGATGTAGCTTCACTAAGTCACGACGGCAGATTTCCACTGGGCGCTGAGGAATTTCCGATCGAAGACGAGGTGAGAGGGCAGGAAATTGACACCCACAGAGCAGCCTCGCGGACAAGCAGGTGACACCCGGGAGCACCCGACTGCACCCGAGTTTTGGGACCGCCCCACGAACTCTGGACGAACCACTTCACCACCACCGGCCCGTTTTCGCCTTCGTAAAACCGACGGCCTGCCGGAAGCTCTCCCAGTTACATCCATTCAATCTCACACGCCCGGCCCCATCTCCGGATGTCTCCTGGGACCCAGCGCTCGGGAACCTAAGACGATCTTTTATTTCCCGGATCTGTTTGCTCACCTGCAAACCGGGGGCAGTGCTCCTTAAATCACGGTAACTACAAGAACACTGACGAAATATTTTAGTCAACGTTAAATTAAGAGAGGAGGCGCAGGAACCGCCCCTCGCCCTCTGCACTTTCTGTCGGAGGACCTCTGCCCGCCGGCTGGAAGGCGCTCCTCCCTACGTCAGTCACCTTTCCTTTAAAAGACGCGGGCCGAAGCCCCGCCCACTACGGAGGGCGAAGAGGGCCTCCCCGCGAGGGCCGTTCCCCGGCTTCTTCTGCCAGACCTACAATCGTCGGCCCGGCACAGGTACAGCTAAAGGCCAGGGGCGCCGAGTGGGTGAGGGGACCTGTGGCAGAAGGGTTTGGGCTCAGGCACAGACCTGCGGAGGGAGCGGCCTGGCGCTCGGCCGTGTCCCTGGAAGGTCAGTGCCGCCCTAGCCGCCGAGCGGAGCGCCGCAGGCCCTGCCGCGGGGCCGGGGATCCGGCCCGCCTCTAGGGCCGTCTTTGGGACCAGTACGCTGCCTGCGCTCGGCCCGCACGCACGCACGTCCCACGTCCCACGTCCCCACGCCCCTTCTCTGGCAGAGGCGCGCCGAGAGACCCCTCCCGCCCCCCCGCTTCCCGGCGTGGGCGTGGCCGCAGCCGAAACACTTGACCGCGGTCCGTTCTGCGGAAGCGCTCCGCGTCCTGTACTGTAGTCCCTGGCTTGGGCCACATGCCTTTTCTAGAACCCGTAGCCTCCGGAGGAGGCCGTGGCGGGGAGGGTTACTGAGCGATTGAGGGATCTTGGTTTTCCCTACTTACTGTTTAATAGGCTCCGTGGCTTAAGACTCTTGAAAGAAGTAAATAGCTTTCCGACTTGAAAAGCCTCAGTTCTACGTTCGTGGAAGGCCTCCGTCTAAGTACAGGGAGTGGAGGGGAGTCTGTAAAGTCAACGACTGTTTCTTGTGCCGCGGACGATACAGTAAAAGATAACTGAGATTCGTTCCCAGCCTTCGAGAACTTGCCGTCTAGTAAAGGAGAGAAACAGCAGTAAGAAAATCACAAAATTGTAATTGCGATAAGGGTCATAAAGGACAGATAAACTATACTGTACAAGCACTTGATGTTGAGCTCCACAAACAGATGAGGGAGCAGGGAGAGTAGTGGCTGATGGGCGTAGTTTGGAAGGTAATCCGAAGAATGCCCAGAGAAAGGGAGCACTGAGCAATGATCTGGCGTTTCCTAAGCTTAAGGGAAGAGCATTTCAACCCTGCACCGCCAGTGTTGTTTAGACAAGGAAGAAGTTTGGTATAGAACGATGCTAGAGACGTGGCAAGAGCCTTTGGCCTCATGAACGATGTTGACCTGTAATTTGGGGCGGTTTTGAGGTGAGGGCATGGGGTGTGGTGAGAGCAAAGCAGAGACGGGAAGGGATTGCAGGGTTCAAGTGTGTAGTTAGGAGACTGGTGGGAATCCAGACAAGAGAGGTCCAAGTTCAAGATGTCTTGAACTAGATTGGTGGCAGTGGCTATGGAGAGAAGTGGATGGATTTTGAGTGGTGTTAGGAAGTAAAATTTGTGAGACTTGGTGTTGGGTTAGCTAGGAGAGTGAGGGAGAGCAAAAACGGAAACGATGTGGCTCTGGGTGGACTGTGATGCTGGTCCCTGAGATGACGGTTGTGGAAGAGGAAATGACCGTGTAGAAGATTCATGTACAGGAATAAGTCCGACGTTAATATTGAGTCTGTAGCTCTGGATTTTAAGGCTTAAAAAAAAAAAGTTTCCTGGATGGTTGGTTATTAAGCTATTGCAGTAAAATAACTAAAATATATAAAATAAATGAAAAATGTCGTAGCTAAAGAAATGTGGTTAAGAAATTGGCCAGAGACATGTGTTGGCTTTTTCCAGTGTTGCAAATCAACGTTCTAGCTCTTACAAAACCAACCTGAGTATGGAGAGTACTTTGTTCTCCTTATGGAAGAGCAAAACCAGAGCCAAGGGACAGCAGCGGGCAAGCTCAGTGACCATGCTTCAGTCCTCTGGGATTAAAGCTGTACAACTCAAACCCGTTGGAATGGGGCAGATGGATAGTTGGCAGGTCGACAGGCAGAAGCAAGGACTTTGTGACACTCCTGTGAGAGGTGTGAGAGGCTTCTTAAAGCCCTAGGGATTGGCGAAGTTAATTTCACAAATAGTTCACTAGACTCTATGTAACTTTGATCCAACCTCTCTGGAAATAACATCAGTAAATACGAGCTTGTGAATATCAGCAAAATATCAGTGAGGGTGCAAGCAATTTAATCTCTTACAGGACAGGATCATAACCTGTATCGTATCCACATATCATAACCACATATTTAAATCATTTTCCGAGAAGGTTCATGACAGTACCTCCTGAAGAGATACCACCAAAAGTAATGCAAAATAATCTATCAAGGGGAATGCAGCTGTCCTTCAGAGCAGTAATGACTTGGCCACTTTTTTTTTTTTCTTGTATATGACTAGCAACCTTCCTCATAATAGCCCCAAACTAGGAACGGTCTAAATGTTCCTCAACAGAAAACTGGGTTTAAAATCTGGAGTATATTCATACACTGGAACAATCCTGTGAAATAAAAAGGAACAAACTGATGATACTTGCAACAACACAGCTGAGTCCCCAAAACATGCTGAGATGCCTTTCAACAAAGAGTACATACTGTGTGGTTCCATTTATATGAAATCTTAGGGCAGACTGGTGGAAAAATATGAGGACAGTCTTTGCCCCTGGCTGGGGACGGAGACTGACTTGGAAGAAGCATGAGAGAACTTTCTGGGGTGATGGTAATATTCTACACGTTGGCAGGAGTTTTGGTTCCAGAGATGTTGGTACTTGTCAAAACCAATTAAAAGATACAGTTAAGGTTTGTACATGTCATTGTATGTAAATTTTGCCCCAACGTGAAAGGAATTGTAAACAAATAGTGAACCCTAGTTCATGGTATGCATGCAGAAGTATTTGAGGATGAAGTGTACCGATGTCTGCAATCTACTTTGAAATGTATCCAAACACAAAGGGATGGAAGAAGGAATAAATAGATAAATAAAACAAGGACAGCAACATGTAGCATCTAGATGAATGGGTATTGGGTGTTCACTGTATAGTCTTTCAGCTTTTCTGTATGTTTAAACATTTTCATGATAAAAATGGGAAGAAACTAGTCCTCAAAGAATAGTGTTCATTTTAAACAACTGCAGACCAATGTGAAAAGATAACGCAGCCCTAAGCTCACCAGAAATACACAGCGTATGGAAGTAGCCACGTGTTTATTTCATCATGTCCCGCTTTACGGCTTAATATCTAAAATCATTTCAATTTCTTATGGAAGATGTGGGTCAAACACTAAAGCTACTCCACGTTGTGTGCATTTGGAATAATGCAGCTGTCAGTTTTCTCCCATGGTCCCAGGCAGGTTAGTGATGGTGTTGAAGAGATCCAAGCAGTGGAGAGAGGACCTAAATTAGTAGGGGTGAAGGGGTTTGAGGGCACTTGTCAGTTTATCCTCCAGTGCTTGCAGGATACATTTTGGGCGATCCAGTCTCAAGTAAATAAGGAATAAAAAAAAAAAAAAATTATATGGTTGTTTTTTTCCCCCCTAGAGGTAGAGTTAGCTACCGAATTAAAAACTACAACTAGATGCAGATCCCCCCAGTTTAGGATGATCTTAGTAAGGTCTGAGTTACCATGAGACCAGAAATGGATACCCATACTATAAAATTGTGTGATTTAAGTAAACGACTTTAAGATAATTGGCTTTTATTTTTCTTTTTTTAATTTTTTTTTTCAACGTTTTTTATTTATTTTTGGGACAGAGGGAGACAGAGCATGAACGGGCGAGGGGCAGAGAGAGAGGGAGACACAGAATTGGAAACAGGCTCCAGGCTCTGAGCCATCAGCCCAGAGCCCGACGCGGGGCTCGAACTCACCGACCGCGAGATCGTGACCTGGCTGAAGTCGGACGCTTAACTGACTGCGCCACCCAGGCGCCCCTAAGATAATTGGCTTTTAAAATAGTTTTGGATGTCTCAGAAGGGATAGCTGTGGCAGAAAGCAACTAAATGCACCGATATTGTCATGAGAATGTAAGCATTTCTATTTCGATTTAGACCACTGGCTCATTCAGCCTACTGTTTGTTTGACAGAGTATCGGAGACATTGAATCAGAGAAATCTTATGAGAGAGCAAGGCTTCCTATTTTACGTCCACCTTGAAAGGGTTCTTAACCTTTGTTCTCATAACCCCAGACATCCTATAGCTTAAACTATTTGAACCCACTTAACATTATCGTGTTTTATTCTTGGGGCGCCTGGATGGCTCAGTGTGTTCAGTGTCCAACTCCTGATTTCAGCTCGGGTTGTGATCTCAAGGTTCATCAGTTGGAGCCCCGCGTGGGGCTCTGTGCTCACAGTACAGAGCCTGGTTTCGGATTCTCTGTCTCTCCCCCTCTCTCTGCCCCTCCCCTGCTTGCACTCTCTGTCTCTCTGAAAATAAAAAAATAAACTTCAAAAAAAAAATAATAATGTTTTATTACTTATTTCCTTATGGCATCTTGTTTTGAGGGGGTCCTGACCCAGCGGGTGTGTGTTTGTTTTTTGCGGAGGAAGGGCAGAGAAAGGGAGACACAGAATCCGAAGCAGGCTCCAGGCTCCGAGCTGTCAGCACAGAGCCCGACGTGGGGCTCGAACTCACGAGCCGTGAGATCACGACCTGAGCTGAAGTTGGCTGCTTAACTGACTGAGCCACCCAGGTGCCCCTGACCCAGGGGTTCTTAACAAGAGAGGAAAAAGGAAGCACCTCGTGTGTTGAAAAAGCATCCCCAGATGATGCTGGTAGGCCTCTGGTTTCTGAGAAACACTGCTCCAAAACATGTTAACTTTTAGTTAGCATCGTACAAGTTCTAACTCAGACTGAAACCATCTCCATTTACGACGGTGGGACACTTTCAGTCTGCTTTGATGAAAACTAGATGGGGAAATAAAGGCGATCTGCATTATTAAAAACTTCAGACTTTTAAATCTGTGAAGTCTCTAGACATAGGCTTCGTTTAGATACAGCACTGAAACTAATGAAGAGAACATTTTTTAAAGGTGCGTAAAGCCAGAGTGCCAGCTTATTAAGTTATGGTGAAATCTGTAGCCTGTTTAGACTGGAACAGTCATAATTGCATGACTAGTGGACTTTTTCCTTCCCGTGGACAGTTGCTTCTCTTCTAAAAACTTTCTTCAAAATTTTTTAATGTTTATTTATTTGAGAGAGAAAGAGAGAATTAGCGGGGGAGGGGCAGAGAGAGAGGGAGACACAGAATCCAAAGCAGGCTCTAGGCTCTAAGCTGTCAGCACAGAGCCCGACGCGGGGCTCGAACTCACAAGCTGTGAGATCATGACCTGAGCTGAAGTCGGACACTTAACCGACTGAGCCACCCAGGTGCCCCTAAAAACTTTTTAATTATGAACAAAATTATACAGAGAGGTTGTAAGACTGGTAACAGAACACCCGTGTAACCATGATGTAGATTCAGCAAGTGTTGCCATACTGCACGTGTATTTTCCGCCACATCCTGTCAGAGTAAGTGGCAGATGTCCCAGTCCTCTACCCCACAAACAACCAAGTCCCCTCCCAAGAATGGCATTGTCCCTGAGACCACGCACAGGACTTCTCTGGTAGCATCTGGTCCATCAGGAATCTCGTCCATATCCAGCTTGTCCCCTGTATCTCTCTTTTCTCTTTTATAACTTATTGTCAGATTAGTTTCCACACAACACCCAGTGCTCATCCCAACAGGTGCCCTCCTCCATGCCCATCACCCACTTTCCCCTCTCCCCACCCCCCATCAACCCTCAGTTTGTTCTCCGTGTTTAAGAGTCTCTTATGGTTTGCCTCCTTCCCTCTCTAACGTTTTTTCCCCCCTTCCCCTCCCCCCGATCTTCTGTTGAGTTTCTCAGGATCCACATGAGTGAATACATATGGTATCTGTCTTTCTCTGCCTGACTTATTTCACTTAGCATAACACTCTCCAGTTCTATCCATGTTGCTACAGATGGCCAGATTTCATTCTTTCTCATTGCCAAGTAGTATTCCATTGTATATATAAACCACAATTTCTTTATCCATTCGTCAGTTGATGGACATTTAGGCTCTTTCCATAATTTGGCTATTGTTGAAAGCACTGCTATAAATATTGGGGTACACGTGCCCCTATGCATCAGCACTCCTATATCCCTTGGGTGAATTCCTAGCAGTGCTATTGCTGGGTCATAAGGTAGATCTATTTTGAATTTTTTGAGGAACCTCCACGCTGTTTTCCAGAGCGGCTGCACCAGTTTGCATTCCCACCAACAGTGCGAGAGGGTTCCCGTTTCTCCACATCCTCGCCAGCATCTATAGTCTCCTGATTTGTTCATTTTAGCCACTCTGACTGGCGTGAGGTGGTATCTCAGTATGGTTTTGATTTGTATTTCCCTGATAATGGGTGACGTTGAGCATCTTTTCATGTGCCATCTGGATGTCTTCTTTGGAGAAGTGTCTATTCATGTCTTCTGCCCATTTCTTCACTGGATTATTTGTTTTTCGGGTGTGGAGTTTGGGGAGTTCTTTATAGAGTTTGTATATTAGCCCTTTATCCGATATGTCATCTGCAAATATCTTTTCCCATTCTGTCGGTTGCCTTTTAGTTTTGTTGATTGTTTCCTTTGCAGTGCAGAAGCTTTTTATCTTCACAAAGTCCCAGTAGTTCATTTTTGCTTTTAACTCCCTTGCCTTTGGAGATGTGTCCAGTAAGAAATTGCTGCGGCTGAGGTCAGAGAGGTTTTTTCCTGCTTTCTCCTCTAGGGTTTTGATGGTTTCCTGTCTCACATTCAGGTCCTTTATCCATTTTGAGTTTATTTTTGTGAATGGTGTAAGAAAGGGTCTAGTTTCATCCTTCTGCATGTGGCTGTCCAGTTCTCCCAGCACCATTTGTTAAAGAGACTGTCTTTTTTCTGTTGGGGATATTCTTTCCTGCTTTGTCAAAGGTTAGTTGGCCCTACATTTGTGGGTCCAATTCTGGAATCTCTGTTCTATTCCATTGGTCTATGTGTCTGTTTTTGTGCCAGTACCATGCTGTCTTGATGATTACAGCTTTGTAGTAGAGGCTAAAGTCTGGGATTGTGATGCCTCCTGCTTTGGTTTTCTTCTTCAATATTACTTTGGCTATTCGGGGCCTTTTGTGGTTCCATATGAATTTTAGGATTGCTTGTTCTAGTTTCGAGAGGAATGCTGGTGCAATTTTGATTGGGATTGCATTGAATGTGTAGATTGCTTTGGGTAGTATTGACATTTTAACAATAGTTATTCTTTCAATCCATGAGCACAGAATGTTTTTCCATTTCTTTGTATCTTCCTCAATTTCCTTCATAAGCTTTCTATGGTTTTCAGCACACAGATCTTTTACATCTTTGGTTAGGTTTATTCCTAGGTATTTTATGATTCTTGGTGCAATTGTGAATGGGATCAGTCTCTTTATTTGTCTTTCTGTCGCTTCATTATTGGTGTATAAAAATGCAACTGATTTCTGTACATTAATTTTGTATCCTGTGACTTTGCTGAATTCATGTATCAGTTCTAGCAGACTTTTGGTGGAGTCTGTCGGGTTTTCCGTGTATAATATCATGTCATCTGCAAAAAGTGAAAGCTTGACTTCGTCTTTGCCAATTTTGATGCCTTTGATTTCCTTTTGTTGTCTGATTGCTGATGCCAGAACTTCCAACAATATGTTAAACAACAGCGGTGAGAGTTTGTCCCCTATATCTCAACATACCTTTTCAGTTGCTTTTTTCAAACACACTGTATTTTATCATTATGTCTCCTCTGTCTTTTTAAATCAAGATTAGCCCCCCCCCCCTTTTTATTGCCCATAACACTGACTTTTTTTTTAAAGACACCGAGCCAGTTGTCTTGTCCTACAGTCTGGATCTGTCCGATTGTTTCCTTGTGCTGTCATCTGATTTGTTCCTCTCTGAGTCTGGCCCTTGTATTCCTTGGAAACTGGAAGCTAAGTGTAGAGGCTAGACCAGGTTCCTGTTAGACCTTTTCCAGCAGGACTGCTTTGCAGAAAGCACCGAACAGGTGCCACACTGCACAAGGAGGCATGCCCTAGGATGTTGGCTTCTTCCCACCGGCGGGATGCTGAGTCTGACCTTAGGTCAGGCAGGGTGACGGCCAAAGTGTGTTTTCCCCATTTCGATTTGCAGGTAATCTTTGCGCCGCCCTTCAGCACCATATGAATACCTCGTTTCCTCATTAGCTTTTTACCTCATGATTTTGCCTCCATCCTTGCCTGAATCCGTGATTTGATTGAAGGTGGCAAAATGGTGGTTTGTAAATTACTTCTCTTCTCCATTTATTAGCTGGCATTCTCCTCTAACGAAGAGCTTTTCCTTCACCAACTGGGGATGATTACTGATTATAGTTCTTCCTAAAGAGGTAGGATGATGCTTCGTTCTTTTTCTTGACCAATTTTCACAGTGAGGAGTCAGGGTAATAGTCACGCAGGGCTCTGGCAAACGATCTTTCTTTTTGGTAGATTTTTGCGTATTCAGTGTGTTGAAATAACTTTCAGCCATTATTCTTTAATGTTGAAATTACCACACATTTGGCCAGTGGGAGTCTGTCCATGCTACCAACCTGTGAATGAAATGTCAACAAACGATATTAAAGTATTATTGGGGCAATCAGAAAACTGGATATTTAAAGGAATGATTATTAGTTGGGGTAGCGTTATCATGATTATTAGAAAGATAAAAGAGGGACGCCTGGGTGGCTCAGTCAGTTAAGCATCCCACTCTTGACTTCGGCTCAAGTCATGATCCCAGGGTCATAGGATTGAGCCCCACATCAGGCTCTGCCCTGAGCATGGAGTCTGCTTAAGATATTCTCTCCCCTCCCCACCCCTCCCCCGCCACTCAAGAGCTCTCGGTCTCTCTAAAATAATGTTTTTTTATGTTTATTTTAGAGAGAGAGCCACTCATAGAGCACGAGCAGGGGAGGGACAAAGAAAGGGAGACACAGAATCCGAAGCAGGCCCCAGGCTCCATGCTGTCAGCACAGACCCCGACTCGGGGCTCGAACCCACGAACCGTGAGATCATGACCTGAGCTGAAGTCGGGCATTCAACCAACTGAGCCACCCGGGCGCCCTTCTCTCTAAAATAAATTTTAAAAACAGATAAAAGAGTCCTAACCTCCTAGAGACGACATATTGAATGACATATTGAAGTATTTGTTGGCAAGATAGGATTTACCTTGAAGTAGTTCATGGGTAGCTGGCAAGGGCGGTGGGGGGAGGGGAATAGCCCAGGCCGAGAGGAAGTGGGTTTGGCCACATTCTATTAATTATGAGGCTGCGTGAGGGATGCTTAGGGTTTGATTATACTATTCTTCCGGGACATGTTTGAAACTTTTCCTAATGACAAGTTTTTTAATTATTTGAACCTAAGGTGGGATTTGCGGTTCAGATTGAGTAATCTCACAGCTTTTTTTTCTTAACTGCATATTTATGTTTTTAATCTATGAAAAGCTTATTTTGAAGGAATGTGTACCTGTTCAGCTTTGCTGACGTAAAGCCAAAATGGAGCTCGTATTGGAGCTTAATTGCTGTGTAAATCCAGGAAATTTGAAACTCTCTAAAATGTAAGTAATGGTAAAGAACTTAAAGAAAAACGTGGTTACGGTATTTCTCTATTTCTCTACCTTTTCCTCTTCTTGGAAAGTGTTTTTAAAGCTTTAAAAACAATTCCCCATCATTATTCTGAAATCGTCTTTATTTTGTAAATAAATGTACTAGTATAAAAAATACTTCTTCCAGGGGCTCCTGGCTGGCTCAGTGGGTAGAGCATGTGACTCTTGATCTCAGGGTCGTGAGTTCAAGCCCCCATTGGGCGTGGAGCTTACTTAAAATAAAATTAAAACTAAATACAAAAATAGAAATACTTATTCCCTGTAAAAGATTGAGGAAAAAAATGGCAAGAAGGATAGGGGGACAAAATCACTTGGGTCTTCGACCACAGACAGCCAGGGTCTTCATAAATTTCTTTTCATCTTTTTCCTATGCCTTGTCTGTTATTTGCTTACTTGTTGTCAAAAATCCTACATTTGGAATTAATATTATCTGTTTTAATGTGTTGAGGATTCATTACACAGGACACGTCAGCTTTCATGTGTTATTGCCAGGGCTGCCCTAACTCACTGTGAAATTTGGTGCTGCCGCTGTTTTCCTGACGATAAATGGAAAAAAGGTCATCTGGTCTCTTCAGACTGTCCTGCTTTTTGGGTTTGGGGGCTTCCTCCAGCAACAAATACCTGGCTTTTTGGTGAAACAGTGCTATGGCAGCTATTTAAAATCCAGTTTGCTCCTGTCTTAGAGCCTTTAGCACAAGAAGGCGGGGCGGTGGGGGGGGGGGGGGGTGGTGTTAGTCCCCAACCAGGTAATGACCGAAAGGGAATTCATCCCATTCACCGGGGCTGGAGCGTTGGCCGTAGATCTCACTAAGGTCAGCGGACACGTGAAGTGCCAGCCAGAATGCGAAGCCGGGGGACCCCAGCGTCCCTGTACAGTGCTAGGGAGTGACGCGCAGAGGTTCCTCCCGGCTGTTCCCCTTGTCTCAGACATTCACTGAGCACGTCCAGGCTGCGCTGGGCTCTGGGCTCTAGCGTTCGGAACGCAGCCGCGAACCGAATGGGACTGGTTGTGAACATGTGTGCAAATAACCAGATAGTATGTCCGGCAGGGGACGTCTGTAAAGGCAAGGCAATGGCTTTGAAAGCGATGGAGGGTGCGGTATTCTACAGAGCGGGCGGGGAGGCCTCGCTGAGCAGTAACCCTGGGGCCGAGCCCCCGGGTTCACGAAGCACACAGCCGGCTGCGCAGCGGATCTACCCGCGTTACGTGCGCCCGGAGGAAGACTGTGTTCACAGGCCATCGAGGCTGGAACCGCGCCGCGGAGGCGGGACAGGTGCTTCGGGCAGAGGTGGCTGGGGGCCGCTGTCGGCCCCTTCAGGGGCTTGGCTTTCTCCCCCGGAGTGAGATGGAAACTGGTGGAGGGTGATGAGCAGAGGAGGGGCGTCATCTGCCGTGTACCTTGTAAAAGGACCCCTGGGCGTCACGCGGGTGATCAGTTACAGGGGGGAAGGGCAGAAGCCGAGTGCCGGAGGGGGGCCAGGACCCGTACACCAGGTGAGAGAGGATGCTGTCTTCGGAGCGGGGTGATAGCAACAGGGAAGGGGGGGTGGTTGGATCCCGGAGGTTTGTAGAGGGTGAACAGAGCCGGACCGACGAATCGCTGAGAGAAAAAGGCGAGGGAAGGATGCCTTTGCTGTCTGGGGCCTTGAGCAGCCGGAAGGGCACGTGGCCTTTCTATGAGCTAGGGAAGACCGAGGGAGGAGCGAGAGCGCGGGGGCGGTGGTGTTCCCTGTGGGTGATGTCCGGTATCTTAGCGGACAGGTCGGGGGGGGGGGGGGGGGAGGGCAGGCAACTCTACAAGTTGGGGAGTCAGGGGAGAGGCTGGAGCCAGGGCAGCCCGTGGCGGGTGTTATCCAGCTAGGACGGTGAGATTGCGTGCATCCCTTCACTTTCACTCGATTTACCGTGTCTTTTTTTTTTTTTTTGGTCGTATCACTTGCCACCAGAGGCGTGAGGCGGGGGTGATGGGGGCAGGATCGGTGGTCGTACAGCCCAGTGAGATCCAAGCTAGCGACCAGAGGCGGTTTCCGGTTCTAGGGAACACTCCAGGTGACTCTCATTGCAGGTGACGGGGGACCGTTCTTTGAGGAGCACTGCTGAAGGCACCTCGTCCTTTCCTCTTTTGTCGTGGACAGGGCCCCCTCCCTGAGTTCTTGTGTTGCTCAGCAAACCCCAGAGGATGTGCGTGGGTCCTCTCATCCCTCCAGCCCGCACCTCTGGCCTTGGCCTAACGTGCAAATGGAAGGAGAGAGACACTTAGTGGGCGAGAGAAGCAAGTGAAAAGCCAAAATGCCGTTAATAAGAGCAGCGGTTATTCCCATGCAGTAAACCAGCTTCACCCCGTGTGCCTAACGCTTAGTTAACGCTTGGTCATCACGCCTTATTACCTCGTGAGTCATCCGTTTGGTTTATGAGGGCGGCACTTTGATTCCTGTCGGGATATTTCCTCTCTGAGAGTCCTCCCAGAGTGCTCCCAGCTTTCCCAGAATAGCGCTTTTGTGTTCTGGATACCTCCAGATACACTGATAAGTTCTCAACAGCTGACTGCATTCACAGTTTATGACTTGGTATTTGTGAATCGCCGAGGATGTTATGTACTGCCTTCTAAATAAACCTGTAGGATGATACTCGCTCTCAGAGTCAGCACTGTAGTGCTTGGGAACTAGATCAAATGAGGCAGCTCGGGAAATAGATCCTCGGGAAATAGATCAAATGCGGCAGCACTGGGGGAGGAAACGATGGAAAAGGAAAGCACTGTGCAAATATGGCTTGTTCTGACAGTAACTTGCACTGGAGCCAGGACCACCGTGACCTAGTGTGACTACAGTCACCTGACAGTCCATGTCATTGGTGGAAATTTCCTGTGCACGGGTCCACAATGTTTGCAGATGACACAGGCCTGCAGCCCCTCACACGCACACCCTCCGTGCACCGTATCAGACCACGGGGATGAAATGATGGCACGGTAACAAACCTTTCTCCCTACTTTTTAGGATGGCCACTCTTCTTCTAAAGAGGCTAACGTTGCATACCGTGAAGACTGGAAATAATTGCATTAGATGTCCTGGTACATACACCCTGCACCAGACCGCACCAGCACGGCCGTCCTTCCGAGCTTCTGGCCCGAGACTGTCCTGCCCGATTCACGCAAAAGCTTTCGGTACTGTTGCAGACACCCAGGACGAGAGGAAGAAGAAAAAGAAGAATGAACCAGCTCTTAGCAACATCGGAAGAAAAATTCACGAGCGGGTTATTCACGTGCTGGATGAGGCGGGCAACGACTTGGGCAACATGCACCGAGCAGACGTGATCAGGCTCATGAACGAGCGGGACCTGAGGCTCGTGACAAGGGACAGCGGCGCGGAGCCCCCGCAGTACCAGCTCCTGACGGGGGCACAGATCCACGAGGAGCGCCTGCGACTCCGGGAGCTGGGAAAGGCCCACCCGAAACCCGGTAGGTGACCTGCTGCCCATGCCCTGAGCCCCAGGGACCGCAGAGGGCGTCTGCCGAGGTGCCTGGTGACAGCGAGGGTGTGAGCAGCGGGGTAGTTCACGGCCTCCCCACATCTCCCGCATCTTTCTCCAGCTCTCGCTTCATTTCCATTCCTCCTCCCGTCTTTTTCCCTCGATGCCCTGTGGTCGGCATCGCTTCCTCGTGTAAAATGAGGGGGAAATAGGGAGGCACCCCAGAACGACGGGACCCCTTTTCCTCTTGGCCTGGCCCGGGGGTGGCAGCATCTCTGGCGGCCGGAATGAAATGAGCCTCGGAAGCAGTGGGATGGGGGCCCTGTTCCCCTCTTTCCCCCTCATCTCTAACCTGGAGGCGCCTGGCCAGTTGGCCGGAAGCCCTTTCTGATCTCCGAAGGGATTCATAGAGCATCTTCCACATCCTGTTGGGAGTAAGGCTCATTTACACATTTACCGATCACCTTACCACGGCCTTGTCTTTTATGCCTTATGGAGCCAGGAACGAGACATCAAGTGAAAATTTTTCATGAGTCCTAATAAGTGCTGACGGTTACGAAAGCTTGTTTTATGGAAAACACTCTGGGGCAGGGGGCAGGAGACGGGTCCCAGAGCTGCCACAGCGAGGTTGTGTGTCTTAGGAAAATCACACGGTTCTCTGTGGCTCGGTTCTGTGGCACCACATTCAACAAGGATGTTGGCTGGGAAACAAAAAGTCTTCCGAAGAGGCCAACCGGGATGGTAAGGGCATCACATTGCATCGCAGAAAAAACGCAGAACAGCACCGAGAAGCTTGGAGAGCTTTGGCGGGGGTGCTCTTTGCAGAGATAGTTGAAGCTCTAAGGTGGTAAAGGCATTAATTTTGTTCCGGTGGCGACGTAGGACCAGCTGCGGGAGCTTGAAGGAAGCAAGGAGGTGTTCCTAAAAGGAGGTCTATTAGGAAAATTACTTTTGGGAATTAGAAAGCATACAGAAAACTATACACACCTGTTACCCACCATCCAAAATGAACAAGCGTTAACGTTGTTGTACTAAAGGTTGTTAAACGAAACAAAACATTACAGGAAAGTCAAAGTCTCCGTGCTCCCTTTTCCTGTGCCGTCCTCCCTCCCTGCCGCCGTGGACATGAATGTGAGTCTGTGTTGTTACTTCAGTGACGTACAAATCCGTGGTATATGGCATGATTCTGTACACATGAAAATTGTGTCATGCTGTCTTCAAGAGCTAGGTTTATGTAACAGCTGTAGCTAATTTTTTATAATTACTCAATGGAATCCTCAGAATGTACCAGATACCGTGGATTGGTCAGGGCCTTTCCATGGGCACTGGGCTCGTTTCCAGCCTTTCATTTCCAGACCAGAGCTGGCTCGTTTCCAGACCAAAGGGCATGTCTGTCAGTGTCTCCAGAGTCTATGGGGCAAATTGTCAGCAATATATAAAATTTCTTTCTCTACATCCTCACCCATACTTGGTACTCTCATCTAATTTTTGTCCTGCCAGTGGGTGAGAAACCCGATCTTATTATTTCTTTGGGTTTCATTTCACCATTGGAGTTGCCTCTTCTGTGAACTGCCTGTTTACATGCCCTCTTCCTCTACTTGCGTGGTCCCCCCTCCCACCCCCGCCAATTTATAAGATTCTCTGTGTGATGCAAAAAAACCTTATCCCAGTTAGATTTCTTTTTTTTTTTTTGCCCTTTTCAAAATTACACCATAGTGTCTTTGACATAGGAAATTATCAATTTTTTTCCTTAACAAAATCGTTCTTTTTTTTAACGTTTATTTTTTAGGGAGATAAACAGAGCATGAGCAGGAGAGGGGCAGAGAGAGAGGGAGACACAGAATCTGAAGCAGGGTCCAGGCTCCAGGCTGGAGCACAGAGCCCGATGCGGGGCTCGAACTCCCACACCGTGAGGTCATGACCTGAGCCGAAGTCAGATGCTCAACCAACTGAGTCACCCAGCCGTCCCTTAACAAAATCCTTTTAGCCTGAGGTCACAAACATACCCGGTCTTTTCTTCTATTTTAAAGTTGTATTTTTTCACATGCGGTTAGTGCTCCCAGGGAGATTGTTGTGTGGATTAAAACCTAACTTTTCCCCCGTATGAAAACTCTGAATCTTCCAAAGCTTTTACTAAGGAATCTGTTCCTTCCCTGTAATTTTCTAAGTCAGGATTTCCATTGCTGGATACAGGACATAGAGAGCTCGCTCTCGTCTGATGCAGTCCGGGTGACCCCATTGTCACTAGAAGGGCACCACTAAAGGAGTCAGATGAGAAGAGTACTTCCCAGGGGCGCCTGAGTGGCTCAGTCGGATAAGCGTCCGACTTCAGCTCAGGTCATGATCTCATGGTTTGGGGTTTCAAGCCCCACATCGGGCTCTGTGCTGACAGCTCGGAGCCTGGAGCCTGCTTCGGATTCTTTGTCTTCCTCTCTCTCTGCCCCTCCCCGGCTCATGCTCTGTCTCTCTCTCTCTCTCTCTCTCAAAAATAAACATTTTTAAAAAATTTTTGAAAAAGGAGTACTTCCTAAACACTGCTCCAGTCAGAAAGAAAAATAAGGCCAATTAAGTTTATCATAAAGCTAAACTTGTTCCTTTTAAAGGACCATTCTTTTGTACTGTCATCAAACGAGGGTACTAATAATTGGAAGCATTTCATATCTAGATACTTGACAGGTAAAAACTGGTACCTTTATGTCTATTTTCCTTGTTTAAAAAGTGTTCACCGGTCTGTCAGACTAAGTCAGGAAGAGGAGCGTCCGGGCCCCTGTGGCAACCGCAGATCTCACGAAGCGTGCATGACCCAGCTCAGGTCCCCCAAAGGGACCAGTCAACAGTCCTAAAAAAGTCTCTGTTTTAAACTAGGCCCTACCCTGACAAAGGAGCTAACTTTTTCTTCAAATATTGGACGACATGATTTGGACACAAAGAGTAAACAGATTCAGCAATGGATTGAGAAAAAATACAGAGTTCAAATTACTATAAAGAAAGGGAAGAACGTAGAGCCAGAAAATAAAATGGTAAGTGAAAGCAGGTCTGAGAAACTGCTCATTCTGTTTGCTGATCTAAAAGAACAATCGTAGAAAGTCTGGGTAACGTAAAGGCAGAGTAGCTGGCGAATTCTCCCGTGACGGCAGTAGCTTCCCAATTCGCTTTTCAAAACGCAAACATACGCTCCATATACTTTTTCCACTGAAGCGGAAGTATCGTCATGTGAAAACACTGCACTTCGTGATCTAGTGAAAGAGTAATGTATACTCTTCTCTTTGACAAATTGTACGGTATCTAACATTTAAGTAGAAAAACATATTCATTTTTTTAAAGTCTATTTACGATTTATGAACGCCTCTGAGAATTCTTCCATATAAAGTTAAATGGTCTTTGTGAAAAGTTATCAGTTTACACTCCCAGGGTCAGTCTACAGAGTATCTACTTCACTTTTAGAGTCCGAGAACTCAGCAGCTAAACGGCAGCATGGGTCCAGTGGTTTCCACCCTTGTTCATGTTAGAATCACCGAGACCTAGGACCCAGCCCAGCTGATCCTGGATCTCTGAACTGGGTGTGTTTCCCAAATGACTCTGTGAGCGGGTGTTAGGAACCGCACAGGACTGACAGTTGTGGGGATAAGGAGGTCCTCTGCCCATGCCCAAACCCACCGCTCTGTACTTCTCTTTTCCGAGAGGGTAGTTGGAGCCAAACACAGCCCCTCAGGGCCATTGACAGCGGGGATTTTAAACTATCGACTTTTAGTGCGGGAGTATAGTTCCATGGAGTTTGTAAAACTGCCTGGTTATGGTACAGGTTTCAATGACTGCTTAACCAGAAAGGCACACTTTGATTGAGCTGATGACTTAAGTAACGGCAACTCAATCAAGAATGCAGATTTGTATGGGTATTAGAGCATTAGCACTAGAAAGAGTCGAAGACATTGGTTTTAAATTAATCTTTGGCCGTTCTCCCCTTCTAGGAGGAGATATGTAATCAAATACTCCACACTATGCCCGGAATAGCTACCTTCTCAACCCGCCCACAACCTGTTAGGGGAGGGAAAGCTGTAATGTGTGTTCTTCGTCATTTAAGCAAAAAGGAAGAGAATGCACATGGAGAAACCCAAGGAGCCCAGAAAGAGGACCCTTTGAACAAAGAAAATGGAAACAACAGAGAATCAGATGTTGTGCATCCGTGATTTTAATAAAGGAAAATGTGCTTCTGGGAGGAAAGAACTGAGCTGGCTGGTCTGTGGTCCTTTAAGCAAAGCAATCTGGTGTTCAGTTGAGGGTAAGTATCGCGACCGTTGAGAGCACCCTGCCTTCAGTACAGTTCAGTGACTCTCCGTTTGTAGGCAGAGATGAGCTTTGTCCTTGTTTCTTTTTAGGAGGAATGTATCCACTGAGACGAGAGGCCAAACTCCGTTTTTCACGAGACGGTTTTACCTTTGGAAATAAGAAAGCGAGACAATGAGAACGCAGAATCAAACTATCCAACTAACCTAATAGCTGTACCCCCCAACAGGCACCCAGCACCCCCTTAGAAGAAAGTGAAGCCCAGCGATCGCGTTCCCAGTAGAGTAGTTCACACAGCAGTGACGAGCCGAAAGTACCCGAGACTGCATCCGGCTGGGGCACTTTGGGTTTAAAACCCACAGCGGGCCCCAGTTAACTTACTTTGAGGTTCATTTTCTTCTTGTCAGGGTCATGCACAACAGCGTGCCTAGTGAGACTTTGCTACGATGAAGGGAAAAGAAAAAGTTATGTTTTTGAAACGCTGCCATTTGGGTGCCTATTAATATGAGAACTTCACGAGTTCTTTAAATAAACTGTCGACCTTCTTTCTGTTACATACCGTTGAGGGATTTGACCTCTACTTAAAGATTCTCCCACCAGAGCAGAATTCTTCCTCACATCCTACACCTCATCACTACCTTTCCCGAGGACTCAGGTTCGGAATTTAGACAGTCTCGCCGCCCCCCCCCCCCCCCCCGACATGGCTTCTGAGTTGCTTCCTGAGGGGGAGGAGGGGGAGAGCCAGTTCTGGATGAGCTATTCCAGGCTGAAGAAGCTTCCTGTAACTGAATCTAGGCAGCAGCATTCCCAAACACCAACGGAACACCTGACCGGTCTCCCTGCCCTTGATAATGATGCTGACTGCGATCAGCTCCGAGCTCCTGTCGGTTTGCACCCACGCTGGGCCTGCCTCACTTGGGTGTTCCGTCTTAACCATGGCGCACGGCACACGCTTGGAAGAGTACCGTCCAGAGAGCCTGCCGAACCGCACAGGCCCTCCAGTGAGTGTCACGTGCTCACCTGTTCACATCTCACCCAGATCTAGACTAGACTCCAGTCCTACGGTCCCTCATGTCCTGATGCCCACTTCTCAATCCCTAGATGGTGAGTCTAAAAGGACACCTAATAGGCATGTGGTACCACAGGCCACTGGTTCTCAAACGTAGGTACGTAAGAATCACCTGGGAGGTTTGTTAAAACACAAATTACCAGGTCCCATCCCCAGTTTCTGATTCGGGGGCGGGGGGTGGGGGGGTGGTAAGGATATGCATTTCTAGCAAGTTCTCCGGTGATGCGGAAGCTCCCGGTCAAGGGCCACACTTTTGAGAACCACTGGCACGGGTGAATCCGGTTGTTGTGCGGACTTCAGAACCACCCCTGCTGAGGCGAGAGGGGAAGGTCCGGGTCACCCAGCTTTCCCCATCGGCAGGCCCCGGGACACCGTCTTGGGACCCAGGGCTCCCAGGAACCCCGCCGGGAGGCCACCCGTCTAGAGGACCGCGTTTGTGAGGGAGAGTACTTACTTTCATTGCGAACGTTTTGCCACAGCCGGCGTGCTCACAGGTGAATGGGCGCCTTTCCTCGTGAAAAGAGAGAATGTGGCTCTGGAGGTTAAAGACCGTCGTGTAGGTCCTACCACAGCCTTCCCTGGGACACCGGCACACCTCCCTCTCCGGGGCGTGAGTCTTCATATGTTGCTTCAGGTAATCCTTGCGTTTAAAGGTTTTCTGGCAGACTTCACATCTTATGGCCTCTGGTGGAGCAGACACACACTTAACCCATTTCCCCAGGTATCGCCACTCGGGGAAAATGAACGCTGAGCTTGTAAGGCAGGTATTTGGGGCCAAAAAGGTCACGATGATCATAAATCCGAACACCGGCTGCAGTGTCTGTTGCTTGGAAGCCGGTCTCGATGCTCCCACGTGCGGGTATCACGTGGAGTCACTCCATTCCCTTACCAGGGAGCAGGGGTTCTCAGCCTGGTGGCCGTGGGCAGGGGACAAGATGAAGTAGACCCGTGTCCTTCCTCGGCCTCCAGTACAGAAGGCACCGCCTCCCAGACCGCCCCCCCGCCGGAGACTTTCCGGCCGCTAACTGCACGGCGGCTCCTCCCCGACCCAGGACCCCGGCTCCCGTGCGTCTGCCAGGCCACCGAGGTACCAGCTTCACAAACGTCACGGGAACGCCTTTGTCTTAAGGCACATGCCTAGCACTTCACGCTCCAAAACCGTAGGGGCAAATGTCACACTGCGCCACGCACATCTGCCTCACCTCTATGGGCTTCCCTCCTGTGTTTTAGAAGCTCTGTCCACGTTTTTGCCACGAAGGAACATTCTTTTTTGCACACGTAGCCTGTGTAGGAAAAAGCAGACGGGCGCATCGCCTTCTGTGAATATTCAGCGTGAACACCGCTCGTCATCGGAAAGGAAACTTACAAGCCTATACAGTTGCCCTCCTACCTCCCAATACCATTCTGTTCCGTCAGCCGTTGGAGGTGGGAATAAAAACTAAGGCGTGTTTTACAGTAAAACCCTACGATCGCACAGCAAGGCGTTCACTGCACGTAGGGTTTCACCTCAGCAGACTCCACGGAAGGATGCCGTGCCCTCTCCCGCTGTGGTCAGTGAGCTGGGTAGACCGCGCGTGGGCTCCCGGCTGCCGTCACTCCCCGGCCGCTGGCTCACGGTCCCTTCCCTCCCTGCTCTGTGCTTGCCTCTTGTTTTCCTCAGAGCTCTGGGGTCCTCTGCGTTCGCCAGACCACCAACACTGAGTCTCGGTGGTTGTGTGCCCATCCCTGGCCGCCTCAAGTCTTACCACCTGGTGGCTTCTGCACTGCAGAAAAGACTCGGGCTGCGACTAAGGGAGGAAATAAGACCCTGGAGGAAACGCTGCGGACGACAGCGGACATTGTGTAAAGCACCGCAGCTGGAAGAATCAGTCCGGGTAACAGCCAGCCCGTGTTTCACCCACGAGATACCAGAGTGAAACCAAAAGGAGCGAGGCCACCTCTCAGGCTTCACCTACTACTCTCTCGTTTTAAAAAAAACAACCACCCAAAAACATATTCTATACTCAGAAAATCGGAATACAGATACAAAAGCATCCCTCGTGGAAACAGAGAACAGATTCAGGTAACGTAATCCAGTCTTTCTGAAAGAAGTTACGACCTGATTCCTCCGGAACCTCGAACTGTTACCCAAGCCCTGCGAGTGCCAGTAAGGAAAAGAATGACACAGGTCGTGAAGACGTGTAAATGGTGGTGGCGAAGCCAACCTCGGCTGGAGCGCCACTCTCAGAAGTGTAACGCACCGCCAGGCACTCGCGCCGGGCATGAAGCGTTCACTGCCAACGGCGACAAGAGCGGTGCGTGAACAGGCGACAGGCGGGCCTCCGGTCGAGTGCCTAACACCTCGAGCTGTGGCGTGCCGCCCCCGCCTGGACAGTGCCGAGTTTCTCAGCGTGGCCGTGGAACAGAAGAGAAGGCGCTTTCCGCTCAAAGCGTTAGGCCAGCCGGCACGCGTCGCGGTTAGTGTCTACTCAAAGCTGGTGCCACAGGGGCCCCCGTACGCACCCTCGTGGACCTTCCCGTGTCTCTTCAGCCTGCTGCGGGAGGCGAAGTGTTTCCCACATCCCTCATGGGCACACCTGGGCGAACGACACACGAGGCGTGAGCCAATCCGTTTCTGGGGGGCAGCCCCTCAGGGTCGACGTGAACTTCGTCCTTTTCCGCTCCAGAGTCTCTCCCCACGACCAAACCAATCATAAAAAGGAGATTTAAAACTGAGACCGAATCACAGGTGAAATTCAGGTGACTGGCCAGCCTGGAGACAAAATAAACTTAGAGACAAGTGCCAGCACCTTTTTTTTTTTTTTTTTTAAGGATGTGATCAAATTAAATAGTTTTCATCTTTATGCTTCTGAAAAGATACACTGTTTTCCTGGCTACAAAAACACGGGTTGGGTGAACCCCTAAGGCACTGGGCATGGTCTCTGCGAGTTTTAACACCGCGGCCGAGGGCCGGCGTGGCGAGCAGGCAGCGTCAGGTGCACCCGTCTGGTGACCGGTGCAGAGGCACGTCCCAGCTCCGTGCAACAGCCCTCGGTGGCCGCCCACCGGCCCCGCGTGGGCCAGGAGCACCGCCAGCCCGTGCTCCTCAAGACCTCACCGGGTGCTCCTTCGCACCCTCCCCGAGTCCACCCCCGTGTGTCCCGTCGCCGTTCCTGTCCCTCCTGAAGGCCCCTCGCATGCAAGGCCGACAGGCCCGATCGCTGTGGCTCTGTCGGAAGGGACCGCTTCGTGTCTGCACCGTGACATTTCATACGACTGAATAAAGCCACTTCTCAGCGCTCCCTTCAAGCTTAACCACAACTGTACTGATCTCACAAATTATTCTGGAACACGTTAGCTATTTCTTTTAGCAAATAAAAGCCAAATTAAACTTTTGACGTGCCCCCGATATAGACGTGGGCGTTCGCTGCACAGAAAAATGTTAAGACGTGGCTTTAGAACGCTTGTATCCCACCTGTGCATTTCAATCTTTTTTTTTTTTTTTTTTACTTTTTATCTATTTTGAGAAAGAGCGAGAGCACATGCATGAGCTGAGGAGGGGCGGGGAGAGAGAGGGGGAGACAGAGAGAGGGGGGAGGGGGGGAGAGGGAGGGGGAGAGAGGGAGAGAGGGAGGGGGAGAGGGAGGGAGAGAGGGGGAGGGAGGGAGGGAGGGAGGGAGGGAGGGAGAGAGAGAGAGAGAGAGAGAGAGAGAGAGAGAGAGAGAGAGAATCCCCAGCAGGCTCTGCGCTCTCGGCACGGAGCCTGTCCCAGGGCTCAGACTCCTGAACCGTGAGATCATGATCCGAGCTGAAACCAAGAGTCGGACTGAGCCCCCAGGCGCCCCTGTGTGTCAATCATCCTGCCACCTGAAATGCAAGAGACCTCACCCATGTGGAGAACCTACTTGAACAGTGGCTCACTGGTGTGCTGGCACTGATGGGTCCTGAGCTGCTGGTGTTTCTTAAAGGCCTTCTCACACCCTTCAAAAGTGCACTGTTTGATAAAGGTTCGTTAGACTTTGGAAAAAATCAAAGAGTGGTTCACAAGAGAATTCCCTCAGGAGAAACACACCGTGAAGATTTTATACTTGCTGCCTGCTCCCCCCGAGTTACCGTCAAATCCCATGCCAGGAAGCTTTAAAGATTTAACACACTGGAAACAGCAAAACGGTTTCATTTGGGGCAGTCTACCATAATAAACTTCATTAGCCAAAAAAAAAAAAAAAAAGGATGCTTTCAAAATAAGCCATTATTATGATAGCTAGTAGTTGGGCTAAATTCAGGTATCTGCCAGACAAAATCTGGTTGATGAGCCCTTTAGGAACGTTAGACAATAAGCCTAAAAATATGCAGAGAGTTTAAGCATAGAAAATCATTCATACTTACTACATATTGTTTTTGCTGATTTTCATGTTTGCGTTCAAAATGTTTCTTCAAGTTTGATTTTGTGTTGAATTTCTGATCACAGCCACTAGCTGTACAACTGTAAGAAATTGCATAAATCAAAATATTAACAAACCGAGGGAAGAGAAGTTTTAAGATGTATACATCCTCCTCCTTTATAGAAGTACTGTCCAGGGGGCCTGGGTGGCTGTCGGTTGAGCATCTGACTTCGGCTCAGGTCACGATCTCATGGTTCATGGGTTCGGGCCCCATGTCGGGCTCTGCACCAACAGCCCGGAGCCTGGAGCCTCCCTTGGATTCTGTGTCTCCCTCTCCCCGCCCCCCACTTGTGCTCGGTCTCTCTCTCAAAAATAAACAAACATTAAAAAAATTTAAAGAAACTACTGTCCAAAGTACAGTATAAAACAGACTTTAACCAACTCCAAAGCATTAAAGCTGAAGCGTCAGCCTCACTCTGACGGGATTACCAGGGAACGAGATGCGTCTTCACCCAGGCTTCTGAAACCAAGCACGTTCATCACACGTCCTTTATGAGCCGGGCACACAGAAGGTGCAAGACATTACTTCCAAAACCCAAACCTGCTCAGGCTTAACTCCATGTTTAAGCGAAATTGTTTTTTAATTTAGAATCTCAAAACCTTCATTTTGCTTGAAATGTCAAAGTAAATTGCATTTCCAAAGGGAAAAAAAAAAACCCCTCAAAAACACGACTTTTAGCTTCTGTTCAGAGGTAGAAATGGGTATTTAGAGCAAAACCACCAACCATAATGCCCTCTGGCATATCACCAAGCCATCCTAGTTCCCCTTAATGAGTGTTTCTATATCTTGCCCTTGAATTATCCAAATTCTTTGTGAAGTTGTGTTTTAAACGTGTGCTCTTCTTGTGAGTCCTCAGCCTGAGGGACGAAGCAGGACTTCTAGGACGGCCCTAATCTCAGCCATCACGGACCAGTAAACACGGGGTGACACTGCCGGGCGCTGTGCCGTCTACAGGGGGCTGACCGTGAGCGGGGGCAGCGGGAGATCCCACTGGAAGCGTGCGGGAGGCTGCGGCAGAGAACACGACGGACACCAACGGGTGGTGGTTTTGACCCCAGGGACGGAAGGCTGACTTTTAGCTGGGTACACGGTCAACAGAAATAGAACTTTTTCCAGCCTGCCCTGCAATCGGGTGGCCACACGGCTGTTTCTGGCCCATCCGGCTCAACGACCACAAAGTGTCTAAAAGGGGGCACGCCTCTTTTGCGCCTTCGCCCATCCTGGTGGCTGGAACGCCTATGATGGCTGGAACTCCAAAGGTCACCTTGGACCGCGACGTCGAAGCCCCAAGATGAGGACGGCAGTGACAAGTTCCAAGGAGCCCAGGTCCTACTGACTGTGGAACACCCCCAACTGTCCATGTCAGCGTTTCTGTTACACAAGAGAAACAGAGACGGTGTTTGCGTCTCTGTTGTGCTGGGTTTTCTGTCACTCTTGACTTCAATCCTGACACAGGCATTTAACCCAACACCAGTGTGGGGCAAGAGGACAGGGCCCAGAAATGTCCCGACCGGGAGCAAAGAGCAGGCGCAGGGGCACAGAAGACGCGGACAAAGTTGCAGGGTGGTGCACGGACCGGGTTTTATGTCTGAGAGTCAAGCAGATGGGGCAAGATCACAAAAAGGCCAGATCGCAAAGGTCATTTGCACAATATGCTAAGACCCTGGACTTCGTTATGAAAGCAACACTTAAACCCTGCACAGCTTTAAGAAGGGAAGCCGTCTAGAGCAGAGACAACACCATTCAGGTCGGAGTCAAAGCCTGAAATATGACCGCGGCCACGGGGGGAGGGGCAGGGGTCTGACCAGAAGGGACAGAACCTGACGACCCGCCAGCTGCAGAGGACAGCCGCGAGGACGGGGCGTCCAGGGAAGCTGCCTCGCCTTCGCTGAGGGCCATCGGGTGGACAGGGATGCCACCAGCAAGAACGAGGGACAGGAAGGCCGAAGGAAGCAGAGCTCAGGCTGCACTTCAAGAGACTTGGGCCACGTGGAATTAAGAGGCCAGAGAGAGAGCCGGAAGGGAGTAACACCGAGCTGCCCTGTTCCAGAGGGAACCCTCCCTTTCCAATTCACCCTGGGAATCTGTCCAGCCCCAGTTCTTCTTGAAGATCCAGTTTTTTAAGGAGCATACAGTAGCTTAATTCAGAAACCAGGAAGCATGAAAAGGGACACAGCTGCAGGTTTCCTTCCACCCCTCACCCTTGCCTCCTCCCCCCCGGGACTCCCCACTACTCCCAGCCAGGACAGGCGACCTGTTCGGCTTTATACAGATAGAAGCAGATATAAATGCAGATTCTTCCCGCGTTCTTCTCCCTCCTTTTTATGCACAAAAAGGCAGCCCTCTGTCCACTCTTCTGAACTGTGGTCTTTTGATGAATATGCCGTTGGACACTCACTCACGGCTTCACAGACGGTACCTGCATTTGTTTTTCCGGCTGTCTAGGATTCTACCGTGTTGATACACTTTTCAGTCCCTCCTGATGAGCACACGGGTTGATTCCAATGCTGTGCACAGAACCTCATAGCGGCATTTAATTCAGCCACAAGTGTATCTGTAGAATAAATTCCCCGAAGGGAAACTTCTAGGCCAAAGACTCTCCCGGCCCCATTTTCCAGACCACGCTTCGTTACTCTTTGCTGGGCTGGTCGAACCACATTCTGAAATACGTTAAGCTTCACTTAGGGTCATCTGTTTCGGTGATACGCCGTGTGCTTGAACTGAACACGTCTGCCCCCTCAGGACTTTGTCCCGTTCCCGCTGGCCAGCACACTGGTCAGATGGAGGTGGCTCTCCACATGGACAAGGGCAGTGAAGACGATCCCGTGCCAACAGCTGACAGCTCCCCTTCCTCAGACTGTTTGGACCTTAGTGAGACGTGAGACACTTCACATTCGTCATCCTCTTAAAACTGGAAGAAGTGAACTCAGATCATTAGAAAACCTCACTGCTCAAGGAGCTGTCTCATAGAACACACTTGGGATACCAAATTCTAACATCTGCAGGACGTGCCAAACAGCTATTTTTCGACGTGGTCTCCTGGATGTAGCTCTGGGAATCTATAAAGTCGTTACTCTTTTTCCAGTGAAAACTCCGTGTTTTCACGGAACATTTTGTCCAGTGGTTCTCAAAGTGTGGATGCCAGACCAACGGCATCAACATCACCTGAGCCTTTGCTAGAAATGCGAAGTCTCAGGCCCCACCCCATGTCTACTGAATCAGAAATTCCGGGGTGGGATCCAACACTCTGTGTTTTTTCTTAACAAGCTCTCCAGGTGATTCTCACGCTCCCTATATTTGAGACCCGCTACTTTAAAGAAGCCGATTTAAAAGACAAGCAACACCTCCACCCTTTTCAGAGATAATCAGCAACTCCAAGGAAAATACAATTAAGCCTGGTATGGGAGAGGTGAAGCGGCTCGATCTGAAGAAATACAAGATCAGCTATTAAAAGCTCTACTCCTTTATGCTTCTGTCTCTTCTCCCAGCAGCGTATTGGTTCATAAAGACCCTGTTCAATGCAGGGCCAAGAATCTGCCAGGGAACCATGACCCCATCTAGTCTGAGCGGAGTGTTTCTCGAGGAGGGTGTCCCACTTAGTACACACGTTAAAGGGAGGAGAGAGGATGCCAACTTAAGAGGACTTCAGACAGACTCATTCCTGAAGTTCTCACGAGTGACCCACACACCCCTCCTCTCTTCCACACGTTCGAAACCCAGGCTCCTCTTGTACCAGGAAGTGCAAATGAAGGACACTGCACATCCCTGGCCTCACGAGTTAACAATCTACTTTCTTACCAGGTCTGTATGCCAAAAGCAACCTCTTTAAAGGCCGTAAGACTGTTCTCTACTTACACAAATGGCTTTTCCCCAGTGTGAATCAGGACGTGGCGGGTCAGATGGTAGTCCCTGACGAAGGCTTTGCCACACCCTTCACGGTCACAAACAAACGGTCTCTAGCAGGAAGGAAAGAAAAAAATATGTCACTCCTGCCCCAGTCAGTATCTCTGGTACCATTTAAAGACCTAAAACGTGCAGGGGACATTTTAGCCAGGCAGGGACTCTGCCTCCAGGGATGGTTTCCACTGAGTTACACAAAGGCCACAACTGCCTCCCGAAGTCGGTGCAGCAGATCCTGCCCTGTCAGTCACACGCGAACTTAGCGGGTGGCCTTCACGGTAACAGCACCGTTCACGTGCTCCCAACCCGACAGCAAGCGTCCAGAGCAAGCCCCTTACAGATGACTTGTGTGCTGTTAGCATTGGCCGATGTGCACAGATCGCCACCACTGCATGCTTTTATCCGCTGAAAGCCTACGGCAGAGGAAGGTGCGGGTTCCCTCTCATCCCGGACAATCCCAGGGTCTGTGCTAAGAGAAGGCCTGACACACCCATAGGAAAACGCTCGCAGCCTCACTGCGACCACCGCTTGGGACCCAGGAGGTGGGAGGAGGGGGTCTCCATTCTGAACCTACAGGAAAAGTCGAAACACATCCCCCAAATAACCAGTGTGGTTTATTTACCTATGAAAAACATAGCCCCATGGCAGTCCAGGGGGGAGGTACCGAGGCCTCAAATGTCAGTGCTAGTAACAAAGCAAGTAGACTGGAAGACAGAAGAACTGAACTACCAGGGGAAGATCCACAGAATTTTGCACAATATCTGCCATTATTTTTGTTGTCGTCGTTTTTGTTTTAAAGAAAGTGCAATTCATTGAGAGAGGCGCAGCTGAGGGAGGGGGGTGCAGGGCTACCGCTCCCATGCCCCGAGGTCACAATCTGTCCTTCCCCTGGGCCATGGCTCTGGGGGCAATCCACAGAGGGGACAGGAGGCTCACGCTGCCCCAGGGTTTCTCAGAGAGGGACATAGAAGTGACCACGTGCTTCTCTCCCTGGACATACTGGTTTCAGAACCCAGAAGCTGAGGGGCGGAATGGGCAAGAGAAAGGACAGGAAGAGGAACACAACGGCTGCTCCGAGGGGAGCCAGTCACTGGGCAAGACTGCCAGGACAGCTGGTGGCACGGGTAAAGTCCGGGACAGAAAGGTGCAGGGCAAACGGTCCGCGTAGAAAAGAGCTGGAGGAAATGGTCAACCTTCCAATGGCAGAGAGGGTAGGGAGCCATGAGGTCACACGAAGGCACGGCCCGGAAGTTAGGTAGGTTTGGGAGCAAAGGCGGGGGCTGCGGGTCCCTGGATTAAGAAGTAAAGGGCTTTATAGCTGAGGCAGTGTCAGCTGGGAACTGACACTGGGAAACTGGGCAGGTTCCCTGGCCTCCATGAGCTTCCCTTTCCCCAACTGCCATCTTCCAAAGGCTTCCTACTGCCCTCAAAAGAAAACCCAAACTCCAAACCCTATTTGCACCCTGGCCTACAAATGATCCCACCACACCTGCTTCTCCGACCTCCTCTTATACGGCCCCCAACTCGATCACAATCACAGGTCCTTTTGCAGTTTCTTTCCACCGGGACTGTCTTCCCTTGTGTCTTCCCGGTTGGATCCCTTCCTTCTCATTCAGGTCAAAAGAGACCTTTCCTGACCATCCTCCAGGAGCCCTCAATTTACTGCGTCTCATCCCTACTTACTCCTTTGTCCCCATTCAAGGACAAGGTCGGTGACAGCAGGAGCCTTTTGTTTTGTCGACTACTCCCATCAGAGCTAAAAAGGTACTGAATTGTGAAGGAATGAACGCATGCTGCTTGCACAACCGCCAGTACTAAGACGTTAGCCCCCCGCCCCCCCCCCCCCCCGTTCCAACTCCAGTTCCAGGAGGCCAGGGATTAAGGCAGGTGTCTGCTGGGGGTCGAGGGCGTAGAAAGCATGCGAGTAAATGAATCCTTCCTCTGCACCTATTTACAGATTATCAGGAGACGGTGACGGACCAAGCCTCAAGATCAAAGGAGAAGCAGCGGCTCAGGGTGCTTGGAGCCCATGGCAAGGCTGTCTTTGGTTCTCAGAACTTGTCTATCTCTCCTCGGCTGCTCCCTAACCTAAGGCAGAGCTGGTTCGCCTCTGTGATCCAGGCTGCCAAGACTGCATAGGTCTCGCACAGGCTTGTGCAGCCACACGCTGCCCCGGGGCCTCTGGGACACAGCCCAGCTGGCGGGCCACCCCATCCCGAGTCCCCGGGCCCGGACGCCACACCCCTCCGTGGCCGGGCCGGCGGCCCCGTTACCTCCCCCGTGTGCTTGCACAGGTGCGCGTCTAGCTTCCACGCCTTGTTGTAATTGGCGTCGCAATCGGGGAAGGAACAGATGAACCTCCTACTGAGCGCGGAGGGCGGCGGGGCGGGGCTCTCGCCCGCCGCGGTGAAGGCGTCGGCGATGGTCAGGGATGACACCGCCTCGGCGACCGAGGCCTGCGGCTCCAGGACGCCTCAGCGGGCGCTCAGCCACGTGCCGAGCCACGGGCGACGAACGGCTGCGCGCGGCCGCCGCCGGACCCCGCTCCTTCCACTCCCGGAGGCTCCCACGCGCGACGCCGCCGGACTTCCGGGAGCACGACCCCGGAGAGGCGGAACTGGAGCGCCGGCGCGCGCGCGCACAACAGGCCCCGCCCCGCGCCGGCGCCGCATTTGCGCATGCTCCAGGGAGCCGCTCGCCGGCCGCGCCCACCCACTTTGGGTGGAGCTTGCTCGCGGTGCCTGCGGCCGCGGCTTCCTCTTCCCCAGCGAGAGGCGCTTTTCCCTGATGGGCTCTAAGGGGCCCGCTTCCCCAGCGCCCCTGATTTGTGACCTGTTTTCCGCCCGCCACCACTCTCTATAAAGCATAACTTAAATTACATTATTAGTTTGTCTTTTTTATGGATAGATTTCCTGGCATGCTTTCCAAAAGTTCCAAAAGTTGTCGGCACGTTTAGAATCTCTTACAAATTGTGAGCCCAGAACATACCCCGGACCAACTGAGCCACAATTTTTGGAAACTCCCTAGGGATTCCGGTGTGCAGGAAATTTGGGGAACCAGTGCCCTGAGACCTTGCTGCTCCGAGTGTGGTTTGCGGACGGGCAGCATCATGAGAAATCAGAACCACAGACCTACTTGAATCAGCGCAATCTCCAGGGCGTGTGGTGCACGTTCAAATTTGAGAAGCGCCGTTTCAGAGGCTTGAGTGAATGGAGGTGTCTTGGTTTTAGCAGGATCACTTGTTTAAGGATGTCCTTGGATGAGGGTAACAATGACAGGATGGATTGTCTGATGATCCACCGGGTGTGGCTTGTTCACATCTTGCATCATTCCAAATCGTTAAGCGGGTCCTTATCAGAAGGTGATGAACAGGTCTCTGCAGAGAAGCGCAGTTTTGAAAACAAGCCCGGGGCTTGCCGCCCAGCCCTGATCTGGGATCCTCACATCGTACTCGCTCCTGAGCTCAGTCGCGTCATCTGTACAGTGAAGATGATGATCATAACGCCTGTCTCAGAACGTCATGAGGACTGTACCAGGGCGTCCGGGAAGTGGGTGCACCTGTTGCTTTTCTTGATTGCCGCTCTAGCCCCGCTCCATGGGACAGGGTCACACACATCCCTCGGTCTGACAACTCCCAGAGTCTCAAATGGTTTCCTTTGTGTTGGATCTGGCTTTCTGCTCCTACTGTGCATGGGCGTGGCAGGGTACCTCCCTGAGCTCTTTGAATCTTTTCTCGCCTTTCAAGTGGACTGTTAATTACCGCCGTTTGGGGAATGAATGGCATTATATGAACCGACAGTTGCATTTGTCACATGCCCCTGTGCTAGCCCCGTTTACCACCAACTTTCAGTTCTCCCAACACACTGCATGTTAAGCAGCTGCCAGGATCCAGGCCATGCCTTTGTTTCTTCTGTCTCTTTCTTTCCTGTGAACAGATCCTTTGCTCCAGCTTGGGCTCTCTGCAGTTTGCTCCCCAATGCGTTTTTTCCAAGGTCCCACATTTCTAAGTGACAAATGCACCTTTTTTTTTTTTATTTTAACACCAAGCAAACAATCTTACCATCTCCTTCTGTTTACACCTCCTTCCCTCTCTCTCTCCCAGGAAACAGTAGTAGAATTCTGTCTCCCACTCATGAAATCTTAGAACAGTGGTTCTCGGGGTGCCTGAGTGGCTTAGTCAGTTACGTGTCTGACTTCGGCTCCAGTCATGATCTCACGGTTCACGCATTCGAGCCCCGTGTCGGGCTCTGTGCTGACAGCTCAGAGCCTGGAGCTGCTTCGGATTCTGTCTCTTCCTCTCTCTCTCTCTGCCCCCCACCCCTTTCTCTCTCTCTCTTTCAAAAATAAATAAACATAAAAAAATATGTTTTTTAGAACAGTGGTTCTCAACCCTGGCTGCACGTTAGAGTCACCCAGGAGCTTTTGGAAATGATGACAGCTGGGGTCTCCACCCACGCTTGTGAAATCAGAGTCCCAGGTCGTCCTCCTTTCTCCGCCCATCACTGGCCTGGCTGACTTATACACCTGTCCTGTCCATTCCCCTTCTCATGCTCTGTCTAGCTTTTCTGTGCTCTGGACCTAGGCACCTTAAACCCCTTCTCATGAGGCTGCCAGCATCACCTCCCTAAAACATCTAAGATTTTATGGGTTTCAGTGTGCAAGACTGGTAATTGCAAAGCATTTTGAGTCCTCTTAGCTATTATGCCTGTAGTTCAAGTAACAGCACTCAGGTGGGAAATGGGGGCCCTGAGCTCAGCCCCCCGCCCCCCCGGCAGGCTCCTTCCTCCCTTGGACACAATTCTCAGCCCAGATAAGATCCTACTTCCTCTAGATAAGCCTTATTTAATAACTCAAGCCCCCACCCATATTTTCTGCCTTTGAACTTCTACAACCCTTTCCTTCTGTAGCACTGAGTAGACGGTTCTCGAATGTGCTGGGTTATCTTTAACTATTCAGGCATATAATTTCCTGTTACCCCATCTTGATTTAATCTCCATAAGGGCAGAGTCCGAATCATATTTTGAATATCCAGTGGCAAGGTGACTTGTGTGCCCTGGGTGCTAACATTATTTGTTAGTTAAATGGGCACAGCCATGAACCATTGTATGAAATCATTTTTTTTAATTTTTTTAATGCTTATTTATTTTTGAAATAGACAGAGCATGGGTAGGGGAGAGGCAGAGAGAGAAGGAGACACAGAATCCGAAGCAGGCTCCAGGCTCTGAGCTGTCAGCCCAGAGCCCGACGCGGGGCTCGAACCCAGGAACCTTAAGATCATGACCTGAGCTGAAGCTGGACGCTCAACCGACGGAGCCATTCAGGCGCCCCAAAGTGAGATCTTAAAGGTCCGGCATGAACGTCTTCACCAAGGAATCTTTGTGCACAAGGAGCATAATCCCACTCAAACTAATCTACGTGAAAAGAGATTTAGGGAAAGCGTTCGAGGGAATCTCTCTGCACTGACTGCAGAAAAAGGCCTAAGAATCACAGTCATCTGCAGTCTGTTTCTCAGTCTGTCGCTCCTTGGGTCTGCTGTCCTCCTTAGCCTCTCTCCGGGCATCTGTTAGACTACTCCGGGAAACTACTGGTTTCCCGTGGACGTGGGTGCCTGCGTGTGCACCTATGTATAAGTGTGCCCGTGTGTGCATGTTTTTTCCTGCCCCCTTTCTCTCCGAGGCTTCATGCCCTCACAGCCCCACGTCTCTGGGCTGCATGCCTCTTCACTCTTCTCTGCAGATCAGCTCTTCGATGAGACTCTGAGTTTCTGCCCCTGTAACTGGGGTTTTCCAAAGGCTTTGGCGCAACCCAAGCAGCCCCGACCTTACGTGGTCTGGCCCCTTCTCTCCCCACGGCTACTCATTCCCGAAAGAGAAGCTCAGGCCCACCTGACGTTCAGGCTCTCTTCCCCAAGCCCAAACGGCGTCAGCCTGGAAGGGATGAGACTATGCCTCTTGTAGGTCAAGCCAAAAGGGTAACAGAGACAGAATTCTGATATACCTGTTTTAGCTAGATGATTGCATTCACTGGCCCCAGCTTTTTCGCCACTCTTTGCCACGTGGCTTTGCTCCTCCCATGAAGGGGACTGGAGACATTTTCTCTCTCCTCGACGCTAAGCTCAGCTGGGAGACTTGCTTTGGCCTTCTGAGAGTGACAGCGTGCGGGTTCCAAGCTTGGGCCACAAGAGAACATGTGTGTGGCTGTCTCAGGCTTCTGCCATTGCCACAAAGGACGTTTCTGCTTGAGCCTGACAAGGGAGAAGGGAGACGTGAGGAACAAAGCTGAGTCATCCCAGCTGAACCCAGCGTGGATCAGCCTACATCAGCTGGCCCTCCGCCGGTCTATGCATCTTGGCCGTAAATGATTGCGAGCCATTGGGTCGTGGGATGAGTTATTAGGTAGCAATTTTGCGGCAATGGCTGAGTTGTACATTCTCTTCACGAGTGCTTTCCCTCCGCCAATCAACATGCTCCAGTATCTCGTCTTTGAAACCAAAACCAGGGCTCCTGGGTGGCTCAGTCGGTTAGGTGTCCGACTTCGGCTCAGGTCATGATCTTGCGGTTTGTGGGTTCGAGCCCCGTGTCGGGCTCTGGGCTGACAGCTCGGAGCCTGGAGCCTGCGTCCAATTCTGTGTCTCTGGCTCTCTCTGCCCCTCCCCTGCCCACACTCTGTCTCTCTCTCTCTCTCTCTCTCTCTCTCCCTTAAAATTAAATAAAACACTAAAAAAAAATTTTTTTTAAAACAACAAAACCAACCAACCGAACAAAATTCCTTTATGTCCTTATGCCTCTCCTAACCATTGCATGATTTCACTTTTTCCCTTCACAGCCAAGTTAAAGGAAGAGTCTGTGCCTTTCCTCCTCTTTCCCTGACCATCACCACCATCATCATTTTCTTCATCATCATCAAAATTACAAGCCTACATAAAAATAGAGTGAAGAGTACAGAGAACCCCAATGGACCTCATTTGTTGCCATGCTAACTGCCCCCAGCCCCAACCACCCCCCTGCTTTTTTTTTTTTGGCTAGAGTATTTTTTTTACTTTCTCTTTATTTTTTTATTTTTATGTGTGTGTTTATTTTTTAAGTTACATCCAAGTTAGTTAGCATATAGTGCTATAATGATCTCAGGAGTAGATTCCAGTGATTCGGGCCCTATGTATAACACCCAGTGCTCATCCCAAAAAGCATCCTCCCTAATGCCCCTTACCCATTTAGCCCATCCCCCCCACCCACAACCCCTCCAGCATCCCTCAGTTTGTTCTCTGTATTTAAGAGTCTGCTGGAGTATTTTTTTAAGTGTATTCATTTATTTTGAGAGAGAGAGAGAGAGCAGGGGAGGGGCAGAGAGAGAGGGTAAGAGAGAGAAGCCCAAGCAGGCTCCACAGGGTTAGCACAGATCCCCACGTGGGGCTCAGTCTCACAACCGTGAGATCACGACCTGAGCCAAAATCAAAAGTCAGTCACTTAACCGACTGAGCCACCCAGGCACCCTGCTTATTATAATTTTGTAATTATATCTTCATTCTATTATCATACCCAGCAAAATGAACAGTAGACCCTTAAAACCGTCTAACACCCACAGACCCTCAAACTCAGCATATTCACAACTTCTCTCCTCTTCCCCCGCCCCTCCTCCAGGGTCTTCTGGTCCCAAGGAATGGGACTGCCATCCCCCCAGCTGACTGAACCCATGGCTTCTTCCCTTCTCTCACCCCCTGCACTTATCAAATGGCCCATCAACGTTGATTTTACCTTCCCATCTTCAGTTACGGCCAACGAAGGCCCTGATCCTTCTAGTTGCCATGGTCAGCTACGATCCCATCAGAAGAAGAGTATTTGGGGATCAAATTGGGCCACGCCCCAACCACGGGGAGAGAATTCTGCTCAGAGCTTTCTTCCCCCAAACTCCTCCAGATCTCCCTAGTTCTCCTTCAGTTCCTGCAACAATACTCAGACCTTCTACCACTAACAAATATGGTACTAAAGCAAAAGAGAGTAGGATTAGAAGGGAGAGTCCTGGAGTCAGAAAGGCACACCCTATGGTGTATTATTGTCAACAGAGCGGGAGGTCCGGGCTCAAGGGGGTGGCCATGAGACCAGAGACAAGGAGACAAGTAGGAGACATCTGAATGCACAGGCAAAAAGGAAACTCCGTGATGGATGGGCTTTGTAGTTTGGCAGATCCAACTTTGAATCCTGGCTCTACCATTTCCTCTTTGACCTTAAGATAGTTGTTGAATCCCTCTGGACTTTGTGTGCTCTGTACAATGGGAATAATTATATATATATGCCACGGGGTTGTTGTGAGAATTATGTGAGGCAGTTAATTCTCGTGTGGTGCTCAGCACAGGGCTCAGCACATAATAGGTCATCCAAAAATAGCAGTCTTTAATTTTTTCCCCCATTTGCTGCTGACTTCTGCCTTTCACCCTCAAGATACACCTGTGGTTGGCAGGCCTCTGTGATAGCCCCCAATAATCACTGCTTCCTGGTATTCATGTCCTTGGGTAATTACCCTTCTCCTCGAGTGCGGACTGGACCTTGTGGGTTGCTTCTAACTCAAAGAATAAAACAAAGGTGATGGGATAGGATGAGGTTACAAAATATTGGGACTCCCGTCTTCCCAGCAGGCTCTCCTCCTTTTCTTGGCCTGTACACTTTGACGAAACACACTGCCATGTTGGAGAAGCCTACGGCAAACAGTTGAGGGTGACCTCTGGCCAACAGCCGAGTAGGAGCTGAAGCCCTCAGTCCAACAGGACTGAAGAGGAACTGAATCTTGCCAACAACCATATGGGCATAGAAGCAGATCCTTCTCTGGTCAGACCTTCAGATGAGACCCTAACCCTGGGAGAGGCCCCCGCAGCAGGCAACCTAGTAAAGCTATGCCTAGATTCCCGACCCACAGAAATTGTAAGGTAATCAATATGTGTTGGTTTAATCCATTGAGTCTGGGGGTAATTTGTGATGCAGTATAACCGACACATAGAG
Source organism: Acinonyx jubatus (assembly GCF_027475565.1). Taxonomy (NCBI): domain Eukaryota; kingdom Metazoa; phylum Chordata; class Mammalia; order Carnivora; family Felidae; genus Acinonyx; species Acinonyx jubatus. The sequence continues at coordinate 6,986,724 of NC_069380.1, read as the reverse complement.
TCGGAATCTTGCACTGCACAAGACTACTCTAGGCTTGGTGGTCCCGAACTGACACAAGGAGAGAGCATCTGAACAAAGAGGGTCCTGACCGGAGAGGGGACCTTGACACGGCATCCAGCCATTGTACAAGTCTCTTCTTAACCAAGCCAGATGCACGGTGTGACAAGAATCGATGTAGTTGTGGTGATAGCTGGGCAAAATAGCCCAAATGTGTCCCGCTCTGGAAGACCTTCAACGTGTGGTTCTTTTTATCCCAGTTTTACCCTTATCTCCAGGGTTGAGTTCTCTTGGACCCGTCCAGCACGGCCAAGGTGGTTAGCTAGAGCCACTGCCCTTTGGCTCAGGCAAGGAACCAGAACATCCTGCCTGAAACATACCTTTAACTTAAAGAAGTAGAACCACATTCTCTTTCTTCTTTTTCTAGGCTTGTGGTGAGAAAGACCTTTGGGTTGGGCCCCAATCACCACTAACCACTCAAGTCTGACTTTGGAAAACTCTTCCCAAAGAAGAATTTGCCTCATCTATAACACAGAGGAGACCCTGCCCTACCTCCCTCACGGGGCCGTTGTAAGGAGAACTCGGCAGGTTAATTAACCTCTCCGTACCTCAGTTTCTTCACCAGTCAGTTAAGGACCACAGTACCTACCTCACAGGTTGTGAGGATTAAACAAGAAAACGCATATAAAGCATGTGGCCAAACTCATGGCTCGGAGGGAATGTTAGCTCTTATCGCCATCATTCCTGCGATCCGTGTGAACACCACGAAGCGCTACACGTCCGTAACCTGACACTGGGTTCTCAAATATTGGCTCAAAGAAAAAATGAATGGATGGCTGGCCACCATTACATTGGCCAAGGTCAACCCAAAGTGAGCTGGAAGTCAATGGTTAGGTAAAGGTCCCTCCGCTTTGCCTTCGGATTGAGCAAGAGAGATTCCACCCCTCGGCCACGTTCTCGCCCTACTGGCCATCTCCCAAGGAGCCTTGAGGAGTCACTGATTGTCTAATTGGCCAGTTCAAAGAGGTCCCCCCGGGCTGTCACCTGTAGCTTCGTCCTTGCTCCCAGCTGTGCTGTGGCAACAGATTCCTTGCCCTCTCTCGGCACCCGTTCTTTGCGTGTCCCCCCGGAGCGATCCAGTGTTCAGGGCTTAAACCCAGTACCTTCTCCTCCCTGGTTGGGTGCTCACCATGCCGTTCCAAGCTGGCTTCTCTAATTCGCCCTCCTCCAGCTTCTGTCTGACCATCAGTGTTCCCGCAGCTGTGACTGGCCCACCGGGGTACCGCCACAGGCCAGGCTTAATCACTGCCTCTCACTTCAAATCCTTTTTAGTCTGGAGTGGCCAGATTCCATCTGACAAGAGACGCCTAATTGCCCTCTGATTACCCACGGGGACAGGTGCTTGAGCAGTGTGGTTTCCACCCACAGCCCAATGCAAGGTTTTTGCGTTTGATAAATCCTTCCACCAGCTCTGTGCCCTGCCCCACCAGACACACCTGTGGCAGAGGTGAGGAGGCACACATTCAGGGGTTTGGGGTTTACATTAGGGGCAGAATTCCTCACGCTCCCTTCACCGCCACGGCCAGCCTCGAGGTCCAGCCCACCATCGTCTCACCCGATCTCCAGGTGCGCCCTGCACCCAGGCTCACTCTTTCCAATCCTTCCTCCGCATGACTGCCAACGGGTCCTTCCCGCGTGCCAGGGATTGCCGCGGTGTCCCTTAGCTTCAGGACAGAGTCCCAACGCCTCAAGCCTTGCAAGAGAAGCCTCCCAGCCTTATTTCTTGCCATCCGGCACGCGGCCTGGCACGTCGTAGATGCCAACAGGTACTTCCGAGCTAAGTCAGTGTGTTTCCCACTAATGCCAAGAAGCAGCAGAAACAACAGCGGGACGTGTTGTGACATTTCGCTCGGTGGAACGTCTCTTGGTCCCGAAAGCAGTTCATAGGAAACATTAATTTTTGCCTTGAACTTTTAAAAGATGAAACTATCGCTTTTCTAGCATGCTGATGACGTTTTCATCTTCTACCTTTCCCTCATGTGCTTCATGGGCTCCCTGTGTCCTGTACGTTGACTTTGAAATACCATTCCCCCCTCTTCTTCTCAATCACTGAGGTCAATTTTTGGCCCAATTCTATAGCACTCTACATGCACGATCTCACTTATCTGTCCCCTGCGTTCGGGAGGCATAGGGATTTGAGCACAGGTAGGGACAGCTGTCGCCTCTCCTGCCTAGGTCCCTGCTCCTATATAAAGAGAAATGCCTTCATCTGTTTGCAGCTAGAATGGATGAAATGATGGTTCTGCTTGGCTTTTCCAGCCTTTTGTCATTCTTTCCCCCACTGGAGATGAGGTTAAGGGAGCTGATTTATACGGGTATTTCCTCCACCAAATGTACAAAAAACATATTCCACTGCTCACCAAAAACTCTCCCTTTGTCGCCTTCCTGCCCACCACTACCACCGGGAGGTCGTCCCCAGGGTCCTCTCCCAAGTAAATACACATCTGAGCAGAAAAAAATTGTCCAACAATCTCATGGAGTCACGGAGTTGGAGCCCACGTTAAGAATTCCTGTTCTGGGGGCGCCTGGGTGGCTCAGACGCCTAAGCGTCCAACGCTTGGTTTCGGCTCGGGTCATGAACTCACGGTTCGTGAGTTTGAGCCCCACATCGGGCTCTTGGCTGACAGCACGGAGACTGCTTGAGATTCTCTCTCTCTGCTCCCACGCAGCCCCACCCCCGCCGCTTCATGCTCTCTCTTTCTCTCTCTCTCTCAAAATAACTAAAAAAACTTAAAAAAAAAAAAAAAAGAATTTCTTGCTCCAGAGGTTGAATAGAAAAAGATTTTTCGCAAGTGATGTTTAGGGCAGCTGACACTAAACAGAGCCAGCAACTTGGTTTAGAATTTTCGATCTTTCCCTTGTTTTTTGTTGTTGTCGTCGCCATCGTTTTAAGTCCTGGAGTCAGCGACTATTTCGAATGGCTTGCCTCCAGCTCAGTGGTGTCCTCCAACATCCCAAAGGGCGGGCAGCCCAGGAAAGGAAGCACCGTCGTCTCAGAAGGGAGCACGTTCTCCTGTGCGATCGCGTGTGACAATAAATCTTGACCATAGACGCGTGGCTTGCTTACTTCCCTCCTACCCAGATTTACCATCTGGCACCGAATAATCGCCACAGAGCCTCACGTGTTTATAGTATCTGTGATCATGGGAGTGAGCCTGCTCGTAATGGCTTCAGGTTGGTTCTTTCAGATATTTATTGGGGATCTCTGTGTGAGATGCCGTGGCAGCCACAGTCGGGCCACCTGGGCCAGTGCCATTTTAGTGGTAAAAGGCACAAAAACATCGGCGTGAGATTTCCCCTTGCTTACAGCCGGGTTGCGGGAAAAAAGGCTCTCCGTGAGTTTCAATCCCATCATCATCACACACATACTTTTTATTAAGCTTCTATATAGCAAGCAACGAAAGTATGTAAATCCGGAAGAAAGGGCCTCAGTGTCCTCTGGAGAAAGTGGAAGAACTTTTTTTTTTTCTTTCAAATCACCTTGAGACATTAAGAACCTTTGGTGGCTGGTTGTCTTTGCCAAAAAGTGCTGTTTGAATATTATAATTGGACGACGAATTACGTAAGCACTGTTGTTTCTATTTAAACTGCTTCAGGGAGACGACAATAAATAGTAAGGATAAACTGGGGCGCCTGGGTGGCTCAGGTGGTTGCACGTCCGGCTGCACCTCAGGTCATGATCTCGCGGTTCGCGAGTTCGAGCCCCGCTGCTGTTAGCAGCGGATCCTCTGTCCCCCTCTCTCCGCCCCTCCCCCACCTGCGCTCTCCCCCAAATAAATACATCTTTTAAAAATAAAAATAAAGAAAAGAAAGAATAAAAATAAAAATAATAAGGGTAAATTTCTTCAGCGGCGGCCCGCTCATGGTGCTGAGACCAGCTGGGAAGGCATAGCCGTCTCCGTGGAGTGATTTCAGGGGTTCGAGGAAGAACCCCACCCCGGGCTTAAAAGTACACACTGAGGTATCGGGGTACCCGAAAAAACAACAACGGCAAATATTCCCTGGAAGGCTGTCTCAGCACCCTCCAGAGCCCCTATAATTGAACAAGTGGGTTTATTGCCCATCCCAGCGAAGTCTGGAAAAGTCTGGCTGGAGATACAACTTGGAGAGTTTTGAACTCTATTTTTAGGACCTCTAGCTATCTAAAGGCCACCACCCAGGTCCTTTTACATTTCTGAGGCCTGACACCATCCTTCTGGGTGCTGGCCGCCAGGACTCCCCAGGGGAGCGCCCTGGGGCCTCAGGAGCCTCCCCCACCGTGGGCCCGTGGGAGACCCTGGCCCCCAGCCAGCGGTTCGGGACAGACCAGCTCAGGGATCTTGCCTGCCGCAGGGTCAGGCTGAGTCTGGCCCTGACTTTCCCCTGCCCTGCTGGTTCCCCTGGGAGTGTCTCCTTGTTAAATCCTGCGCACAAGTCCGAGTCTCAGGGTCTGTTTCTGGGACAAGTCCGAGTCTCAGGGTCTGTTTCTGGGGAACCGAGAGCTAATCGTTTAACAAGGCTTCTTGCATTTAACAAAGCAACATGCCTCTGAATGGCATGGAGAACCCTACCCCACCCCCAGGCTCCCTTCAATTTCTGGTATTCCAGAAGCAACTATGTTACATTCATCTTAGCTTTTTTTTTTTTGCTTTTTTTTTTTTTTTTTTTTGGTGTGTTCATTTACATGACATCTCTAAATCATGGTCTTACAGCGCTGTTTCCTTTTCTCTTGATTTTCCCAAACCGAATATGAAGATTAACACCTACACGCACACGTGCACACACACTTCTTCCGTTCTCCTAAACGGTTATAAACTGACAATACTAGGTTACTCTTCTATAGAACTTATTAATGGGTGGTTCGGTTGGTTAAGCCTCGACTCTTGCTTTCGGCTCAGGTCATGATCTCACGGTTCATGAGTTCAAATCCTGCATCAGGCAATAAACATATACATATATATCCTTTAGGCGTGGATTTTGTAATCCCCAAGGGCTCCAAAACTTTTAGGATCTTCTTCTTCCCCCTAGTGTTCTGGAATTTTCTAGGGATATGTAGCGCTGTGTCTTGCTGTGGCCTGTTTTACCACTGGACCAGGCGGAGTGGGCTCACATATTCTGGAAACCCATGATCTGCAGTCAGAAGTCTTCGTCTCTAATTGTTTCTTAAATGATGCCCTTGAGTGCCTTCGTGTTCTCACCTTTTCTTTCCTATTTTTCATTTCTTTTTCTTTTTGCTCTCTTTCCTGGAAGATTTCCCCACCTCTATCTTCTAAACTATCTACCGGGTTTTTAAATTTTTCTACACTATTTTTATGTGTTTATACTTTCTGCTGCTATGTTTTTTAATTTTTCATAATGTTTATTTATTTTTGAGAGTGGGGGAGGGGAGGAGAGGGGGAGACACAGAATCCGAAGCAGGCTCCAGGCTCCGAGCTGTCGGCACAGAGCCCCACGCGGGGCTCGAACTCACGAGCTGTGAGATCATGACCTGAGCCGGAGTCGAACGCCCAACCGACCGAGCCACCCAGGTGCCCTTAAGATTTTTTTAATGTGTCCTCTGGGTTTATTAAAAAATAGCATCCTGTTCTTATTTCAGGCATAAGGTATCTTCTCTTACCTATTTGAGGATATTCATCTCCCTGTCTAGATCCTGTCTTCTCCACTCTACTTTTTTCTGCTTGTGTCGGTCTTTGTCTTACATTACGGAGTTTCTTCAGCTGCCTGGCGATCCTTGGCTGCCCTCTCCGATTCAACTCAAAGCCAGTTGAATCCCTGTGCGCCTGGATGATGACGGGGAACTGGGGAAGCCCGGTGTTTGGAAGGCTCTGTGCTCAGGCTGGTCACGTGCCCCAGATATCTGCAGACAGGGTGCTTCCGGCTGCTAGAATCCCAGAGGCTTTGTGGAGGACAAGACTGGGAATCTCCCTGTTCATTAGACAGATTTTCTCTCAGTCTCCCTTACCCTCCTCTGTGCTAGATCCCCATTAATCCAGAGACCTTATGTTTCCTCCTTCATTGGCTGTAACTCCACACTTCTGATGGAGCAGGGGGCAAGGGGAAATTGCCTAAAGCGACGACTCTGTGTGTGTGTGTGTGTGTGTGTGTGTGTGCACGTGTGTGTTGTAAGACCTAAAATTTCATATGCTGCCTTGACATCTTAGAGCCTCATGGGGCCCCAAAGCTCTAACCGCAAGTTTCCCTACTCTGACCAGGCATGTTCCCCCCACCAACCAAGAAGGGCACCCCCCCCCCACCTCGACGAGATCCCCTGCCGGCCAGACCAGCCACATTTTACCCATTTCTCAACCTGACTTCACCTCCTTGCCAGCCCGTGACTTAAACAAACCAATCATACCCTCCCATGGGAAGCGGGGGGCACCCCGCCCCTTGTTACCGCACAGGCTGTCTCTACTGGTTCACTCTGCCCCTGACACAAGCTTTGTATGGCCCTTCGTGGCAGGCTGTGTTCGCCTCTCCCGAGCAGTGAGCGTATGTGACTAACAGACTACTGTCACCCACCCTGTCCGGGGTCAAGTGTCACGTGCTCGGCCATCACACGGTGTTCGCATCCCTCCCTCACCAATGGGGTGCAAAATCTGAAACAGGCTCCAGGCTCCGAGCCGTCAGCCCAGAGCCCGACGCGGGGCTCGAACTCACGGACCGTGAGATCATGACCGTAGCCGAAGTTCGACGCTCAACCGACTGAGCCACCCAGGCGCCCCCTGACTGCTTCTTAAACAGACCATCAGTCAGTTCTTCTGTTTCTTCCACAGGTAGACAGAAATGCTGTAAAGTCAGCCTGGAATTGATTCGGGCTCCATTTCCACTTCTAGCTGTGTGGCCTTGAGGAAGTTATTCAACTTTTCTATGCCTCAGTTTCCTCATCTGAGAAGTGGGAGCATTAACAGTACAGGGTTATGGTGATGAGTACATGAGCCCCTACATGCAGAGGGGGCTCACTTTGGGCTTCTTAATAAAGAGGGTAGACGAAGTGTGAGCATTTCCCGCTCGCTTCTGAAACCCTAATAAACAGACTGAACGGACATCTTCCCCAAAAGCACATTACCCCAGAAGGACAACAGAACAAGAGACAAGATTGCGGCCGCAAAATTTGGGACGCTGCGAGGCAAGAAATTTGGCTGGTGACTGATTCGGCAGAGTCAAGAAGCCAAAGGGAAAATTAGGTGGGTTAATGCAGGGTAAGTACTCAGAACGGTCACAGGCAGTGAAACCATTTTGGAGGCTCTTAGGCTGAGAGAGAAAGGAAATACTTGGGCGATCATGAGATAAATCCAGACCTCCTTAAAAAAAAGACGAGTACCAGTGGGCACCGTCTAGGAACGGGGAGGGGGGGTTGGGTGGAGGAGTGAGGGGGTAGGCTAACATTCCTAATGGAAAGCACGTTGTGAATCACGTCAAGTTGGGGGGAGGGGTTGGGGAAAGGACCATCTTCATACAAACAGCCAAAGGGAGTAAGTTGTATATTCAAAATTATATATAAAGTTTCACCACCGTTGTACATGGGGGGAGGATTTCAGGCAGTGCACCTCCGGTCTGGAGGCTGACGCCACATGGAATCAACACGGATCCAGCACATGGAGGGAAGCCCAGGGCATCGGGGACTGGAGTGAGGGATTTCTGATGGGGCTTCACTCGCCCAGGAGGGGGGCTGGGGTCACTCACTGGCTCGAGTTGCGTGTCCAGCTTTGATAATGGTACCCGCCCACCCCCACCCCCACCCCGCCCTCACCGCCCAGGGCTCACCCTCTTTGCCCCCCTGACTTTGCCCTGGAGCCCGCGTTGCTCCTAAGGAGAAATGGTACAGAGCCGCCTGGTGGTGGAGAAAAGACACACACGCTCCTGGTGAAAAACCACTGGATTTTATGACATCAGCTGGTGGGAATACACCTGCATAGTCGTGTACCCTTGATCCCTCCCAGGCGGGCAGGCAGCGTTTTAACGCGGTCAGCAGATGTTTGCAGCAATCTGTACTTGTCCCGCTAGCACAGTGACCACAGGTAATTATCTTAACTACCTGATAAAAACGTAATTGGCATGCTGTAATGCCAGCTATTGTCCGAAAAGCCTTTGACCGTCACTTGTGACGGCTCCTTGGTTATCTTTACAGGCACATCATCGAATCCAAAGTTGATCACTAGTTTGTGCCTTGATTAGAGTCAACAGCCAAATCGCGTCATCGCGGTCCTGAAAGGTTGGCTATCTGCCTCAGCCATGCGGTTTTGATTTTGATATTGTTAGGAAATAAGAGGTTAGTCCGATTCCTGCCAAACGCCCTGCAGCCACCCCTCTGTGCCAAGGATAAGCCTAATCTGTCAGAGGCTGCACGGCACGGGTGTCCGTTTGCAGGCTGCCTGGATTCCTGTTGCCTCTTCCGGACGCCCCGGTCATCTCATGCGGGCCTTTTGTCACGTTGCAAACAGCAGCGACGCGTGGCTGCCTTCTGAGAGCGCGTGGAGCGCAACATCCGGCAGCCGGGACGGGCTTTCGGAGTGTGGGCGGCCAAGCAGGTGCTTCCTGAGCCCGGCCACCCGCGGCTGCAAGTCTCACCTGCGTCTCCAGGGCTGTTGCGAACAGGCCAGGACGGCGACAAAGGGCTTCCTCGCCCGGTCATCAGCTGTGACTGCGGACGCACGTGTGCTTTTCCGCCTTCAAACCTCAGGCCCCGTGGAAGCAACCAGCCTCCTGCCCGAGCTCGGGGGGATGCTCCCATCTTGGATGCTCAATGAGACAGAGAGAGACAGAGAGACAGAGAGAGAGAGACTTTTTTTTTTTAATGCGATGACCGATGAGGGTCTGCCTCAACTTGCTTACGTGCTTCCGCCAATTTGGGCGATGTCTCGGCAGCCTGCCCAGCGTTGGGAAAAAGACAGCTTCTGGGCTGTGTTTAGGAAAGCCAAGACTCAGGACCACACACAGCAGCACCGTAAGAGCCTCAGCATGGTGAGAGACATTTCCAGGCGCTATGGAACAGCCCCCGACCAGAGGGGGGATGATCTTCTAGAAATGACTTCGGCCGCGCTCTTGAAGTCAGCGAAGACAGAATTCGGCGCGATCCTTAAAACCGGCACTTTTCCCCATGTCCTCAGGGCAACCTGGGATGGATTTTCTGCTCATCTGAGCTCATCCAGCCGCCACCCCGAACCGACCTGATCTTTGCCCAGCAGACACGCAGGCGCCTGCCTGACCTCAGCCCTTGGCCCTCGAGGGCCTCTGAGCCCGAGGACTTCCTGCCAAGGCGTGCCAGCCCAGCCCATGTGTTAGCTCCCTGCTCTGCTGGTCTCATCCTGCCGTCTCATTGTTTCACGAGTGCCCCGGAACACCCGTGGCTGCCTGGGAAAGGGGCGGGGGAGTGGTGAGTGCCGCAAAGACAGGGGGGCAACAAGTGTGAAACGGGTGAGAGGATTCATCTGGTCATTTGCCAAGTCCTCACCGAGCGCCCGCTCTGTGCCAGGCGCGCTCTAAGCGCTGGGATGGCCGTGATGAACAAAACAGGCCAACGTCCCGCTCTCACGGAGTTTCCGTTCCAGTGGGAAGACGACGAACCACGATGTAGAACCCGAGGCGCAGTCCAAGGGCACCCGAGAGTCCAGGGGCCAGACAACGGGAACAGCGCCAGAGCCTCCAAATGATGAAAGCGAGTCAGCCTTCAACCTCAGCGGGCACCACCACTGTGCATGATGTACACGCATCAGCCCGTTGGCAGCGAGGGATGGGCTCTGGGAAGTCAGTGCCTTGCTGACGTGTTAGGTCCTCTGGTCTCAAATCCAGTGGCGCTCACAAACGTCCTACCCGAGGGACGTGATGAGAGTGGTCCTGGGCATGACAGGGCTGTTTCCGGCTGCCGGATAACACCTTGCGGCGCTCACCTCGACCCAGCAGCCCAGCGGCGGGAGGAAATCAAGGTCATTTCTGCTTCAGAGTTCACATCACCCTTGGCAAATATGGTTCACTTTATAGAGCAAACAGGATCACCCAGTTAACTTACGGGGCGAAAGAGAAAGAACTTTACTCACCATTAATGTTTTACTACCTTTCTCAAAAAGTATAACCTTTAACCCCCAAATCAACCCGGGACCGAGGCTGAGGAGATTGGGCCGCTGGGTCAGTTCCGGGTGCCGTCTGTCACTGGGCTGATGCTCCTTCCATCAGGAGAACAAATAAACAGAAAGATAAGCTCTTTAAAACGCACCATGAATGAAGCAGACCCAGAATTTCCCAAGAGGAGATAACCGTCTGCTGGGCCCTCATCTGATAGGGGCCTGTCTGCCCAAGCGCCTGGCACGGACCCGGGCCTTTGTGGTGACCGGAGGGAGGGTCCCCTTCCGCCTGCCTGGGGAAGAGGGTGGCCTCTCGGACTTGGCCCCAGAACCAGCTGACTCTCTGATGGCCTGACAGAGTTGATGTTTCCACAGAGATCCCCACGCCCTGCCAGTAACTACCAGCAAGGATCCTAACAGAGCAGGAGGACTCCAAAGTCTGAGTCGCCCTTGGTGGACAGAGCATGATCTCGGACGCCACAGGGCTCCCTAGGATGCGGGACGTCTGGGCTCACCTTGTCACGTGGCCCTTGTGCTAAGCCAGGAACTGAGGTGACCAGTCAGTTCCTTTCTCCCTTCCTTTCTCACTTGTAAATGACAGGCACTTACAGTTTGGGTTTTTTTTTTTTTTTAACGTTTATTCATTTTTGAGAGAGACAGAGACAGAGCATGAGCGGGAGAGGGACAGAGAGAGAGAGGGAGACACAGAATCGGAAGCAGGCTCCAGGCCCCGAGCTGTCCGTCCAGAGCCCGACGCGGGGCTCGAACTCACGGACCGCGAGATCATGACCTGAGTCGAAGTCGGGTGGCTAATCGACAGAGCCACCCAGGCGCCCCAAGACACTTACATTTTTATAGATGACTAACGCCTAATTATTTGTGATCTAAGCCACGGGTCACGAGGAGCGAGCATCGTTTGTCATTCACGAACCAAAATTAGCACAGGACTGGAATATACTGACAGGTCCCCTCGGCTCCTCCCCAGGGCTCTGGCTGCCCAGCAGGGATTAGCATGTGCCACATAGCTGGGATTCCTGCAGTTTGGGGGACGCAGGCTTTGTTATCAGCACCGTCTTGAGTTGGTCAGGCTTTACAAGTGCAGCGCTTTTCTTGCTCTTAAATTATAACCCACTGTTGGTTTCGCCTCCTTACCGTCAGCTTGGCTTGTTGTGGGTTGTTTGATGAGCCGGGCTGTGTGGGGTGGGCGTATTTCAGCATCCTTCTCTACTTTCCCAGTAGTTACACGCACACACGTCAATGCACTGAGGGTCAAATGTAAACCACCCATGTCCCGATTGCTAAATCAAAAATGCGCATAATTCTGCTGACTGCACTCGAGGAGATCTTTTTCTATACCGTGCGGAAACTGTTTGAAGTGGGCAGGCCGCGTTCTTTCGCTTGTCAAAGTGGGCTGCTGTCCAAAAATTTCTCAAGCCACTGTCCTGGGAGTCTGGAGTCACAATGCACCAGTGTGCATGTGTGTGTGTGTGTGTGTGTGTGTGTGCGTGCATGGGTGTGCGTCCTATGTTCAACATATGGCTTTATCACAAACGGTACCGATGTAGAAGACGTGTGGTACACAACCCCAACGTACAAATAAGGAAACACACAGCACTCCCCATCGGAAATTCCACAGAGCCGGTGGGTTCTCACAGAAAGCTTTCAGTGGATGTTTCTTGAACTCTTATACCCGGGGCCAAACTGTAGTCGCCACCGAACAAATGCGGTTCCAACACACATGTTGGTTGATAGGTTTTAAGGGTAAGACGGGAGTAAAACAACAAAGACTCTGTCAGAGCATCAGTCATTTACCAAGGATGCGTGTGACTGCTGCATCAGGTAACGTTTTCGAATACCGGAAGAACAGATTTTTAATTTTTCAGCTATCCGCAGCTGCGCGGCTAACCCATTGACACACTTTTAAGTTTAATCCGCGTCATTGGCGCTTTCTCCGTCAGCTTCTTAAGCCTAGACGATCAAAGAAACAATAAACCAAGCTCTGATTTACAGCATTTAGCCGACTTCTATGGCGAAAACGCTCCCGTCGTGGCTGATTTCGATCGACGGTGCCGTGACGTCACTGAACGAGCGGGTGGGAAGATACCCACTTATACACCCTCAGAAGGTGTCTACGGTACAGCCACAGCGACCCAAACAACCTGGGGGACGCAGATGATAGTAAAATGTAGTAAAAGCCAACCAGGAAGTGATGATCTTTGAGTGTTGTTTGTCCTTTGTCTGTACGTAATTTAGTTCCCAGTAACGGTTATGTTCAATAACCGGTTTGATAGCTGGAAGGTTCCTGCGAGCGTGCACCAGCCGTCCTGGTGCACCAGGGAATGTCCTGCGCGAAGACGGCTGTGACTTAAGGAAGGTTAGTTATTGTTTTCAGACACAGTGATTGTATTTTTCGTTCTCGCTTCCCTCAGTTTGTAATCTGGCCAGCAGCTAGGCCTGGGCTCACCCCGCCCCTCAGCGTCAGCCCCCCACCTGGAGGCCCTGGGCCCCCCCCTCCCCGAGGGCTGCAGCCAACCCTTCTGCAGGGACATGGGCCCAGGCAGGTCCGCACTGGCGCCCTGCCGGAAGCCCAGCCCCCCACCATAAAGAGGAAGTGTTAGAAGCAGTTTGAGAATTAGGAAGAGAGTGCCAGCCAGTGACTAAGAGCCTAGAGCAGCCATAAAAATCTGCCCCGGGTTATGTCTTGAGAAACAAGGTGTTGGCTTTTAAAGTGTTTAATTTTCTTTCCCTTAAAACCTGAACCCAAAACTTCAATTACAGGCAGATCGTAAAACCCCAAATTCCAGTGTCGGGGGACATGTCTGAGGATATGTCTTCTACATATGACGGAAGTCACACAAATGACTTCTACGTTTTGTAAGGCTTTATCAAATCACCAAACATGTCCTTCTTTTGTTTTTGTTTTTTTTTAATGCTTTCATCGGTCAAGTGTGGAATTTGTTGCTTTTCATTGTTCACAATATCTAATTCTCAGTGATGACCTTAAATGCCTTTCGAAAAGGGTCCATTCGCTTAAAAAGATAACAAGACAAAAGCATTTCTCCACCCCCCCCCCCCGCCCCTGCTTTTTTGTTGAAACAAACAAGGATTCTGGGGATCCCAGCGGAGGCTACATCCCTGCCCTCCTCCCATCTGGGACCGTTTTAGATCTGCTCCCAGTCTCCCTTCCTACCCCCAGTCCGGTAAGGAAGTATTCTAGACTTTGAAACTATTCTCTTCTCAGAAGAACCCTCACCCTGACCTTCTTGGGAGAAAAAAGTTCAAAGAAACAAATTATTGATTTGGAAGCCATCGTAGAGTTTTGAGCACTAAACTCTGCCCTTTGAAAGGCACGATGGGAAAAATATATTGAGATACTCGTGCTAGTAAGTAATTCTATGCTATAAGCACCTTCTACCCAGAAGTGATATTTCGTAACAGGTGGGACAAAATGAAAATAAGAACAAACTCTACTTGACCCAAGAACCCGGAGAAAAGTAGGCAGCCTCAAAACTTCCTTTTTTTATTAGGGGAAACGGCAATGTTGAGATAGAATGATCTGGTTTCCAAGAGGCACCCAGAGAGGTTGGAATGCAGGCAGTACTGGCTGAACACAACTGTCACCTGCAGTTTGAATAACTGTAACACGAATAGCATTTACGTACATTCGGATGAACTCGTTTCTTTGTGCCCAGATGGCGTATTGACATAACCGCTTTCACGAAAAGGTCTTTTGACGACAAAAGCATTTTCGTTTTAGAAGGAAGAAGCGTTCCTCGTTGGGCTTAATTGATGAGGTTTAAATGTCCCCTTTTTTCCTAGTACATCTAGCTCTCAACTCGTGTCCTATTGTTAGTGGCCAGCGTGCAGGGTGCAGGGGACAGGCAGTGAGGGGTTCTGTAGGGCGCACATCTCCCTGGGCCTCCCTGTCTTGACCCACTTGGGTCTGCCCCCTCTGTACCATCTGTTTGATGGGAACCCGAACATAGCAGTCACTTCCCTCCTGTTCCTGGAGAGGCTGTGAGAGACCCGTAGGAGAGGGTGTGTGGGCATGCATCATCTGAAACAAACTATGGCTTCCATTCTTTCTCGGATTTCCTGCAGCCCCAGCCCAGGCGGGGGCGGCGTTCTACAACTGGCCAAGAACGGAAAACTAGCTAGTTGAACAAGGACTCGTGAGCTTATGCAGTTGTCTAGTGTTGGGCCCCAGTTGGTATTTTGTCTTTATTTTTTCATTTTTATTTTTATCATTTTATGTGTTTATTTTATTATTTTTTAATGTTTATCTATTTTTCAGAGAGAGAGCACGAGTTGGGGAGGGACAGAGAGAGAGAGAGAGAGAGAGAGAGACAGACCGACAGACAGACGGAATCCAAAGCAGGCTCCAGGCTCTGAGCTGTCAGCACAGGGCTTGATGCGGGGCTCGAACTAACCGACCACCGCGAGATCATGACCTGAGTCGAAGTCAGATGCTTAACCAACTGAGCCACCCAGGCGCCCAGTATGTTTGTCTTTAAACACCAGAAGTCAAGTTCCCTTCGGAGGCTGGTGGGTAAGGAGGAGGAGGGGGAAGCTGGAACTCCTTCCCCAGCTGTGGAACTGAGTGAAACAGTCTACTAACAGCACCTTGGGGGGACTAGCTGTGAATCCTAAAACATCATTTGTTTAACGACAAGTTGCTGACTCATCGGCTGGGAGGCTCAGTTGGTCAAGCGTTGGACTTCTGCCCAGGTCGTGATCTCATGGTTCCTGAGTTCAAGCCCGAATCAGGATCTCTGCCGACAGCACAGAGCCTGCTTTGGATCCTCTGTCCCCCGCTCTTTCTGCCTCTCCCCTGCTCGCCCTCTCTCTCTCTAAAAAGCAAATAAACATTAGAAAGAAAGAAAGAAAGAAAGAAAGAAAGAAAGAAAGAAAGAAAGAAGTTGCTGACTCGATAATCCTTAACCTGAGGTAGAAACCTGTCCTCTGAACATACGCCCTCAATAATTATAGATCAAATGGCTAAAGTAGTTGGAAGAAAATTCTTACTGAAATGTTCCCATCTACATTTTAGCCAGACTTCATCTCTGAGGATAAGACGATGTATTATACCCACAACGGCCTGGATGGATAAAAATGGGGGAGAAAACTTGAATGGTCACCGGAGATTTCTGTAACTTTTCGGAACTCAGAAATGTGGGAGATGTTAGATGAGACATCACCTCCAGGACCTGGAATTGAGAGCCTTTCCTAAGACATTAGGAGTAGGTAGATCATGGCCCGAGCCCAAATCAAGAGTCAGACGCTTAGCCGACTGAGCCACCCTGTTTTCAAAGACAAATAACCACCCGGACTACAAGGACCAGCACACAACAAAAATGGAAGTTTAATAAATATTTGACACGCATTTTTCATGCTAATGCTAACAATAAGTGTTTCTACATTTGGATCAGCATGGTAAAGTACCTATAGGTCTCTAGCCGCCACGAGATCACCAGTTTAAGGTGCAAAGAAATATAATACTTCACATCGATGTGTCTACAAGATATACTATAGGGCTCTCACACTCTCTACATATGTGGGCATATATCACACTTTGTGCTTTTAATGCACAACCCCATACATTTGCACTTTATACAAAAAAAAAAAGACAACCAAACTAGAGAACCTGTATGATTCCCGGTTTATAGATAAATAAGTTCAGATACGGAAGGTTTTCTTAAATGTTGAATGAATGTAGGGGAAATGATTTGCCGGGAGCCACACAATTCTGTGGTTGAGCCGAAATGATAACCCACATCTCCCGGCTTCCGGTTCGCTGAACTGCCCACTCTGCCTCAGGGGTGCTTCAAAAGCACTCCCCCGAGATCCCTCGCAGGCAGGTGGGGGCCCGAAAGAGATGTGGCCCTCCCCGCACCCCCTCTGACTCATCCTGTGTCCGCTGTCCTTGGGAGTCCAAGCCAGGAGGGCAATGGATTTCACCAGAGACAGTTACAGGGGTTACCCCCGACTCCTTGAAAACGGGACCCACAAAATATGGGTTTTTGCAGAAGGAAGCCATCGATCACTGTAGTTGAGATGATGCATTTTATCACCCTGGTGACTGAGAAGTATTTGCCGGGGATTGCGTGCGCACACACATAACAAGGAACGGAGGAGAGTGACGGCCGCGGAAGACGAGGGGGGCGGGGGGGAGAGATGTTCTGTGGAGTGGGAAAGAGCAAGAGAAGGAGAGATTAGGAAATTCACACCACGCGCTGGGCTCCAGACATCGTGGGCAGCAATCACCACCAACCACCTCCAGAACGTTCTCATCTTGCAAAACTGAAACCCCGCGTCTAGTGAACACGAAGTCCCCCGTTCTCTCCTCCTTCCAGCCCCCGGCAATCACCATTCTCCTTTCTGACTACTTTAGACACCTATATAGATTGCGCCTGGGTGGCTCAATCAGCTAAGGGTCTGACTTCGGCTCAGGTCACGATCTCACGGTTTGTGGGTTCGAGCCCTGCATTGGGCTCTGGGCTGACAGCTCGGATCCTGGAGCCTGCTGTGGATTCTGTGTCTCCCTCTCTCTCTGCTCCTCCCCTACTCTCGCTCTGTCTCTCTCTCTCTCCCAAAAATACATAAACATTTAAAAAGTATACAGGTACTTATAGAGGTGGAATCATACAGAATTTGCTGTTTTGTGACCGGCTTATTTTACTGAGCATAATGCCCTCAAGGTTCATCCATGAGGTCCGTGTGTCAGAATGCTCTTTTTAAGGCCAAATAATAAATATTCCATTGGATATGTGCCACATTTTGTCTATTCATTCATCTGCCAACGGACAACTGACTTATGTCCACTTTTTGGCTATTATGAATAATGCTGCTATGAACATGGGTGTATAAATATCCGTTCAAGTCCATGTTTTCGATTCTTCTGGGATATACCCTGAAGTACAATTCCTGGATCATAGGGTAATTCTATTTAAAAAATTTTTAAAGGTGGTTAAAAAAAAGAAACCCACATAACATAGAATTTATCACTTAACAACTTCTAAGTATACAGGTCAGCGTTAATCTGTCTCTAATTTTTTGAGAAACGACCATACCGCTTTTCGTAGTCTCTCACACATCCTTATATTCGTCGGCAGCAAATGAGATAACACGAATGAAGGTCTCCTAAGAGTAAATTTAAAGTCGATACATATGAACTCACAATAACAACAGCAACACTAAAAACAGAAAAGACGCAATTAAGGGACAATTTACAGGGAGTTTTTATTGTGGGGCACTGTGCCAGGCACAATGGATCATGTAAAAACATAGGGCACTCTCTTCGCCTTCTCCCTAACTATAAATCTCCCCGGAGAGACAAACTTGTGGGCATCTAACTCATAATTTAAGCAGAAGAAACACAAGGACACGCCGAAATGTGCTGGAACAAGGGCCTGGGTGGGCAACAGCCCATCTTATCAACTCTGGGTTCGGTGACGTCTCAGTGGTGGTTTGAAGTCAGCCAGAGTGTTTATTCCACGAGAATCACAAACACTACAAATCAGGGCTCATTCTCTGCCCATCCCCCCCCTCCCCCCCCCCCCCCCCCCCCCCACTGCTGCCAAGATCTGGTTGTTAGACATTTGTCAGCCTACCAGTGAGCACACGTAATTGAAGAGCCCAGAAAAGAGCATTTTTGGACTGGGGGATATCGAGGACTTTCACCGAGGACAGGATATTTGAACTGCATCTTGTAGCAGAATGATACGTGTTCTTGGTGAAACCTACTCATGGACTCTGCTCTCTCTTGCCATTTTTTTTTTTTTTTTATCCATGATGGATTTGATTGATTCGGCTCTGAAGGAGAAATGCTAGTAGGAACAGATCTTGGAGCACCCAAAACTCTTGTATGTATCCCTCTGAAATCAAGCCAGAAGTGCTTATTGAAGACCCTGTGCGCTGGGATCAAAGTGCTTTAAACTATGAGCGGACCGTCTCGAAGGTGAGAGGAACACAGCAAAGAGCTGATAAAAAATGCAGCGCTCCGGACGGAAAAAATTCTCCCGCTCCTGGACATTTTCCGTTCAGTTCAACCCAAATTACCAAAATCACTAAAACCACACTCTCCCTTCAGAGATGATCGGATTTAACGATTTGCATTAAAAGAAAAGAAGCGTCTTCAAAACAGTGCTGTTGCAAAGATCGCGTGAGCTGACCGTACGTCAAAGAGAGTTACAACTTGTAAAGCGCCATACAAAATCAGAACCACGATAATAACATATTTGTGAAAGCAAACAAACGTGAGGGTCCACATTCTTCATTAATTTCCTTTCCTTTTTGCTTTACTTACATAAACTGCTTTTAAAACAACTACGGAACCCATGATACGTTTACGAAAGAGAGCTGGTGGCCGAATAAGACGCCGTACCGTTTCGTCTGGGACGTGCCCAGTCTTAAATATAAACGCGAAGAAATCACAGTTAACCTTGGAAAAATGTGAAAGGCACGCACGCTTATTATACATCCTCAGCCAGAGGGGTTCTAGCCAGCTGGAGCGTCCGGTGAGATGGCTAAAATGTTCTCAGTAACCACCTATATCTGACTTTGACTTTGGCACCTTTTTAAAAGTCAGAAGAGGCATTTGCAAGGAGCCATAAAAAGTCATTACGTATGCAGAACAGTTGAGGCTCTTCAGCATCTGGGGAAGGAAACACATCTGTCTTCTGTCTGTTTCTTCCCGAAATGTCTCCCTGAATCGACTTTTATGGGGGTGGGGGAGGTAAGAGGAGGTCGTAAATATCCCATTCTATTGGAATCCAAGAGTTAACAATACCCCTGTGACTATAAACACAAGATGTTGCATTCGGGAAAGAGGTGCACTCAAGTAAGCAGAGATCTTTGTGACAGTGGTCCGGGTGTGGGCCACAGGCCAGCTAATCACATTACCATGAGAGCCAAGAGGTGGCCTGCCGACAGTGAAATAAAGAGGAGGGGAAAAGCAAGACTAATCTCGTTAAAAGGAAAGCTAAGATAGACGCTGCTTTTACATAGCTGCTTAAAACGCCCCGTTTTCCCAGGACTGGGTCACCTGTGCACCGTCGGGGGCTCGGGCTGGTTTCGTGGCATTGTTCAGTTCGGCCAAATGCTGGGGCCTCCTGGGCTCACTCAGACCTCGTCTTCAGAGTATTCTTTTTAAGAAAAAACAGACATCACCCCCTCTCCCCACCAAAAAAGCCTTAAGGAGGTGCCATTTTCCTTCATTACCATATTTTCGGTGTGCTATCCCCTGCGCTGCCTAAGAGGACAGAGCCCTCTAAAGACCTGGACGAAAAGTCAAGCTTTTCGTGCGCTCTTGCAACTTGGAGGAAAGAAGAACATAAATGAGACGTGAGGAAAGCCACTAGATCCGTGGTTCTCAAAGTGAGGTCCACAGATCCTTGGGGGAGCCCTCACTTCCAGGGAGTCCTCCGGGTGTCCCCCCTTTTCCAACGGCGTGGCAGTGGGAGGTTGGGTTTCCTTACGTATATCAACCCAACCAACAGATTAGAAGAGATTGACGCAGACACGAGAACCCAGCTGTTAAAAGAGATTTGCAAACTAGAAAGCGAGACATTTAAGGAGACTTGGAAAAATGGAAAAATGGAAAATGGAAAAAAAATGGAAAGCAGAGCTACTCTTTTCACTAAATGTTAGGTTGTTTCAGAAAATGGAACTCTTTTCGGTAAAAGATACTTACGCTAAATTGTAAGGGATTGATGCCTGTTATTTTTAAGCGCATTAATACAATATTTTTTAAATGCCTTGGTTTTTGTTTGAATATGGTAAATATGAGTAAGCAGAACCCAATATAGAGAAAACTTCTTTGGGGTCCTCAGTAACCTATAGGGATCTAAAGGGGTCCCGAGACCAAATAGTTTCAGCACTGCGCACGAAAAAGACTCGAGAGCATTTCACTGTAAACATGGCTCATTGCTCTAAATCTCCATTTTTAAGACGGTGGACGGAACGGTAGCACGTTTCCTCAAACTTCTCCTCAGGCTCCCGACAGCCAAAGCCTTAAAATAAGCCTGAAATCAGAGACACATGACGTACAGAGAAGGAAGGACTGGAGAAGTCCAGTGAGCCCGGGGAAATGGCAAAAAGCCGGGTAGGTCATTGACCAAAAAAGATGAATCTCTGGGGCTCCATCCAAGTTGCTGTGTGTCTCCGTGGTGTATTCCTTTTTTATTGCCGAGTAGAATTCCACGATACGGATGTACCTGGTTTGCCTGTTCGCTTATTGAAGGACATCCAAGTCGGTTGCAGTTCGGGACTATCACAGATAGACGTTGGCGTACGGGGTATTGCGTGAACGTTAAGTCTTTATTGCACCGGGATAGATTTCCAGGAGTGCAAGTGCTGGGTCACAGGTGAGTTACACGTTTAGTTCTTAAGCCAAACTGTTTCCAGAGTGGTGGTACTATTCTACGTTCCCGCCAGCAGTGGGTGAATGATCCAGTTTCTCTGCAACTTCATCGGCATTGGGTGTTGGCACTGCGTTTCGTTTTTACCATCCCGGCAAATGCAGCGTGGGATCTCACTGCGATTATACTTTGCACTTCCCTAACTGCTAATGACGTTGAGCATCTTCCCATGGGCCTGTTTGCCATCTGTACGCCCTCAGTGCAATGTCTTTTGCCCACATTTCAAGGAGATTGTTTGCTTTTTTCACTGGTGAGTAGTAGGGGCTCTTTATGTATTATAGATAGTAGTCTTTTGTTTAGATCTAGGGTTTGTAAATATTTTCTCCCACTTTGTAGCTGGCTTTTTCATCTTCTATTTTTTTTTTAATTTTTTAATGTTTATTTTTGAGAGAGAGAGAGAGACAGAGTGCAAGCAGGGGAGGGGCAGAGAGAGAGGGAGACACAGAATCCGAAGCAGGCTCCAGGCTCCGAGCTGTCAGCCCAGAGCCCGATGCGGGGCTCGAACTTGTGAAATGTGAGATCATGACCTGAACCGAAGTGGGACGCTTCACCGACTGAGCCACCCAGGCGCCCCTACTGCCTATTTTAACTTTTTAATTGAGAGAGGCAAACCATATCCACAAAGGTGCATATAAATAAATGTTCAGTTTAATAAGTCTCTTTACATTGCAGAGCCATGCATTTACCAACCAGGATGATCAGTTGGACCTTTCCAGAACCCCAGATGTGTCTATGTGTCCTTTCTGGTTTCTCTCCCCCTCCCCACAAGACAACCACTATCCTGTCTTCTATGATGATCACATCCTTTGTAGTTACTTATAGAGTTTAACACATTTCTATTTTTCGGTATTCTGATCACTGTTTTCCCTACTGTAACATCTCTGCGTGATCCGCCAGCAACTCGGTCCAGAAATAATTCAACTATATTCTTGTTTGTCTCGCTTCCTCCCCCAACATCACTTTTGTACTATTGATCCGTGTTACCGAGTGTAGCCGTGGCTTATTCATCCTCATTGCTGCGTGTTTATCCAATGCATCAATATTCAAGTATGTATTTATCCTTTTCGTTGCATTTATATTGCATCTTCAAAGTGTGTTTCCGGAGCTGGGTTTGTGGGTCATCGTATCTCTGTCTTTACTATCAGGCAATACAGAGCTATTTCTCAAAGTAGTTATATCTATTCCTGTTTAACAGGTAATATATGTAGCCAGGATTACATTTAAAAAGGAATCAAAGGGAATGTATTTATTTCCCTCCTCCCTAATTCCAGCTATCCAGTTCCATCTGTATTTTTTTTTTCCTCACACAATCTCTTAAGTTTTGAAAAGGACTGGCCGAGTGCTAACTTCTGGCGAGCTAAGACCTCAATCTCCCAGTCCTCAGACTATGCAATGGACAGAGGGTACCAATCAGTGGGATTAAATGCTGGTTTTAAGCATTGAACAAAAATTGGGGCGCCTGGGTGGCTCAGTCGGCTGAGCGTCCGACTTCGGCTCAGGTCATGATCTCACAGTTCTTGAGTTCAAGCCCCATGTCGGGCTCTGTGCTGACAGCTCGGAGCCTGGAGCCTGCTTCAGAGTCTGCGTCTCCCTCTCTTTGTGCCCCTTCCCTGCTTGCACTCTGTCTCTCTCTCTCAAAAATAAATAAGCATTAAAAAAACCCATTGAACAAAAATCACCTAAGTGCTGAAGTGTGGAAAGGATAAATTAGGAGGTATACGGTCTACAGCCTATGATAGCTCTTTGTTTTGAAAAAATATGTCACTGAAAAGTAAAAGGAGTTCCATAAAAGTGACACTTATGACATCTTATTTGTTCTGTCCTTTTGAAACACTTACAAACTTCAAGGACCACCCAAAGCAAACGTCTGGGCCACATGCTAGGCTAACAGAATATTTAGACCCAGCTTTTCGGGAGCTCATTGAGTGTGTGCATCTGGCAGGCCTGTATTGGACCTTTAAGTCCCAGGAGAGGATGTAGTTCAGTTACAGGTAAATGTTTAATGGCAAGAACGACTAGCAAATGTACCTGACCCTGGGCCATGTTAGTACTCTGCCCACTACAAAGCATTTCCTCTCTTCTTGCGACTTCTGTCGTACCCACTTCTGACCGCAAATTTCCTTAGACAAAGTGCCCACTCTTTGCTAAATCTGATTTTTGTAAGTCATATATATTTTTTAAGTTTATTTATTTATGTTGAGAGAGACAGAGACAGAGAGAGAGCGAGCATGAGCAGGGGAGGGGCAGAGAGAGGGAGAGAGAATCCTAAGCAGGCTCCGCACTGTCAGCCCAGAGCCCCATGTGGGGCTCGAACTCACGAACCATGAGATCACGACCCGAGCCAAAACCAAGAGTTGGATGCTTAACCGACTGAGCCACCCAGGCGCCCCTAAAAAAGTCTTACACTCTTCCACGCTTCAAAAAATTCAGAACTTAAAACCCCTTTCTCTTTTTAAAGCTTTTTTAATGGGAAATTTTAAACAAACATAAACGTTAATAGAATGATAAAGTGAGCTCCAAGTACCCATCACTCAGCTTCAATAAGCATCAGTTTATGGCCATCTTAATTCATGTATCTCCCTTCCCACCACCACCAGGATTACTTGGAAGCCAATGTAAATCATGATTTAATCTGTCATCACAGGAAAAGAACTAAAAAAAAAAAAAATAGCTTCTCAGTACCATTATCAAACACATACACACACACACACTCACACACACACACACACACACACACACACACACTCCTTAACTTAAATGCACAGCATGGGCGTTCCCCTGGTTTTGATACAAACCTTTTTTTTTTAATAATTTTTTTGTTTGAGTGAGGGTCTAACCAAGATCCGTGTATTGCAATAATGCAAATCCTTGTTAAAACTTTTAAAAATATGGTTGTACACAGGCAGTAATAACTGGGAAAACGCTGGAAAAGATCCACACTAGGGAGAAGACAAGGGTAGCCTGACCATATAGTAGGGTATATGATAAAGCCTCTATCATAAAACAGTTTTAACTTGGGGCCAAGAATAGGTGGGCAGACCAAAGAAGTAGGAAAGAAAATTCAGACACGGATCCAACTGCATATGAGAACTTAGCCAACTGTGACGGAGACATCTCACATCCATAAACCAGAAAGGGGAGAAAGTTCCCTCACTCTGATTTAAACCCAGAAGTACTAGAGGATTGGTAAATTTGCTTATACAAAATAACAGCAGTAACAAAATACTTTTTACGTCGCATGAAACCCTGTCATAAAGTAAGAAGACAAAAGGAAAAACATTTACACCCATATCCCAGAGGGTTTAGAGGCCAACAAGTCTGTGGGAAAATGGAGGGGAAATTAGAACTCGTTTCCCAAGAGCCTCAAGAGGCTCTCAGTCATCCAGCGGCCCCCAACCTCCCTCGTACGCAGAGAACCTCAAAGTTGAGTGGTGCTGAGATATGATCTCTCGGCCAGCAGGTTAGCAGAAGTTCATTTGCCACTATGCAATGCTAACAAGGCTGTGAGGAAACAGCTTCTCCTACACTCATGGCGGGAGGGGCTCGGGAAATGTGTGGGGAAAAAATGACACGCGTTTACCTTTGACCCAGCAATGTCCCTTCTACGAATCTATCCCAAGAGCAGACCGGCCAAAAAAACGAAAATGTATATGCACTGTTTGTAACAGCAGCAATCTAAAAATGACCCAAATGTCCGCCAGCGGGAGATTGGTTGATGGAATTATGGTGCCCTGGGCCTGCGCAGCCGTGCAAATGAAAGAGGAGGTTCCGTACCTCCTACCACAGAAGGATTCTTAGGGTGCATCGTTAACACAAAAAACAAGGCAGAGAGAAGTGTTTGCTGTATGGCGCCGCTGAAGAAAAGGCGACGCACATATATTACAAAAGAATGAATTTTGTGGCATGTAAATTATATCTCAATACAGCTCTAACCAAAACATATATATAAAAGCATGTAAGAAATGGAAGAATAGGGGCGCCCCGGTGGCTCAGTCGGTTAAGCGTCCGACTTCGGCTCAGGTCACGATCTCGCGGTCCGTGAGTTCGAGCCCCGCGTCCGGCTCTGTGCCGACAGCTCGGAGCCTGGAGCCCGCTTCGGATTCTGTGCCTCCCTCTCTCTCCGCCCCTCCCCTCCTCTCGCTCTGTCTCTCTCTCTCAAAAATAAGTAAACATTTTAAAAAAAATTTTAATGGAAGAATAAGCCATCAATTTTCAACGTTTACCAATAAAGGCAGGGAGAGGATAAGCTATAGAATGCAGGGATAAAGGTCGACTTTTTTCATACGCCAAGTTCTCCAAAACTTATTTTGGAGCTATAAATATTTTATGTAATTTTACAAAACAAATCAAAAACCAATGCTGAGAAACTGAAAGTAAAAGGGAACGAGGACCAAAGGGACTTTTGAGTGCTGTCATTAAAAAAAAAATGTTTTTTAATGTTTATAAACTTTTTGAGAGAGAGAGAGACAGAGTGCAAGTGGAGGGGGGTGGGGTGGGGGCGGAGAGAGAAGGAGACGCAGAATCCGAAGCAGGCTCCAGGCTCCGAGCCGTCAGCACAGAGCCCGACACGGGGCTCGAACCCACGAACCATGAGATCATGACCTGAGCTGAAGTCAGACGCTGAGCCGACTGAGCCACCCGGGCGCCCCCGTGGTTAATCTTTAATAAAGAGTACAAGTCTTCCAGCTCTGTCCATAGGAAAGGTCTGGACACAAAAACCCGCCCCGAGGGGATTAGCTTTCCCAGCACTCAGACTGTAATCTCTAGGTAGGCTCACCCACTAAAAATAACCACGAATCCTCGAGGAACCCCACTGCAGGGCTGGGACAGAAAATGTACCCTATTCTTTCATATCAGAAAGCAAAGAAGCTATCAAAGTCTACTCAGGTGACATCAAAGTGCTTGGAACCAAGGTTGAAAAGGCTCTCATTGGCCAAAGATCGGACAGTTTAAATATTTCTGGTAAAGATGAAAAGTGCAGTGGATTGAAGTAGGTCCCATATGCTTAAGTCCCTGAGCTCACAGAGTCACAAAAGCCCAAAGTGGTAACTTGTCCTTTATTTCCTACATAAGCTGGACCTCAGGATAACCAAAGAGTTGATGAGGGAGGTTTTGCTTCGTAGTACGCCAACCAGTAGATGTAGAAGGAAAGACAGCATTTGAACAGCAGCGTTTTACAACTCCAAATAAGTTAGTAAGTCTAGACGGTGGTCATCGATGGTTAGTGACATTTCACAAGGAAAAGAAAATGAGGGGCAGGAGAGGTTGTGGGGACCTACGGATTACAAGCTACTTAAGAGAGGTATCTCGATGCACTGACCTCACGTGGATCCCAAACCAAACACACTGTAAACGAATTTTCAAGGAGTCAGAGAAATGTGAACACTGACTGCCTAGTTGAAAGATACTGGGGGATTATTATTCACGATGTAGATATAATATTACTGTAGCTATGTTCGTGGAGAGTCTTTATGATTTAGAAATACTTATTAAAATATTTACAAACGATGAGCTCCCTGGGGACCAGCATAGAGCCTGATCAATACACATACAAACAAGTATTGAATGAAGGAATGACCTTCAAGGGGGGGGTTGGAGTTGGGAAGCCCACTTAGCATATTTCAATCAAGAGATAACAGATCCGTAGGTGCTCGGATAACAATCTCAGCTCAGCCACTGAGATGCGTTATTTAGATACCGGAGCTGATTACAGATGAGGTAAAATAGGTCAAAGTTGCCTTAGAAATAGATACCAAAAACTCGGTTTCAGCTTTCAGGTGCTAGAAACAGCACTTTCTGCCCCTGTTCCACTGTGCTCCCCCTCCCCCTCCCCTCTTCTCCTCCCCCTCCCCCTCTCCCCATTCCCAGTCTTCCCCACTGTGCCTTCGTCTTCCCCTCTCCTCCTCTTCCCCTCTCCTCCTCTTCCCCCCCTCTCCCTCTTCCTCCTCTCTCTCCTCCTCCCCTCCTCCCCCACCTCACCTCTCCCCTCTCTCTGTCCCCCAGTCTTTACTCACACCCCCTGCCCACATCAGCAGGGGCACCATAGCCCGGCCCCCTCCCCTCCTTCCTCCACACCCGGGTCCTGAGCCAAGATGGCAGCAGGGAAACATATTCAAGGACCTTTTTCACAAACCCGAGAGCAGGTCTCTGTTCCTCAGCCTTTTTCTCTCTGTGTATCTGTTTCTCCTTAGCATGTTTCACTGAGGGTCCAAGATCAAAGGGGAGGACTCTGCTGTCCAGGCACGGCGCCTCGGCCCCTCAGCTTCGGCATCTGTTTGTCTCTCTTTTCTTTCCTTCCCCTTTTTATTTCATGTATTCATTTTTTTAAGTTTATTCATTTGTGTTAGTAATCTCTACCCTCCACGTGGGGCTCCGGCTCAAGACCCTGAGATCGAGAGTCGGGTGCCCTTCCGGTGGAGTCAGCCAGGCGCCCTCTTTTTATTTTTATTTTTATTTCTTTTACGATTCAGGTTAGTTAACATACAGTGTAGCCTTCGGGATAGAAACCAACGATTCACCACTTATGTATGACACCCAGTGCTCGTCCCGAAAAGGGCCCTCCTTAATGCCCGTCACCCGTTGAATCCTTCCTCCTTCACGGCCCCCCATCACCCCTCAGCTTCTTCTCTAGTTAAGAGTCTCTGATAGTTTGCCCCCCCTCTCTGTTTTTGTCTTATTTTTCCTTCCCTTCCCTTATGTTCACCTGTTGACTTTCTCAAATTCCACATAGGAGTGAAATCTTATGATACCCTGTCTTTCTCTGATTGACTTATTACGCTTAGCATAATAACTTCCAGTTCCATCCATGTTGTCGCAAACGGCAAAGTTGCATTCCTTTTCCTCGCTGAGTAGTATTCCAGTGTGTGCGTGTGAGTGTGCGTTTAAAGCCACTGGTGTTACTGCGGCTGGGACGGGCATGTTACAAACTATCAGGAAAGCCACGCTGAGATGCTTCAGGACTTGGAGTGGAACCCCGTGGGCTCCAAGGGAGCAGCATGAGGCCGTGAGGATGTGTCCCCAAGACCACCCTTGGCTTCTTGGCCACAGACACCCACTGCTGTCCATGCAGAAGAAGCCAGGCAGGGCAGAGGCAGAAAGCAGCTTAAAAAAAAAAAACAAAAAAACAGGGGTGCCTGGGTGGCTCAGTCAGTTAAGCATCCGACTTCGGCTCAGGTCATGATCACACAGTTCATGGGTTCGAGCCCCGCATCGGGCTCTGTGCTGACAGCTCGGAGCCTAGAGCTTGCTTCCGATTCTGTCTCCCTCTCTCTCTGCTCCTCCCCCACTCGTGCTCTGTCTCTCTCTCTCTCTCTCTCAAAAATAAATAAAGATTTTTAAAAAAACAACCCACATGACCCTCCCCCCTCCCCTGCCCCAGCTCCTTGAGAGTCACACACTGGTGGCTGCAACCCACAGAGCTTATGGATACATGGCTGAATCGTGTCCTCCCAAAGTTGGCACGTTGAAGTCTTATCCCCCGGTATCTCACAATGTGACTGTATCTGGAGATAAGTCTTTCAGGAGGTGATTAAGTTAAATGGGGTCACCAGGGGGCCCCAATCCCATGTGACTCATGTCTTAATGAGACGAGGGCACAGATGCGAGCCAAGAACCGATCTCACGACACCCGGCGAAAAGACAACCACCTACAAGCCGAGGAGACGGGCCTCGAGTGAACAGAACATGCCGGCACCTTGATCTTGGACTTCCAGCCGCCAGAACTGTGTAGAGAGCAAATGTCCGTCGTGTCAGCCATCCGACCAGTGGCACCTGGTGACGGCAGCCCGAGCCGGCTAATACGACGACACATCGGCCACGCACGGTTCGGAAGTTGACACGAAGCTGGCGACACATCATGCGATTTCGACGACGCTGGACAACTCGGTAAACTACGCGGAATTGCTAACCCACAGAGCAATGAGCACTCATTATTCTCACAACAAGCCTGCCGCTGAGGGACCCTTTGAGGAACGAGGAAAGTAAGGCCCAGGGAGGTCCCGGAAGGTCGCATGGCCAGAAAGTGGCGGAACCAAGGTCTGAACCAGGCTTCGTTCCAGAGTTCATGCTCCCAGCCCTTCGCTACTCCCATGGCCAGGGGCGGGTCCCCACTGCCGCCCTCACCAAATCCGGCTCCGTGCCCGGCTTCCCCACTGTGCCGTTAGCCGTTCATCTCCCCCCGTCCCCCCACCCCGTCCCCTGCAAAACAGCCCTTTCTCCCCTGCAGCCTGCCTCTTACGGTCCCTGGCACACATGACACGATGAGAAGGCTGCCTCCAACCCAGAATGCCCACCCGCCTGTCCTCGCATCACCCTCCTCCCCTGGGGAGTGCTCTTATGATTGCTGACCCCCAGATCTCTTGCTCTCCAAAGTCCCCTGGGGTTTGCTAATGTTTCTCACATCATTCCGCTCTTGATTAAGTCACCTCCACGCCTGATCCCTGCTGATGTGTGTGTCCTGCGATGCTCAAGGCCCAGTGAGCGTGTGGGCCGATGGCTCTGACTCAGACAGAGGTCCCGGAGCGGGGGACCAGGAACACACTTCGGGTACAGAGAAGGATACAGCCTGGGAGGGCACCAGGAGAACTCGAACTGTCTTTGAAAGACTACGTTTCATTTTTAACAGCCACGTTCACATGGCATTCCAGTCTGTCATATAGGCACGTGTGATTTCGTATAAAATGTAAGTTTACATCATGTGCCAGAATGAGAAGAGAATCAATCAAAAGTTAATTTTACAAATCGTTCGTGGAAATTCACCCCCTCATTAGCCGGCTGGCTTCTGGGTCCCCGGCACAGTACCCCACGGCACAAATATCCTGAGGAGTAGGCAGTGCCCCGCTCGGGAAGCACTGGGTAGGCTGTGCAGGCAGGGTCTGGGCTTGGCTCCCCGGCTGCCCCTCACGCACCAGGTCTTGGGGACAGCTCTTTCCAAGCCCCAGCTTCGCCGACTATAGGAAGGCCCACCCCCATCGCCAGGGTCCATGTGACAGTTAAGCAGGATCGCACCTGGCTTGCGGTAGGTAGATATTGGATCTCACTAAATCTTGAACCTCTTCGTTTCCTTCTATCCCCTGCAGCTCATCGGAGGTCAAAGCACAGGCCAGGACCCCCAGAGGAGGCTCAAGAAAAGAAATCACCATGCGAAACATGGTAGAAAGTTGGCCAACGTGAGGCAACGCCTCTGGGTCTCGAGCCTCCTTGAGAATATCAAAAGCTGGGGTGCCTGGCTGGCTCAGTCGGTTGGGCATCCAACTTTAGCTCAAGTCGTGATCTCGCGGTGTGTGGGCTCGAGCCCAGCTTTGGGCTCCATGCTGACAGGACAGAGCTTGCTTGGGCTTCTCTCTGTGCCAGTTCCCCCTGCCCTACTCTCTCTCAAAATAAATAAATAAACTTAAAAAAAAAAAAAAGAAAGAACATCGGGGGTGCCTGGGTGGCTCTGTTGTTTGAGCGTCTGACTCTGGCTCAGGTGATCTCACGGCTCGTGAGTTCGAGCCGCGAGTTGGGCTCTGTGCTGACAGCTCAGCCTGGAGCCTGCTTCGGATTCTGTCCGGGTCTCTCTGCCCCTCTCCCCTTCGCACACTGTGTGTGTGTGTGTGTGTGTGTGTGTGTGTCCCTCCTTCTTTCTCTCAAATATAAATAAGCGTTAAAAATATTAAAAAAAAAAAAAAAGAATATCGAAAGTTGTCATCTAACCTGCTCATCCTGACCCCACTTCCCCGTCAATTCTGTAGGAAGAGAGTTTCACTGCTCTGCTAAGCACTAGTCCAAAGCTTCCCCAGAGAAAGGTCGCTGCTGCCTCACGAGACCCAAATGTTGTCGCCCTGATGGTCTATATGTAGGGTCAGCGGAGGAATACCGGCCTGCAAAGGAGGGTGCCCCCTAAAATAATTTAGTGGCTCCAACACTAGGAGCTCTGGAAATGAGAAGTCGCGTATCCTCGCCATGCCTTTTAGGTGCTGCCAACACAACACCAACAGCTTTGGCTCTCCAGTCAGCTTTTTACTTATTTATTAGAACTCAAGCCCTGATGAGAAAAAGGTCACTTTCTAATTCCCTCTCTCGGCACCACATCTCCACATCTGGGCAGTTTCAAAACTAGGAATCTGGCTAACGTTTGTCAAGAGAACTTACAACTGAAATAATTCCTACCCAATCTCCCAATAAGTGTTCCTAAGTTAGTCTTGCTGCTAATGTATTTGACACACCTTGAAATTTTAGAGATTTCTTTTCTTTTTTTTTTTTTAAGTAAGTAAGTAATTGATTGATTTATAGAGACAGCAAGTGTGTGATCAGGGGAGGGGCAGAGAGAAGGGGAGAGAGAGAGAAACCCAAGCAGGCTCCCCACGCTGTCACCGCAGAGTCTGACGCGGGCTTCCAACTCACGAACCGTGAGATCGTGACCTGAGCCGAAAGCAAGAGTCAGATACTTAACCGACTGAGCCCCCCAGGCATCCCTAGAGATTTATTTTGCACGGAAGGCATCATTTTCTCCAGAAGATTCCTAGCCAGGAGCCCCCTCTCCCCACCCCCAGTTTTACCCCAAGCGAGGAAAAGTGGCCCCCTGCTCCAATTCCTACAAAATCCTTTGTGCCTTTAAAATTTGCTTCTGTTGGGGCTCCTGGGTGGCTCAGTCGGTTAAGCGTGAACCTTCGGCTCAGGTCATGATCTCACAGTTCGTGGGTTCGAGCCCAGAGCCTGGAGCCTGCTTCCGATTCTGCGTCTCCCTCGCTCTCTGCCCCTCCCCCACTCATGCTCCCTCTCTCTCTCTCTCTCTCTCTCTCTCTCTCAAAAATGAATAAACGTTAAACATTTTTTTAAAGAAAATTTGCTTCTGTGTTCATTTGTCTTGTGGTTAGGGGCCATGTCAGGGTTCTGTATCTCCACTTTCTACATCAGGGCGAGCACAAGGTAGGTACCAACGTCCCAAACCAATTCCGTTCGGATTTTATGGGAGAGCGAAATTCGATCCCACTGATGAAGGAATTTGAAGGGTTCATAAACAGACAAGAAGGGCTCACCTGTTGCATTTGGTACTTCGATTACCATCATTTTTTCATTTTTTACCATCTGTGGGGAGGGACACTAAGTTCTCCCTCACTGGGAAGGAGGGAGGGAGGGAACCAGGGGGGGAAGGGAGAAGCCATAACGCCAGGAGCTTCACCTACATCATCTCACCTAATCCTCATGAGACCTTGGGTCCCAGAGGAGGGTATGACTGCCCTCCTGGTACAGATGAGAAAACAGAGGCTTTGAGATGTTAAGTAACTTGTCCCATTGCTAAGTCCAGGGGATGGGATTCAAAACCGGCTCTCTGATTTCAAAGCCCCTGCCTGTTTCCTCCTCCAACAGAGAATTGATTTGTCGTCGGCACTGAGGGGGCGCGAATCCCACGGACTTGCTTCTCTTAAGATCTGAGCCCGGTGAGCCGACCTCCATCAGGGCCTCTTGATGGTGGCGTCCTTCCCTGGTCGGCGGCTCTCTGCCTGAGCCACCTGGTCCTGGATCCCCGCACACCGTTCGTAGGAAACCTCAATGACTCGGCATCGTGGATGAAGGACCCGCGGGAGCCGCCCCTCATGAAACCCACCGGATGGTGCCCTCCGGAGAGACAGCTGCTATCACCCTTTGGACCTCGCAGTTTAGGGAGGGAGGGTCTTGGGGCCTTGTCCCCCCGGGGGTAGCTGACTTCTGGGGGAGCAGAACAATTTGTATCAAGCCCTGAGACGTGGGGACCCGTCCGTCCGGCTTCCGCCAGGCCCCCAGGGACAGTTGTGTGTTGTTACCCAATGCCCAGAGGGTGTGAAATGCCTCCTGCAAGTGGCCATACGGTGATCCCCGCCCCCCCCAGTACAGTCAGTCTCACTCCTTTATTTACTCCTTGTAAATAAATTACTCCTTGAATCTTCCTTGCTCAGTTTGGTTGTTTCCTGGAAGGGAACCCACAGATCATAGAACAGCCAAGTTTACGAGTGAGAAAGGCAGTCCTGGGGAAAACATCGCAGCGTCTGAAATCCATTTACAGAAAATGAAGGCATTCGGCAGACAGGACACGCTTCGTCGCCACTTTCTTTGCCGGTTCCCCTGATGGGGAGAACGTCCTGAGTGTCACAGAACAAGGATCCCCTCTTG
This sequence comes from Acinonyx jubatus, assembly GCF_027475565.1. Classification (NCBI taxonomy): domain Eukaryota; kingdom Metazoa; phylum Chordata; class Mammalia; order Carnivora; family Felidae; genus Acinonyx; species Acinonyx jubatus. Next base: position 6,954,083 of record NC_069380.1, on the reverse strand, counting down.
AAGTAGCAGGACTGAGCCAGGAATGGAGGAGAAAGTACATGAGTGTCAGAAAAGACCTCTTCAGGGGTGCCTGGGTGGCGCAGTCGGTTCAGCGTCCGACTTCAGCCAGGTCACGATCTCGCGGTCCAGGAGTTCGAGCCCCGCGTCGGGCTCTGGGCTGATGGCTCGGAGCCTGGAGCCTGCTTCCGATTCTGTGTCTCCCTCTCTCTCTGCCCCTCCCCCGTTCATGCTCTGTCTCTCTCTGTCCCAAAAATAAATAAACGTTGAAAAAAAAAATTTAAAAAAGAAAAGACCTCTTCAGCCGACCTCTTGCACTCGGGAGGACCCAGCTTGAACACATGCTGTCAGCTGAAGGGTTACAACAAACCTGTAAAGGGAAAAAGGACCCACCCGATGGATCTTCCTGGTGACTCATTTTCCTTAGTATGAAGGTGACCTTAGAGTGATTTTTTTTTTTTATGTTCGTTTATTTGTGAGAGAGAGAGAGAGACAGAGCACAAGCGGGGGAGGGGCAGAGAGAGAGGGAGACACAGAATCTGAAACAGGCTCCAGGCTCCAAGGCATCAGCACAGAGCCCGACACGGGGCTCGAACTCACAGACCGCGAGATCACAGCCCAAGCCGAAGTCGGACGCTTGAGCGACTGAGCCCCCCAGGCGCCCCCTTAGCGTGGTTTTTCTGCAGAAGAGTCGGGCGGCCTTCCCTTGTGAGTGTGACAGCACGGTGGACCGCCAAGAACCATGTTGGCTTTGTCTAGCACTGCCATTCTCCAAAAAGAAGATGACAAGGACGCAAGTGTTCTTGGGGCGAAAAAACCCGGGATGCGTATGGGCGGGGGATGGCCCACCTCAGGTCAGGGACTGCGTCCTACACCTGCGTGGCCCCCGCCCCGACTCCCTGGCCTACGGTTCGTGTGCCATTGCATTTGGTGAATGAATGACTACACGATGTGTATGTGTTGCAGGCCGGTACACAGAGCGGGGGATGCAAGCCGGTAAAAGGCGTTCAAGGCCCAAGAGGCATTCAAGGCCTGCTCCGGGCTGAGGTCTTTCAGCCCGTTTCAGGCTCAGGCATCGCCACCTTCTGCCTTCACAAACATGTCTTGCTTGGGCCTCAGGGCCCACAGCCTGCGAGAGACTGCCCTGAGGAATGTCGTTCCCTGGGGCCACACTCCCCACCTTACGCCTTTCCTGCCTGATACGTTGGGCCCAAGAGGCACTTCTTCCAGAAAGAACTGCCCTGCAACCCTCTTATTAATGCAATCCCCTCGAGTCCATTATAAAGGAATTCGCAGAGGAGTGGAGAAGCTGACTGAGCCCGCCTGGCCCCAGGCGATGACTCTCTGGAGGTCACAGAGGCCCGGCACCCTGCCCTCTTCTCTCCCCTAGGTCGAAATGGGGGACCGGCCGCTGGGGGGGGGGGGGAAGGAGCACCCGCCCCCTCCCCAGCATCTGCCTGGCATTCCCGTGTGTGATGTTGGAAGGGGCCCACGGAAGCCCCTTCTCTGAGCGCAGGCCAGGCCGCCCAGGCCACAACTCCCCCGCCGGCCCTGGCCAAACAAGCCCCGCAGCCCTCCGCTCTCCCTCGCTGTAAACACTTTTATTTTCACTTGGGTTTATGGCCTCTCTTTCGAAGGGACCGCAACTTGTTTAAACCAGCTCTAAACAAAGGGCTCTCGTGATTACAGGCATGCTGCTGGTTTTATGGTGGCCTTCCTTTGTCTCAGTTTCCCCCCACCGGCTTCCTTCCTCCCCACCCCCCACCGCCAGGTACCCGGTCTTCTAAGGAGAGGCCTCCAGCAGCTGCTGGCCAGGGGGTTCCCACCACCCCCGTCTGGTTCCCCTCAGCTGCAGGCTGGCGGCTGTGACAGGACGTGGCCGATAAAAGGCCCCGGAGCCTGAATGTTTCCGAGGTCAGGCTCCAGCACACCCTGCCCCCAGTCGAGGTTGGGGGGGGACCTCTGGCATCTCTGCCCACTGCCTGGGGGAGCCCAGACGTGCCTGCATAAACAGACATCCCAGCCCGATGCGGTCCCCTCATTATCCTAGCAAACCCACGCTCCCCTCAGCTGCTTGCCCCAAGGTCAGCTGGGGACTGTGCCCATGGCGGGGACACCCAGCCTCTGTTGCAGACACTGGCACAGGCTCCCCCCGGAGTGAGCTGCAAACTGGCTCCAAGCCGGCATCCTTCCAGTCGTGAACTGGCTGTAACGATTTCTTTCAGGTCAGTGCGAATTCCCTTTCCTGGGCTGCCTCTTGGTGAGGTGGAAAGGGCAGAAGATACTGAGGGAACCTGAGGGTTGGAGGATGTGAAAGTTCCCTGGGGTCGCTGGGCTCACCAGCACTTGGGAGAGTGGACCCGGGTAACATTTGTGGCTCTGGGGGACACCTCCCACCATGCCAATGGCGGGGGGGGCCCCTCCGGGGCCCCAAGGATGCAGATGGAAGGAAAGGCAATGACCCATGAAAAGGAAATGTTGTAGGGTCCCACCGACCTCCCTTTGTTTCAGCCTGGGGATTCCTCTTTAGCAGAAAGTATTTGTTCAAGAGAGTCCAAAAGAGGGCCTTTGTAAGAAGGGTCTAGGGCTGAGGGTGGTGAGGGTATGGAGAGGAGGCTTCAGACCCGCAAGGTTTCTAACCAAGCTTGACTCCGAGAGAAAGAGGACTGTGTCGTGTGGGCCCCAGTCCCACGAACACACACAAATGGCCCCCGCTCAACTCAGAACACGCTCCAGGGAACAGAAGAGGGACAGTCACGTGGGAAAAGAAAGTCCTTTCCCCACGGGCAGTGCCTGGTCCCCTTCTCTCCGGCTGGGACGTTCTCCACGGAACCCGTGCGAGGACAGATCTACCCAGAACTGGGCCCGGCACACGGCAGGCGTGGTTGAAAACTAAATCGTCATGCGATTCCGTCCTCAGTGTCCAGGCTACGAAGTGAAAGATGTGAGCAGGCGAACACACGAACGTCTCTGCGGCCCCTTCTCACCCTCTCCGTGAACTGCGGCCCCTGAGTTGGAAGCCAGCGTCAAGGAAGGAGGAGCCTACCGTGACCAGATTCCAGAGTTGCTCCAACATTTTGAAACCCATGTAGGCTGATTTTGCCCCAGTGCCTGCATGCGTTTCTTCTCTTGGTATAAGAAAAGCCCTGCATTTCTGTAGTTTTGTTGTTTTCAGTTTGCGAATGCATGGTCTCCTGTCACGCTCAGGATTGCTCCGTGAGTATTGTTGGCTTGTGTTTTGGTTTTTGATTTTCCGTTTTGTTTTTGTAGAAGAGGGATCTGGGAAAAGAAAAGGCAAACGAGTCACTCCGCGAACGGATCTATAGATCGGTATAATCGAAACAAAAACACCAGCGGTTCATTTTCTTTTAGAAATCGACAAGATGCTTCCAAAGTTCATGTGGAAATAGAAACGCCCCCAAATAGCTAAGACAATGATAAAGAACAAAATTGGAGTTTCTACGCTACCAAGGGTCAAGACTTATTATAAACATACGGTATTTAAGATGATGTGGTATTGACGGGACAATAGAGAACTAGCCAATGGCACAGAATAGAGTCCAAAAAAAAAAAAAAAAAAAGATCTACACATCAGTAGTCACTGGATTTATGTCAAAAGGTCCAGCCCAGAAGAGTGGTGAGGATGGTCTTCTTAATAATCAGTGCTGGGACAACTGGATATCTATATTTAAAAAAAAAAAAAAAAAAGAACAAATTTCGCTTCTGTCTCACACCATACGCAAAAATCAGTTCCAGATGGATTGGCTGTCTAAATATGAAAAATAAAACAAAGTTTCTAGAAGAAAACAGGAAAATATCTTCCTGACCTTGAGCTAGGGGGAAAAATATTGTAAGCAGGACACCCTAAAGGAAAATCACAAACCATAAAGGAAATAGATAAGTTGAACTATGTTAACATTAAGAAATTCCGTTCGGGGCACCTGGGTGGCTCAGTGGGTTGAGCGTCCCACCTCGGCTCAGGTCATGATCTCGCGGTCCGTGAGTTCGAGCCCCACGTTGGGCTCTGTGCTGACAGCTCGGAGCCTGGACCCTGCTTCAGATTCCATGTCTCCCCCTCTCTGACCCTCCCCCCGTTCATGCTCTGTCTCTCTCTGTCTCAAAAATAAACAAACATTAAATAAATTCAAAAAAAAAAAACAAATTCTGTTCATCAAAACATAATGGAGAGTGAAAAAGCAAACAAGCCAAGGGTATAAGATGATATTTGTAAGCAAATAACAGATAAGAACATGTATCCGTAATATATAAAGAACTCCCACGGATCAACAAGAAGAGACAGACCACTTGTCTGGCCCCCTAATGTAGGGTAGCACTGGAATAGGGACAGGCACTTTGAGGGTCCTGCTAAGGAGAAGTTGAGTAGGGATACCTTTATTTGGGTTTACCAGATGTATCTCTGTGGTTCCCAGTCACTTCTGTGTGCAGTACTGTGTACTTACTTCTGCGTAAGCTTTTGCTGGCTCTCCTGGTTCAAGAATGGCTTTGAACGATATGTTCACTTCCCACTGTATTTATGTGCTTAGCATCAGGACGCAAAGATGAAACATTCTTTTGCTCACCAGGCACATAACATTTGCAATGGAGAAGTTGGTTCGCAGAGACACCGAGCTGAATAAGAGTCCTCTCCGCTCAGGAATCTACCCAACAACGCAGCTTTCGGGTATACACCCAGAAGAAGTAAAAGCAGGGATCAGAAGAGGTGTTTGTTCACGGAAGTCCAGAACAGCATTATTCACAGCAGCCAAAAGGAAGCAACCCAGATGTCCATGGCTGGATGAATAGACAATCCTACAACAGAATATTCCTCAGTCTTTTTTTTTTTTAATGTTTTTTTTTTAACATTTATTTATTTTTGAGACAGAGAGAGACAGAGCATGAACGGGGGAGGGGCAGAGAGAGAGGGAGACACAGAACCAGAAGCAGGCTCCAGACTCTGAGCCATCAGCCCAGAGCCCGACGCGGGGCTCGAACTCACGGACCCCGAGATTGTGACCTGAGCTGAAGCCAGACGCTTAACCGACTGAGCCACCCAGGCGCCCCTATTCCTCAGTCTTAAAAAGGAAGGGAATTCTGGCACCGGCTAGGACATAGATGGACCCTGAAGGCGTTATGCTAATTGAAATAAGCCAATCACAAAAGGCCAGTATACTGTACAATTCCACGTCTAGGAGGTCCTTAGGGGAGGTAAATTCACAGAGACCCAAAGTATCTGGAGATGGATGGTGATGACGGTTGCCCAACAGTGTGAAAGGACTTAATGCCACGGAATCATACACTTAACTACGGTTAAAATGTAAATTTTATCTTGTGCATATATTACTGCAATTTTTTTTTTAAGTTTATCTTGAGAGACAGAGAGAGCAGAGGAGAGGCAAAGAGAGAGGGAAACACAGAATCTGAAGTAGGCTCCAGGCTCTGAGCTGTCAGCACACAGCCCGACACGGGGCTCGAACCTACGAACCACGAGATCATGACCTGAGCTGAAGTCAGACGCTGAACTGACTGAGCCACCCAGGCGACCCTACAATTTTTTTAAATGAAGGAAGAAGTATTATAGAGGTAAATTAGCTAGTTCGTTCATTAAACATTATGTTATTTTCCTGGATTTTTGAAGTGTTTATGGTATTGATTTTCTATGATTTTACAATTTTTATGATTTATTTTACAATTTTTATGATTTCTTTTCTGATTCTAAATAAATATTCACTTCTGCCTCATGGTTTTCAGCGTTGTTTATTATTTATGTGAAATTTAGTTCCCTCTTAAAAACGAGGCCAATAACATATCTTACAGAGTTAGTAAGAATGTTGAATGAATTAATATATAAAATAAATATAGAATACATGTTGTGTAAAATACCCAAAATTTAAAAATGTGAAAAATAGATGTAAATATTTTTAAGACAGTCATGCATGACTTATTGCCAAGCACTCCTTTGTGTTATGATAAAGGAAGAGAGTTATAAAATAAAAACAAATGCCAAAAAAAGTGCTGTGAAACCTGATGGCTGAGCCCCCTCTTGTGTGATATTTAAATTTTCCAAATCCATCAGCAAATACATTCTCAATATATTGCTTCCATGCAACCTTGATCACGTTTCTTTGGAGGTTCCAGCTTAGTTGAGGTCCCCTGTATTTGTGGGCAGCCTCTGACTTACCACACTGTGTTAGACATTGGAAATACACAAAAATATAAGTCCTACACCCTCCCTGAATGCGGAGACAAAGAAACCGCTTCAATACAGTGGTGTTGATGGGCTGGGTTTTATTTCTTCTGTTGCTCCCCAAAACCTTAATGGCTAGATCACAGCCTGGATAGTTAACAAGCAAAAGAAACCCTTTTGTGTGAAGGTACTAGGGGAGGGGGGCAAGGAATCTAGGGGGAAAGGAAGGGAAGGGGGGGGGGGGGTCTAGGGAATTGAAACAGAAGGGAAGAGTGGGGCCATCTGGTGGGGAGAAGGGGTAAGAGCTGTCAGGGAACGTTTAAGGCCCATCCGCCCATCCCGACATAAACCTCTGGGAAATCAGAAGAAAGCTGATTTTTCAGGATTCTCCTTTTTCTTAGAAAGTGGTGTTGTTTCAACTCCCACTCCCCTCTCCTGGTCCTAGCATGTCAGCTTAGGGCTTGCAAAACCCTTTTCCACATACCTAATTTTATTTCATTTGTGCTAACATTTGTTTTACATCACTGAGCGCATTGGCTAGCTCTTTTTTTTTTTTTTTTTTTTTTTTTTTTTTTTTTTTTTACGTAAGTTTAATGTCATACCCAGTGCGGAGCCCAGTGCAGGGCCCAACTCATGACCCCAGAGCAAGAGTCAGAAGTCCAACTAACTGAGCCACACAGGCGCCCTTTTTTAAAGCTTTTTTGTTTTGTTCTTGATAATCAAAATCTTATCGTTATTCTTACCAAAACTTCTTCTCTCCCATGTTAGGCCATCATAAAAATTAGACACAAAACTGAAATACTGTTTTCTAGTGTTTTTCTTCAGGACATCTGGATTTTTTTTTTTTGAAATGCCCATGAGATATTTTGTTTTTATACAGTATATTTCTTATTGTTCGCAGTACCTACACACACACACGCGCAGTTAAAGCTTTATGTTATATGGGAAAAGAAACCAATTTTCAGATTCATTGAGGAATTACAGGAGTATAAAGAGTTGGTGTCACCATCACCTGCTGATTCCACGCAAATCCTTACATCGACTGTCACTTCGGCCCCAAAGAACTAGTCACCTATCGCTTTAACTAGACAAGATCCTGCTGAATGCACGACCGTGACCCTGTGAAGGAGGTGTTGTTACACAGGAGTTTCATCCAGATGTTCTGGTCCAGATAAAAGGTAGATTCGGTTCCCGACGTCCATAGAGCCTGGCTCTGCTGTGCAGGTGGAGGGATGGCCAGGTCGCAGAGGATCGGGAAAAGCCTGTACCAAGAAGCCCCTGGGGAGATGTGGCTACACCGTGCTCCCTCCTGGTCATTGCAGGAATACAGAAAGCCTAGAGGAAGTAAGGACAAGAGCGTGCTGATTCCCGAGCCTGTAAGAAATAGAGACGGGCTTGTGGCTGGACTATTTTTTCTGCACCTTATGAGCATAATGCCCCTGGGGATTGGCTGCATCTATAAATACGTATCAGATGGAAGCCGTCAAATCAAACGGGAGGCTCAGGGCAGGTGCTGCCTCCACTAGAGCGGGGTCTGGGCTAGAGTCAGGGAGAACAGTCCCCGTTGTGGCTGGAGAGGCCGGGCACCCGTTTGCTCACTGGGTCAGGAGCTGATTGAGTCAGCGACCGCAGCTTGAAACTAACCCTCTCTTCGCCTTTGCCAGGAAATGACACTTGCAGGCACCAGAATGTCTAGGGCCAGCCTGGAGAACCGGGGCGTGACAAGCCTACTGCCCGCTGACAGCTGCCTCACCTTCCACTCCTTTCCAAAGAAGATTCGCTGGGGCGTTTCCAAGCCCCTCCCTTGCCTGCCCGCCTGGCCGAGCCTGCAGGATACGGCTTGTCCAAACTGCACACAATTCGAGTCTGAGGACGAGTTCGCCACCCTAGTGGGCCTGGTTCGACGAACTCTATTCTATCGTGCTGCTGATTAAAGCTTTGCAACGGTCAAAGGCATTGCCCGCTGTCCCTCGGGCAAGATCCCCAGAAGTCTCCCAGGGAGAGCAGGTTTAGCGCAAGCTATCCGCCTGGTAGGTTCAGGAGGGAGCAAACCTTTGTAAACCCCAGGGAGTTGCACAAACGTAAGAGTTGTGGGAAATACGGACGGATGTTACCCTCCCTGGGCCAGAGAGCAGTACGTTTGCACAGGAGTCCCCTGGGACGAGAGACCAGAAAGGTCCCTAGGACGCGGTGGGGCTGGGAGAGGGGCCGTGTTGGATACTCGACGGGGATAAATGCGACAGAAATGAGACCAGAACCAGAATGCCGGCAGCCAGTTGTCTTGTCTTGTCTTGCCTCTGGGCGTAGGCCTGTTCCAACCAAACTGCTACGTCTAGAGGTCCTGACAAGCATTTCTGGCCGCCAGTTTCCTGCCTGGAAGGATCCTTGAAGCTGGAAATAACCCATCACCACCACCGCCACCACCACCCAAAGCCTCATAACTCAGTGTTGTTTTAGCTCGCGGAAAGACAACTAGATTAAATATCTAGTGGGAATTTATCGTGTGCGAGACTCTGTCCTGAGCACCTTAACGTTTTGGCTTATATATAGTCCTCCCGACAAGATTCTTAGCCCCATTTTACAGGTGAGGAAACTGAGCCGCAGAGACGTCAGGTCGCTCTCAGGGGGCCCCGGGATACGAATACGGGCAGCCTGGCTGTGGAGACTGGGGTAAACGTCTCTTTACCCAGAAAGAGAGGAAAGGGCTTCTGGAACACGGGCCGGGTGCCTCCCACCTGCACTTATATGACTGTGCTTTGCACCGTGTGGAGGTGTTTTGGGACACTTTTGCGTGAATGCTTGATTTCTCGGTATCTGCTTTTGAAATGCTGCACCGAGGTAGCCGTCTGATAAGGAGAAGCCAGGAAAGCCTTCCGTGCGCCTGCTGCTTTGGTCCCGGGGCCGGGAAGTACCCTTCAGTGGCTCGTTCGGGGCAGTCTGTTTGCCAACAACACACAGTGCAAACAAGGGCCCCGGTGGGGACGCGAAGGGAGCAGCTGCTCAGTGTCTAGGAGAGCTCGAGTGTGGTTTGCAAAGCAAACGGACTCTAATTTGGACAAATACCGCCGTGGCCCGGGACCCGAGCAAGATAAGGCAGCGAGGGTGTGTTGAGATAGATGTTTCCATGGGCTGACGTAAGGGAATAGAGCGGTGGCCCAGGAATGCGAGGGGTCCTCTCTCCTCGAGAGCGAGCTCGCGGCTGGTGAGGACCCGACGGCCAGGACTGGAGGGGAAGTCAGTCTGAAGCCCCCAGTGTTGACGGGGGAGGGCGTCGCCGGGCGGAAGGCGGAGGCCACTTGGGGGCGAGGTGGCCTTCGATCATCGAAATGCTTCTATCAGCTCTGCGGCCTTGCAGGTCGGTAGGGGCTCGGGTCTCAGGCAAGCGAGCTGGCAAGAGGAGATCACACCAATAAGAATTGTTCAGAGAGAGAGAGAGAGAGAGAGAGAGAGAGAGAGAGGTCTCAACGTGCACCATCCGGTCCAGAGCATCGCAGACTACTCTGTGTGTCTGTCACCCGGGATAAAGGCAGGCAGGTCTGGGTCTGAGCCCTGATGCTGCCACCCCCTAGCTGTGTGTCTGGGGTAGGTCACCTCGCCTTGCCGGACGACAGTCTCACCATTGGTACCTGCCTCCCAGGGTCTCTGTGGAGACAGACGGAGTTTGTGCCCGTGAAAGGCAGCTGGTTCTGTTTCCTACATTGTTGTCCACAGGTATTCCCTCCACAAACACGCAGCTCTGCGGTGGAACTTCTGGGTGCCCCCCGAGCGCCCCGAGTGACGGCCACCTGCTCACACGGCCGCTCCCTCCCCCAGAGAACCGCCCTCCACCGAAGGGAACCGCGTCACCTGGAAATAACCGGAAGGTTGCACCCCCCCCCCCCCCCCACTGACTCATCCAAGGCCCCGCCCCCTCGCGCCCGGTAGGATGACTTCGTGGCCGGGTTCATGTGCCAGAACTTGTCATGGGAGCTGATGGAGGCCGGACTTCAACCGAAGCCCCATTTTTGCTCGCGTCTCTCCTGCCTCATCGCCCTCACCTCCCCGTCGGGTCCCCCCCAACCGAGAGCACTTACTCCATCAGCACGGCGCTCGCCTCAGACTCTGCCTCTCTGGGCCCTGACCCAGGTGTCGACCGTTGCCAGGCACAGTGACACAGCAGCGAGGACGGGGGCGGGGGGGGGGGGGGGTGGGGGGGGCGGTCCCTGCCCGAAGGGGGCCGCGATGTTCCGTCGGGGAGGTGTGACCACCTGGGAGAGGTTAGAGGCAGACATTTCACAGACACAGCTCTGAGGCATCGTGAGAGCTCGAGGCTGGGCCTCCACCGCAGGAGAAGGGCTTTCGGGAGGAAGAGACACCTAGGCCGGGAGTCACCGGGCCAGCGGGCATTAGGCCAGCAAAGCCTGGGTGTGCTGGGAGGAGAGAGGTCCAGGGAGGGAGCTGTAAAGATTTGAATGGATCGAAGATTTGAATAGTGGCCCAGGAACCAAGGAGGGCATTTGCCAGCTCCAGAGTTACCCATAATCCTTTCTTCCAGGACCGCCGAGGTCACCCCCTGAGCAGAGTCACTGTGGCAGAACAGCCGTCCCTCCCCGAGGCTGTCCCGTGGGACTATTCGGTCGGGATCACGACGGTGCAGCCAGCGCCCTGCGCACGGTTATTCCTTCCCCGGGGAGTGTCCTTCCTGGGCTCTGACCGCAGTGAAGCTCTGCCCTCCTTGCTCCCCACCTCCCGAGGCACAAATACCGTGTGTCCCTCGAGCAGGCAAATTCAGAGAGACCAAGAGCAGGTCGGGGATTGCCAGGGGCTGGGGACAGGGGGGTGGGAAGTTAGTTTCAGGGAGGCAGAGCTCCAGTCCGGAATGATGAGCGAGTTCTGGAGACAGCGGCACAACAGTGGTAATGCACTTCATGCGACTGTCCCGTGCACTTCAAAGTGATTAAAATGGCCGGGGCGCCTGGGTGGCTCAGTCGGTTAAGCATCCGACTCGGTTTCGGCTCAGGTCGTGATCTCACAGTTTGTGAGTTTGAGCCCCATATAGGGCTCCCTGCTTGGGATTCTCTCTCTCCCTCTCTCTCTCTCTCTCTCTCTCTCTAGCCCTCCTCCATTTGTACTCTTTCTCTCAAAAATATACATATAAATAAACTTAAAATTTTTTTTAAGTGATCAAAATGGTAAATTTCATGCTATGTATATTTCACCACAATAACAATACTGAAAAGAATAAGGCTATTGCCTAAATCTAAACTCCGGGCGTTGAGTGGTGCTGTTTCTCACAGTATCAGACTAAGAAGTTACTTGAGATGAATTTTTATTTATGTATTTTTTTGAGAAACATTTTTTAAAGCCCCATTCGGCACCAGAAAGTGGATGATGAGATGTCTTTCTAGAATCCGTGATAAGGAAAATACTAACAGTGATTCCTACTTTGAGCTCCCAGAACATCTATGTTATATTGGGAGCTTCATTTGCTACATCCAGAAGAGAAACAATGACACTATCTTCCTGCAGCCCTGGAGGCTCCAACAGAGCCAGGGCAAAATCCTTATGATCTCAGCCCCCAGCCCACCCCCAGTCCACCACAGGGACTGACACACGGGAGGTGCTCAGGGGAACGTGTCAGAAGGACAGAAGGAAGGAGAAGGGAGGAACAGCTCCCAGAAGGCCCAGCACCTAACTCCTCCTTGTTCAGATAAATCTGGTCGAAGACCGAGAGGTTAAGTCCAAAGCCACATGCTTGAGTTAGGTAAGCGATGACCCTGGCTAGGGTCAGAGCCAGGCCTCCCGGTCCCTGATCCAAGACCCCCAGAACGTTATCCTAAAACTTGACACTTGTGACTCCATTCGATGACTTTGGTTAAGTCTAATGAACTCCCACCTGGAATAATTGAACTTTTGTGTTTCTCTTATTTGTTTCTTTGATACCTGGTGTTTGCCCAAGTAAAGTAAACTTTTTAAAGATACGGGGCAGGGTCAGAGGCCTTGCTTTTTACACAGTGATAAGTATAGGAGAGTGACTGTGTCTCCGCAGGGTTCATTTGACTAATAAATTGTGGTTTCGTAGATCATGCGGTAGTCCAAACTGCCTCCCTTGTGTTTGGGCCAAAGGGGAAAACAAGGAACAAAAAGCTATTAAGCTTTGCCAAATGTTGGCCCTGCGACGACACGGGCTTTAATCCTCCTGGAAATCCAGGTGCGTCATTATCTCCATGGTCACAGGTGAAGCAGGTGCGCCTCGAGGGCCTTCGGGAACCAACCCAGACTCACCCGTGGTTGCCTTTGGGCGACTGGCGTGGCTGGAATTTAGGCAGCACAATGCCTGGCATTCAGCGGGCCCTTGACCGAATGTTTGTTGAATGAATAAACAATCGTATGTCCATCTGTCTGTAGACCTTAGAGATTGTCCTCAGTCCCGAGCATCAGGGTGACAATGGGGTCAGATAAGAGACAAAAACGCCTGAAAGAGGAAAAGAATAAGCAAAGCGGGTTTTATTAATCATTCCAACAGTGAAGAGGGGGAGGAGAGGTGCCTCACAATTAGCCCGTTAATCTGTGTGAAAAGATCAAATTTTGAAACAATTCAAAGATAAAAGAGCATGGCACCAAGCAGTCATTGCTTCTGTCGCAGTGGGGAAGGACCAAGGATGCTTTAAGGCAGCAAAGCAGCCCAGGCAGGGGGATAACAGACAAAACAGGGGTCCTCTGAAATATCTCCCATGGTTCTTACCTTTCCCCACTCCCTGGACAGAGTTCAAAAGAGTAAGAAGTTTCGGGGCACCTGGGCGGCGCAGTCAATTACGCCTCTGACTCCTGATCTCGGCTCAGGTCGCGAGTTTACGAGTTCGAGCCCCGCATCGGGCTCTGCATTGATGGCGTGGAGCCTGCTTGGGATTCTGTCTCTCCTTCTCTCCCCCCCTCAGCCGCTTGTGCGCTCTCTCTCTCTCTCCAAATAGATAAATACTTTACTTTTTTTAATAAAATAACATAAAATAAAATAAGAGAGAAAGACGTTTCGTAAAGACTTTGAGGTCTCTCCAGCTAGAGAGGCTCTCCAGGCCTGCTCACTGCCTTCCCACAGCAGGGATGCTTTCTGTTTCCAGGGCTCTGGGGGGGTGGGGGGGGGAACCTCCGGGCTCCTACTGAGGTTTGCCGTAATACTGTCCCAGGGGGCGGAGAAGTGATCCATCAGGGAGGGCTACCTCGGCCGCCTACCAGATGTTCCTTTCCTTGCTGCCCTTCCCCAGGACTCAGCTATTTATATCCCTGGCCTCAGGCAATCTTGGCAGAGTTATTTCAACTGAAGGAGGCTACGCGCAATTCCGGCAAAACCTAGTCAGGACCAGGTGCCAGGGGGGTTTGGCAATGATCAACGACCCCCCAGTGCAATACTTTAAATTTGTTTCAAAAGTGGGGTGGGGGGGGGGGGGGGAGAGATGATGAAATCAATGCTTCCAGTTCATTCTGATTGGACGGGCTGTGTGCATTCTTTTTCACCCTAGCCTTGTCTTCGAAGCTGTTTATCGAAAGGTTGTTGCCAATATGAGTCGTCAGCTCCCGGGCCTTTAATAATCCACGGGACGGAGCCGGCTGCATTCCAATTGATTTTTGAGTTTGGGGGGAATGGGAGATTTCTTGGCACAGAGATGAAAGTCCCGGGGGGGTCGACACCGCAGTGGGACACGTTGCCTCCGCTGGCACTGGTCCTACGGATTCGGGAGACGGGACACGACAACGGCACCATTTGCTGTCCATTCTGAAGGAGCCCGGGTCCCCGCAGCAGCTCTGCGGAGGGAAGGAGGAGTCGCCCACAAATGTTCGTGTGGCGGGGCCAGTGCAGCGAGTCGGGGGGACTCTGGCCCTGCCTGCCTACTGATGGCGAGCCAGGAAAAAAAAAACCCAAAATGGGCATGCGTGAGAAGTGAACCATTAATCCCAAACCTCTGCCCCTTTGTGCAGTCCCTCCAAAACTGTTAGGCGGAATATCCCGAGAAAAGGGATGGAAGGAAAGCGGTAGGGGCACTCGTGAGAGGTGGCCACGGGCAAGAGGTAGCTCAACCTTTGGGGCCTCACGGGATGTAACCTGGAGCAACTGAATCTCTTTGATGTCCTATTACGGTGACTGTGAATTGAGGACGTCACTCTAACAAATCTCCTGTTTCAGAAAAGAAGATTTTGTCTGGTTAAGAACTCGTATTCTTAACAGGGAACCCAGCAGACCTAAGGTGTCCAGAATGTCCTGTTCTACGGCTCCAGAAGCAGGCCCGACATCAGAAATTTCCAAAGAGGGGTGTCTGGCTGGCTCAGCCGGTGGAGCGTGTGACTTTGGTCTCCAGGTCGTAAGTGTAAGCCGCATGTCAAGACCGCCAGGGCACAGCCTGCTGGCTCCATTAATTCAACAGAGTCACTGGCCATAGGTCCACCGGGGAAGCTCGCCGAGGCTGCTCTCTGCAGGTCACTGTCCCCATGTCGTTCCCAGCGTGGAGTCTACCTTGGGCACCACTCACGGCCATTGCTATCCAACGGTCACTGCTCCTGTCCTCTCTGTGGGTGTTCTATGCAAACCCCTTCCCATCCACCACCAATCGCCTCTCATATCCTAATTTCCACCCTGGGTTTTGAGGTATTCGCTCCCTCCGGGTGGGCCAGGGTAGAATTAGCAATTTACAAGGAACCTACAGAACGAGAAGATGAAGACTGGGCAAAAGGTTGACATTGTGGAACTCCAGAAAGAAGACAGCCTCAACTGCTCGACTCTCTTGCTTCTTTTTCTCTTTGCAAGGGGGAAATGAACTCGAGGAGCCAAGAATGGGGCACACGTGACACAGCGGGTGAGGGCAGAGCTTTTTTTACTCGAGGCTCGGCCCCTTACTCCCGTAGTCCAAGGCCCTTAGGGAGAAGACAGGAGTTGTCCTTTGACCAGTGTCTTCTGTATTCTAGATGCCTCGTGCATTTTCCCAGTCAGTCCCCACCCCAGAGGAACTCTGATCCCATATTCCTGCTGAGCGAACGGAGACTCAGAGAGCAGGGAGCCCGTTGTCCACGGTAGCAAGCGGGGAGGTGGGTTGTTCAATTTCAGAAACCAGGTCGGGGGGACCTGGCTGTCAGCTCAGCTGACCCCGTCCCTTTTGTGTGGGGCTGATTTCGCTGCCCTGGGCTCTTGGAGGGCAGAAACCCTGGCCTGAGCTCAGGGACCGCACCTGCGCTGCACCGACCAGCCCAGGCCTGGAACGGAGTGGGCGTTAAACTGACATTGGCCAAAAGAACAACGTCATGCGTAATAGCAAAACAAAAGTGATTTTACACCATGTGAATAGAAGCCCCAAATCCCAAGATCAAACCGTGGCTAAGTTTGTGTGTAAATCTGGGCAGGAACGGTCTGAGATGTGCCTGGAGGCCGGCAGCCAGGATGGGCACAGGAAGGGACTGACTCGGGTCTTAATCTGGTGAACTGAGGTCCTGTTAACTTGGGATGACAGAATAGAACGGACCTTCCGCTTCCAGTACACTTTTAACATACTTCTTACCTTTTAACGACCATGAGAGAACCCTCCTGTCCTTAGAAACAGAGGTCTATGACTGTTAACTCTATCGGCCCAAATGGTTTAAAAATCTCAATGGCAGCTTTACTGAAAGCAACGCTTTTGCTAAAAGTACAAAACACGAATAAGTTACTTTATGTGGTAAGTTTCCAAGTAAAGTAGGTGACCTTAGATGTCACATCCTCTCTCAGGGATTCAGTCTCCTTTCTTGTCCTAGATTATCTAGGGGCCCTTGTGAGTTCCAAGATTGTAGAAATCAACATGAAACGCACAGGATCTTCCTTACTGAGGCAGCATTCTAAGCTGGGAGACGGCAAAGAATTAGCTCTCCTCCCTCCCACCTACTTCCGTCCCTCCCTCACCTCTCCCTCCTCCTGCCCTCCTTCCTTCTTTTCTCTTCCATCCATTTCTCTGGCTAGGGACATGTATTGTCCATGAGTCAGGAATACAGACGTTCTTTCTGTACGCTTCTCTCCTCCAGAAGATGTCTGCGCCCTTGGGGTGAGCCTCGGGTCCCCTCAAGCCATCCGTCCGATCGGATGTGTGGTGGGGCCGGGTGCAGGGCTAGGATGTGCACGAATGGAAGCAATGCAGCAAGCTGGGCTGAGAGCAAGGAATACACCTGCTGGCATGGCCCTCAATGACATGCATCCGCAAAGGAAGTCAGACATTGTCCCGCCCCTTTCTTCAAGGACCCTCTCGACGTCTCTGCCTCTCAGAGACCCTTTTTAAAGGCGGCTGAGCCAGGAATAACTTTCCTCCAGGCTCAGAGCTACCCTGCTCTATCAGGAGCCATAAGAAATCTGGTCCATTCTTAAATGTCGATGCTTCCATGATCTTAAGCAGATGTGACGGTCTATTAGACTTTCGCTGCTCTGCCTTGGAGAGCTGTAGACCCTAACAATGGATTGTCTTTGGGGATGTCTGTTTAAAGTTAACCCTGGAAGCATTATAAGGCTCATGAAGGGGCCCAGAATCTAGTGAATGTCTCTAGGAAATGTGTCCTCTTACATCCATTTATTGCTGCAGGGGAGGTGGGGAAGCAGTTCGTCTCAGACCTACCATCACCCATATTACAGATGACAGGGGTGGACACACCAGAAAGCCGGGGCTGTCCCTTGGAAGCCTATCCCGGCATACCCCTCATGGCCCAATGGCAAGGTCACTGGGGCGAGGCCACCCCGGTGCCTCGGACTTTTGGTGAACTTCGTTAAATGGCCCCACCACCCACCCAGTGTGCAGCTTCTTAGGGGAATGAAGATCTGACCTCCCAGGACAGGGCGGAAGAGTCAGGGACCCAGAAACCTCAGCTCCCAGAGAGCTTGCCCGCAGGGACTCCTCTCCCAGCACGGGTAGGTGGAACCAGATGTCAGTTCTACGGTTCAGGGAGGGGAGGGAAGTCAGGACATACCCGGTGGGGGTGGGGGTGGTCTTATGAGATGGTTCAACACGTGGGTTGTTGGGGACAGACATGTGGATCTGCCCTCCCTCCCCTGGCCCACGGAAGCACCCACCAGCACCCGAACCTACATCTCCCCTAGGACATTGTATCATGATGTGTATGTTCCATAAGTTGTCAGACACGCAGGACAAATTGCCAGCCATGAGGGTCTTAAGCAAGGCCTTGACCCGGGCAACCAGCTTCCTCTCCTTTGCAGGGAACTTGCCCCAAGGAAGGAACAGCTCTATGAGAGGCAGGAAACAGTTCCTCGGATAAGACAACACATGTGACTGGAGACAAGGACGCCTCTGTCTGCAGAGGGGAGTCCAACCAAGTCCCCAGATAGCAGCGACGTCAGGGAGGGCCCTACAGATCAACAGGCAGGGAGGACCCTGTGACCATGCAGCTCGTCTGAGTGGGCTCCAGGCAAGTCCCAGCCCCGACGGCTCCCAGGTCAGCCCCCTGCACCGGTCAGGGCTGGCCGCCCCCAGAGAAAGCGGTATGACCATTGCAAAGAAAATAAAGGCAAGCACATCCAAATATAAAATTAAAGTAGAAGAAAATAAGAATAAAACCTACTAAGCTAACTGACTGACGAATCCTGACTCCCGGGAAGTTAGCAGACCAGATGTGGACTCATTTCCTTCGACAAACTCCGGGAAACGAATGACCCCAAAGAGGCCCTTGCTCAGGATCGGCGTCTTCCAAGCATCCTCCCCACCCCCATCCCCAGGTTTGCCAGTGGGTCCGGGCGCTTCATGTCTTGTGGAATGGTGACATCTGCTGGCGGTCGCTGTTACTAGAAGCAAGTTCTCAGACAAGTGTGTGTGTGTGTGTGTGTGTGTGTGTGTGTGCGCGCGCGCGCGCGCGCGCGCCCTGAGGAGCCACGCCCTCTGTGTAGGGTGAGGGGAGGAAGGGCATTTTGTTAGGAACACACACTCACCCTCCGTATTAGAGACAGGAAAGGCCCAGTGATGGCTGATACGCTTGGAAAAGGCAATTGAGAAGGGATGTGAATGTCCTCCCAGCAGAAGCGAGACCCAGCCTCATTCACTGATCCAGAACCATCTGCTCCGTGACTTAACAGTGAAGTTCGTGATCTTTCGAGAGATAAGCCAACCCACGTACTCCATGCTGTCACTGCTTCCTGCAAAACAACTGTTTAAAGGAGATCACGTGTTTTGTCACTGCTCTCGCTCCCTGGTCCCTGAGCCAGCAGATGGCAGGGAGGGCTGCGGAGCTGACAGAGGAGTCCGGCTGTGAAAGATAAAACTAATCACTGAACCAACGGTTGTGGAGCGCCTCTACGCCTAGGCGCCTCGCGGTGCCAGGACAGCGGAGGACAGGACCCGTCATGGAAATGGGAAATGTCGATGATGCTCTAACTGCAGTTAGGAGGGAGACGCCCAGGAAATACCTAGACAAAGATACTTCCTGACGTTATAAGGGACAGTAAATATTTTGTGACAATCTTAGCATTGCAAGGGGTCCTTTGGTGCAGCTCGGAATGACCCTGAGAGGCCAGGCAGGAAGGGGGAGACCATTCCCAGAAGACCAGCAGGTGCACAGATGTGAGGTGGGAGAGCACCCCTGCAGTGGGGCACGAAATGACTTCAAGCAGAAGGATACCCGTGCAGGAATCATCCCAAAAGGTTTATTTTTTAAATAAAAAAGAAACGGGCACCCCCCCCCCCATAATATGGGAGAGTAAGAGACGGCGTCAGATTTACGCGTTCAAGTGCAATTTCCCCTTCTGAAAAGAACGTTTCGCCCAAGATGAAAATCTCATCAGCACAGGAATGAATACAGTTTTTCAGGGCTAATGGTTTCCTACAGAGAAAGAAAATTCAATGTTGTGTTTAGTCTTGTAATCATGGGCAGATTCTTGCAAATTCAGGGATGGTCTGGGCTAGGACAAGATGGATGGCTGTGTGAGCATGCCGCCACCAGGTGGCGGCGCAGACTCACAAAAGCGGGGCATGGTCCTCCGCCCAAGAAAATGGAGCCTGGAATCCGCATCTTCTTCCCTTTCCCCAGAGGGAAAGCTGAAACACATCCCTCTCAAATATTAACACAGGCTTGCTTTTGCCTTTTCAAAGCACATGAATTATTTTTATTATTTTCTTTTTTCTTTTTTCAAATTTACATCCAAATTAGCATATCGTGCAATAATGATTTCAGGAGTACATTCCTTAATGCCCCTTCCCCATTTAGCCCATCCCCCCACCCACAACCCCTCCAGTAACCCTCTGTTTGTTCTCCAAATTTGAGTCTCTTCTGTTTTGTACCCCTCCCTGTTTTTATATTATTTTTGTTTCCCTTCCCTTATGTTCATCTGTTCTGTGTCTTACAGTCCTCATATGAGTGAAGTCACATGATATTTGTCTTTCTCTAACTAATTTCACTTAGCATAATACCCTCCAGTTCCATCCACGTAGTTGCAAATGGCAAGATGTCATTCTTTTTGATTGCTGAGTAATACTCCATTGTATAAATATACCACATCTTCTTTATCCATTCATCCATCGATGGACATTTGGGCTCTTTCCATACTTTGGCTATTGTTGGTAGTGCTGCTATGAACACTGGGGTGCCTGTGTCCCTTCGACACAGCACACCTGTGGGGCACGTGGGTGGCTCAGTCAGTTAAGCATCCGACTTCAGCTCAGGTCATGATCTCTCAGTTCAGGAGTTCGAGCCCCACATCGGGGCTCCATGCTGACAGCTCAGAGCCTGGAGCCTGCTTTGAATTCCGTGTCTCCCCAACTCTGGGCCCCTCCCACGTTCATGCTCTGTCTCTCTCTGCCTCTGAAAAGAAAAGAATAGAAAAGAAAAGCAAAAAGAAACAGCACACCTGTATCCCTTGGATAAATGCCTAGTAGTGCAATTGCTGGGTCGTAGGGTGGTTCTATTTTTAGTTTTGGGGGGAACCTCCATACTGTTTTCCAGAGCGGCTGCCCCAGCTTGCATTCCCAAAAGCACATGAATCCTTGATTTTCCTCCTTTCATATCACCTCGTGTCCGGAGGCCCCCTCGGCACCAGCAACACCGGCCATGTGTCCCCAGGAGTGGGAGTGAATGCGAAAATGGGAAGGTTAATGAAATCGGCCCTTCTGGCCCCCTGGTGAAAGCCTTGCTGAAGCGTGCTTCCTGGGGGGTGGGGGGGTAAAGAGGTGTGAGGTTTGAGCACAGAGTCCTTGACAGAGAAGAGTTTTCTGTAAGAAGCATTTAGGTGGAAGAGAAGAAGCAGGCATCACCGGAGCCCTCAACATGCCCAGCACGTTGTTGATGCTTTGCAAACATTACCTCTTTGTAACTTTATGACTCCATCAGTGAGGTTCTGTTAGTGGCCCCAGTACAGATAAGGGATCTGAAGCTCCAAGAACCACAGTCACTATCTGACCCCAGACACTCTGACCCCAGAGCCCAGTAAATCAACTACCCCATGTGGAAACAAGGACAAAGCAGGGTGTTTTTTTCTGGGTACAAACTGAACGCAGGCTAATAAATCAGCTAATGCACTCCTTGTGCAGAACAAGAGATACGTTCGCCCCCATCAGACACATGCACGCGTGCACACACACACACACACACGCACACGGCTATTAACCACATTCTCTGCTGACCTACCGCCGTGGCTTGGGCTCCACCTCTCATTCATAGAGCTGCACTGATTTACCCGTGTTTCTCCCCTATTTACTGAGAGTTCAGGGATGGCAGGTATTTATTTTTGTATCCCCAGGTATCGATGGGGGGTATCCATCAAATTAATAAATTAATTGCATTGATTCGATTTATTAAGGGTTAAATTTATTTTGGCGTGTGGTAAAACACACGTAATAACAAAGTTTACCGTCTTAACCATTTTTAACCTCCCAGTTCACAGCCTGTGGTGCGACCATCACCACCGCCGGTCTCCAGAACTCTTTTCATCTTGCAAAACTGAAACTCGGTCCCCATTAAACAATTCTCCATTTCCCTGAGCCCCCTGGGAGCCACCCTCCGACCTTCCGTCTCTATGAATTTGACTCCTGTCAGTACCTCGTGTAAGGGGAATCATACAGTGTTTTCTGGTGACCGGCTCCTTTCAATTTGTTCATGTGGTCCGGGCTCATCCATGCTGGAAAGGAGATACTTCCTTTTAAAGGCTGAGTAATATTCCATTATATGTATATGACATTACATTTTAACTTCTAATTTCATTATGGAAAATTGCAAACATGCACAGTTTTCTAAAGTAATTTAACAGCCCCACATGTATGTGTTACTCAGTTTCAGTAATCATCATGTATAGATTTTTTACTGTTTATTTATTTTTGAGAGAAATTAAGAGAAGGAGGGGCAGAGAGAGGGGGACAGAGGATCCAAAGCAGGGCTCTTTGCTGGCAGGAATGCACCTGATTGAGTCTCAAACTCACAGACCATGAGATCATGACCTGAGCCCCAGTCGGATGCTCAACCGACTGAGCCACCCGGGTCACCTAAATGTGTATTTATTTTTGAGAGAGCACAGGTGGGGGAGGGGCAGAGAGAAGGGGACAGAGGATCCAAAGCGGGTTCTGAGCTGTCAGCACAGAGCCCGATGTGGGGCTTGAACTCACAAACCATGAGATCATGACCTGAGCCCAAGTCGGACACTCAACCGACCGAGCCACCCAAGTGCCCCTTCATAGCACATAATTTTAAACAACAACAACAAAACAAACATCTATTGAATGTTACCGGGTTGTTAGTACTGTTCTTGACGATTTTACGTCCATTAACTGACTTGAGCCTCATAACAGCCCTGCGTGGTAAGTGTTATTGGGGTCGCCGGTCCCAGATGAGGAAACAGAAGGCCGAGGTTGCATCATCAGTAAGGGGTAGAGACAGGATCTGACCACACAGGCTGCCTCCGAATTCATGCTCACCACTGTCATTGTCACGTCACATTGCTTCTGTCTTAGAAGGCTGGAGGAATGCCTTTCGAGCAGGATTTAATCGAATTAAAATTATGCTTTAGCAAGGACCATAAGAGTAAAATGAGGTAACCAGCTTGGTCACAGTCATGGGAATGTCGCCTAAAAAATACTTAAGGGATGTGCAAGCGGGAAGTTGAAGAAGATAACGGAACTGCACTCGGAAGAGGCATGAGACCCCTTGTGTGGGGCTACAATGGGGAGAAGCAGGAAGGATCCAGGAGTGTTGCAAGCAGATTCCCCGTCTGCGGGCGGGTGGATTAGGAGACACCCGAAGTCCCTCCCAACTACAATGATCCGCAGTGTGATGCTCTGTGTGTGTCAGGGTTGAGGGGATGCAAGGCGGGAGGAATGTATGGCGTAGACCTCGGTGCCTGGAAGGGGGGTAGCAGGGCCGTCCCCGGAGACAGGAAAATGATAAGGAAGGACTGATTTGGAAAAAGCAAGGTGACTCTGGTTTTGGACAAATGTGTTCCCTTTGGATGGCGGAAGGGGAGTTTTTGTTCCCCGAAGTATTTTAGGAGGTCTCCCCGGGAGGTGAGTGCTGAAGAAAGAATAGAGAAAGGATGGGAGAGAGGAGCCGGTTGGGAGGGAGCCCCGCCCGGGCAAGGCTGAGTCTTCCCCGGGGTAGAAACAGCTTTGGTCAGCAGTCTGCTGTCATCGGCCCGCTGCTGTCACCCCCTCTGCCATGTCCCGCCTTACTGCTGTCGGCGGCCTCTGAAACTTTGACTTTCCCACTTGGGCTGAGTCTACAGAGGCCTGCGCTGGTTAAAGGAGAGGCTAGCTGGGCAGGGGTGGCGGGGGCGGGAGGGGGGGTGGGGCAGGAAATCTGCCCAGCACTGGCTGGCTCTCAGGTGACAGACAGTCTTGGGCACCAATCATCCTAAGCCAGGAAAGGGTTGGCGGGGAGTGGCGGGGTGCAAACCCACCTTCAAGAAACAATCGGGGGGTCGGGCCTCGGATTGTGGGGCCAGACTGGGAGCGCGGGGGGCGGGTTCCCAGAAGGATGAGTGGATTAGCCAACCGCTGCGGTTTCATGTCCGTGCCTCTCCCCCCCCCAACGAATTGCCCCCCTTCCTGCCCAGTCTGCCCTCCCCCCTGGGAAGCCCCCCCCCCCCCCCCCCCCCCCCCCCCCCCCCGTCCACCTGTAAGATTCGGCTGAGGCTCTTCTGCCTGGAAAAGCCCCAGCCCAGCTCCCAGGCGCCGCCCGGCCGCAGCTTAGCCCGCGGAACCGCATTTCTTACTTTTTTCTTTAAACAAGTCTATCTCCTTTCCGGACAGTTAGCAGCTTGAAGACGGGGGCTGTGTTCTATCTCTGTGTGTCACCCTGGGGCTCAGCCGGCCACCTGGTAGGCGGTGAGCGCTGAGCGGATGGAGAGTGATGAAGAGGGGAGGGGCTGGGGGAATGAATGAACGAACGAACGAATGAATGAATGAAATGTCATGCTAACCACCCTGACTGGAGTGACGTAAGGACGTTCGGGAGCGTGGAAGCTCTTCCCGGTCCCTATCTGACCGTCCTCACAACCGGGTCGTGGCCGTCCTTGGGCCGGGTGGTTCCGGGCGACAGGCAGACAGCAGCAGCAAGAGAGCAGAATGTGGAACCTGTCTGTCCTCTGCGCCAGGACCCGTAGCTGCGGGCGGACCAGGATTAAACCAGCTCGTCGGTAACAGCTCCGTGCTCCCCGCCAGGGCCACGGGCCGTGTGACTTCCCCGCCTCTGGACCAGTGATTTTCTTTTAGGAGACAAATCTCAGCCACTGCTTCTCATGTAAACCATCGGTTGTCCGCCTGTCACGTTTAAGCGTGTGCTGTTGGCTTGTCACACACCCGCACGCCCTCTACCAGTGACACCGGTCTGCATCGACACGTGCCTGTGCTTTGTCCAACGGACGCTCCCTGAGCCCTGGAAGGTACGGTCGGTGGGTGTCTGCATCATTTCCTTCTCTGGGCAGAACAGAACACCAACACGAAGAAAACTCCAGAACAGGATGTGGCCTTGAACGGCACCCACCGAGAGCTGTTTCCCCAGTTACTTAGCCTTGAAGCCTGCCCGCTCGGGAGGAGGATTGAAGTGGTCAGTCCATCCCAGCTCTGCTATTCGTTGGCTGGGTCACGTTGGGCCAGTTACTTACCTCCTCTGGGCCTCGGCATTGTCAGCTGCCAGACTGAGATAATGACGACACCCACACAGAGACCGTGTGCGGAACTCTCTCTGACGGTTCTCGAACGCGGATCGCAGCATCTGGGTTTGTCTGGCAGTGACCCCGGCTTTTCCTCCGTTCACCCCAGCGTTCAATCCGGGCGCAAAAGACCCCTCCAGGACACTGTCCTTGAGAGGTTGGGGTCAGGCCTCCAAACCCACATCTTTCCGTGAGAGAGGTCTCGTTCACCCCTGCCCCTAACCGCCTTGGACCTTATTTGCTTTTTCAAGCCAGACGGCATGAACATGAGATTAGATGGCAACCGGCCAAGCAGCGCCCGGTCTGAGGCACACCCACGGCCCGGGAGCATCGAGAACACGCAAAGCCCAAGGACTCTCGGCAGATATTTATTAAATGCATCACGCTGATGGCACAGGCCTTGACTGCAGCTCTCTCTGGAAAAATCATTATTATTTCCCCAGCCGGTAAGTCGGCGTGTGTTTATCTTCCGCGTATTTTTTAACCGAGATACGTTACGGTTTCCCTTTATGGTGGTTAATGCTCAGCATGCCAATTACTTCGGATTTATTCTGTTTGACATCATCTCCTAAATTGGATTTTTGCCTCTTTGCGCCCTGATAACTCATCCAGGCAGCCACTTTATTGCTTCTGTTCGTAATACCTGAAGCCGTGCGCTTATTAGTTATTCAGACCATTCCTTGGCGTCCCCGTTTCCGTGCAAGGAGCTGGCACAGATCTTCTTGGGCTGGTGGGACGGGTGCCCTATCTTGCCTTCCTGGCTGCAAGGTCCTCTCTGCTGACCAAGACTGTGCCTAGAGGCTACGGTTCCCGGGCAAGCCGACGTTGTCTGCTGTTGGGGACAAGTTTCCACCACTCAGCAAAGCTGGTCCTACTGTTCCAGGATACATCTCTCAGCCGGTGCGGTTGCCTCCTGGGTGGGCTCTTCCACTTCCCGGATGTCTCCCCCAAGCCAGGTTGTCTTTCAGGGTCGCGAGGCCACACAGAACCTGGGCAGGTGCACCAGCACCCCTGACAAGAGGCAGCCTGTAGGGGGATGAGCGCGGGTCCCTGAGCCAGGCGTCAGCCTTCTGACTCAGGGCGAGCGACCTGGCCTTCTCGGCTCCATTTCCTCCCCCAGCAAAATGAGGGTAATAAAGAGAACCTACCTCAAAAGGCGGATGACACATTAGAGATAATTATGCTAGGTCTGGGTCTATGCCGACTAAGCCTTATGTAAGCCCCTAAATCAACAACCCTTGGCATTTCCAAAGCATGAGCTGGGTGGCCCTTCCCTCTCCACCAAATGCTTTTCCAGCTGACTCAGGTCATGACCCAGCAGGGACCCTCAGGTCCTCGTGAACGGCACCCCAGCCATGGTGTCGGCCGTGCCCTTGCGTCTGCCTTAGCCTACTTTGGTGGGATGGGACACGTAGACCACGGATGCTGGTGTTGAAGCCTCAAGGACCCCCAAAACTGAGGCCATAGAAGAAACCCAAAGATCAAGGCTGTCGAGGGCACAGATCCACCTCCCGTGGCCGCTGAACTTGCTGGCCCCGTGGAGCCTGTTGTGGTCATGCTCTGGATGGCAGGGGGCACTTCTCTCCACTTCCATTGGCCATTTCATTGTGCCTCTTCCACTGAGGCTACGTTCAGGGTGGGCAGGCAGATGACAGGTGATGGATCCCAGAAGGTCTTTGAACCCGACCTGCTCCTCCCCGCCACCCCACCCCCCCCACCCCCGGCCAGCCCCAGCCCATCCATCCACTGTTTTAACCACTCCAACTGTATCACCTACAATTCCCCAGGCATCGTGCTGGGCCCTGGGATACAGTGGTGAACAAAATCAGGGCAGTCCCTGGCCTCGTGGAGCTCACAGGCTGGTAGGGGACAGTTGTAAGCCACTGCAGTAAATGCTCCAACAAGGACGCATAGGGTGCTCTGTCTTGGGGTACTGGGCACCCGTGAGGTCAGGAAAGGCTTCCCAGAGGCTCCAAACTTGGCCAGCAGCTCTTTCACCTCTGGGAGGCCCTCTTTCCAGAAGCCTCCTCAAACAGACTCCCCACAGGGCACTCCACGGGTCGTGCAGGCAAGTCAGACAGCCCTCCATCCTGGGGATGCCCCGCGCAGGCTTGAAATGGGAGCCTGACGCACCCAAGCAACGTGCCCAGCACCGTGCCTGGCCCAGAGCAAGTCAGTGAAAGGAAAAGGGAACTTTTTTAATCCTTCCAGGCTTTTAGCCAAAGAGAGGGGCTTATCTGCTTCGGGTAGTCATTTACCAAACACTCCTTCTTCCATGGACTCAGCAGAGGTGCGGGTTACTGACAGAAGTCACATGACAGCGGACCCAGGACACCTGCAGGGACACACTTCCCTTGAGACCCCTGGGCTTCCCATAAGGGCTTATGAATCTTCGCCCGCGGTGATTTCTCGCAGCTTTATTTTGCTGACGAAATAGCAGTAACTTGCCTTTCCCGTAGCAAGGAGGTTTTCTTTCTTTCCCTCCTCTTCTTCTCATTTGCCTCTCTGTGTTTTCCTGTCCGCCAACATCCGCTTCTCTCTTGGCTCCAAAGTAAAGCAAATTAACCAGGACGAAAATGCTCCGTGAAGAGGCATCCTCATCCAGCAGCAGCTCCCAGCAAAGGGAAATTTGCATCTCTTCAATCCCTCCTAATTATCCATTTCCTTTCTCCTCCCATTTTGAACATAATGGCTGCGCGAGGAGTTTCTCCCTAGGTGAGAATCTGAAGCAGCGAAGGGGCCAGTAATGACTCAGCCTTCTTTCCCAGACTCGCGGGTATTGGTGATCGTCGGCCGAACATTCCTGAGAGGTGAGGGAAAAGAGCGTGTTGTCGCGCCGTTATCGCTTTGCTGTTGGATATTTACTGCCCACTTATAGTGCGTTTGGTGGGAAGTGGCGCCACGGAAAGTTCAAAATCAATCCTGAGAACAATGCTTTCTCCAACTTGTAGCTTGTGGTTGAGGTTTGGTTGCACGTGCATTTACAGGCGGTGAAGGTAAGTGGCTGGATCAAATAGCCGGGCTTGGAACCTGCCTCCTTAGAAGGCAGCTCCCCCCCTCCCTGCCCCCCATCGAACGGAGGTCACAGACTTGCCCCGCCCCACCCCCACCTGCTAAAACTGGAGCCTGCCTAGCCGTTACCATGGTAACGATAGGATCCGCTGCATTTTTTTTTTTTAAATGGGTGACTTTTTACTGCCAGTCACTGCCTCCAGTTCAGACCCATCCCAAGCTGCAGACCTGGAGACAGAGTCGCTTCCTGGGCATCTGTCTCTTCATGGGGTCACCCAGTCACCTCAAACTCAACCCGTCTGAAGCTGACCGAGAACGTTCCCCGCTAGAACCTACCTGTGCCTCCTTCCAGCCTCTCGTCGCCTTCAGGCACGATGGAGTTGGATAGACGGCACGCCTGCTCAGCTTCTAGAAAGGAAGACGGGAATTAGGTTAGCGGAACAGCAACGTTTAAGAGAAGGCCAGCGAGGGCTAAGGGCGCGGTGCCCTTCAAACATTCGCGTTGGCTGCTTGCGGGAAAGCCAAAGTCATTCAAGGAAAAGCCATTCGCTCATCATGGAGAAGTGTCCACGGCCATGGTGAGCCCCGAGAGCTGGGTCACACAGGAACTGTGGACAGCTACCCGCAGGGAGTGACATGGCCAGGGTGAGTCCCTTTCTCACCGACCTGCCGGCAGATGGAAGTGCAGAGAGTGAAAGATGAAGGGGGGTGGGGGGGGTGCGGGGAGCAAAAGCTGTTCTGGAGACTTCCAAAATGGGAGCGGCTGGCCCTTGGGAAATCTGGCAGCAATGGTCTCAAGACCATCCCTGCCTGGTCTGATGGCCTCCCACCTGCCCCCCCTGCACTATTGAGCTGTCTATACCAGAGCCCCGGAAACGCCCCCACACCTGTGACCCCAGCCCAAACCCGGCCCTGGATGTGGAGCCAAATGCCTTCCACCTTCCTTGGCTCTCCTTCTGATCGGCACTGGAGCTCTTCAGTCCCCCCCTGCTGGCCCACGGCGCCATCATAATCTCGAGGGATGCTTTTATCTACCCACCCTGGTAGTTGCTTTTCCTGTTAGCCTTACCCTCCTGAAACAATGCATTTAGAGAGAAATGCAGAATCGAAAGCTATGCATGTAGCATCCAGAGCAAAGCTGCCTGAGGCCTGAGCTGGAAGGATCACCTCAAAGCCAGCTGCCCTGATATTTAGAAGTTTCCTTACGAACGGACAGCTGCCCCCCCCCCCCCCCCCGCACCTGCTGGTGAGCACAGCCACGGAGGCACCGGGCTTTCCTGCCACCCGGTGAGCACAGGGTGGCCTCCCGGGGGTCCGGACAGGCAGGGCCCCCGGCAGCAATTTTGATGGCGTGGAGGCAGCAGGGGCAGGGTGACGAGAACCAGCCCAAGTTCACGGTGGCCTTTTGACGGTGACCTAGATGTACAATCATGAAGCTAGAGGCTGGCTGCCTGCTCTTCAAGGGCTGAAAGACCTGTCCTGGGGTGTGACCCGATTTATAAGCCGCTTTCCATGTGGCACTGATTCTGTAAGCAAGCTAGTATCCTCTACGGGGCGCCTTTCTGACGAAACTCACTTGGGAGGATTCTGTCCTCTGCAAGTCCACCCTGAGCCCAGACTCAGGGTCTGCAAACTGCCAAGCTCTTGTGTGCATGGCATTGCAAAGAAGAGATTTTAGGGGAAAAGGAATTATGTATACAGTGGTGTTTGTGCATGCGTGTGTGTGCGTGTGTGCGAGCGTAGTTTAGAAAATCACTTGTTACACGACAAATATATATGAGCCTTCAAAAAGACATTTTGTTTGAAGATAGTCATTATACAATAGATGACTCAGTCAACACCACGTCCAAGTGATGGAAATTACCATCCCCACTGAGGCGCGACAGACATCGTGTGCCCTCGGCTGCGAGACTTTGGGAAGGACATAATGTCACTTTTTCCATCGCCAGTGGGGGATTCACAGCTTCGATCCAATCATGAGGAAACACCAAACAAACCCCAAATAAGTGGCATTCTATTTACAAGGTGGGGAGGGAGGCGCTGATGAGGAATTGAATTCCTTAAAAATGTTGCTGTCATGGGTGGCTCAGTCGGGTGAGTGTCCGACTCTTGACCTCCGCTCAGGTCTTGATCTCAGGGTCGTAAGTTCGAGCCCCGCCTGGGGCTCTGTGCTGGCTGTGACGCCTACTTAAAACAAAATGTTGCTGTCATAAAAGATAAAGGCCGAGGAAATGTTCCAGATTAAAAGAAGCTAAAGAGACATCACAACTAAACAGAATACCTGATCCTAGGCTGGAGCCTGGCCTGGAGTAAAGCCCATTATAGGTATATATATTTTTTTAATGTTTATTTATTTCTGAGAGACAGAGCGCGAGGCAGGGAGGGCCAGAGAGAGAGGGAGACAGAATCGGAAGCAGGCTCCAGGCTCTGAGCCATCAGCACAGAGCCCGATGTGGGGCCCGAACACGCAAACTGCAAATCATGACCTGAGCCGAAGTCGGTCGCCTAACCAACTGAGCCACCCAGGAGCCCCTGGAGTAAAGTACATTATTGAGCCAACTGACAAAATTTGGGAGATGAACAGTAGACTGTTAAAAGTATGAAGCTGACGATTCTGGGTTTGTGTAAATGAATATCCTCGTTCTTGGAAAACACATTGAAGTATTCCAGAGCAAAGGTCCTTGGTGTTATGTAGCTTACTCCCAACGGGTTCCGAAAAAAATTGAGAGAGAGGAAGAAAGAAGGGAGCAGGGGGACAAAGAAAATAGGACAGTAAAGCCGATGGGTTAAAATGTTACCAATACGGTGACTCTAAGTAAAAGGTGTGTAAGACATCCTTTGTACTATTCTTATTTTTTGCAGTTTTTCTGTAAACTTGACATTACGTCCAAGTAAAAAGTTAAAACAAATGCCGTTTCTCTACCTCTGTATTTTAGATCTTGCCAGAATTAGGATGCCTGCCTCCTCGGGGCCAGGCCAGCTCTAATTCTCTCGGTGGGAAGGAGACAGAGCCACAGACACCCCGGGGTACAGCCCACAGCTCCTGTCCCTCGATGTCCCGTGAGCACACTGCCGAGCAAAGTCCAGGTTGACTCGCACCACGCCTGTCCTCTGTCTGAAGGGAGCCTTCGAGCACCCAGCCTGTCCTGGACCCCATGGCAGGGGCCACTTTCATTGCCCTGGAAGAGACCACAGCACAGCTGTCCACCCCTTGCTGGGCCATGGGCACAGGGTGGGGGGAGCACAGTGGTTCTGCTCAGTTTCTAAAACTGTCAGGCCTTTGGTACTAATCGTGATCTTCCATTACCCTTTTCAAGAGACTGAGTGACAAGCCTCCTCCTAATTTAAAAAAAAATAATAATAACATTTATTTCTGAGAGAGAGACACAGTGCGAGCAGGGGAGGGGCAGAGAGAGAGAGGGAGACACAGAATCCAAAGCGGGCTCCGGGCTCTGAGCAGTCGGCACAGAGCCCGACGCAGGGATCGAACTTAGAAATTGCAAGATCATGAGCTGAGCCGAGGTCGGACGCTTCACCGACTGGGCCACCCGGGCCCCAAACCTCCTCTTTGTTTTAAAGAAACGTAAGACACGAACAAGCAGATTGTTTATCTTAAGACTCAGTGAGGCTTTGTCCCCAGGATGTACATCACTGTTAGGACAGCAGAGGGAATCTTGGGAAAGAAACCCCTGGGGAAAGTGATCCAAAACCAGATGCTGAAAGTAGGTTGAAAGCAGCAAAGTGTGAGGTTCCAGGGACACAACGGTAGACAAGGGAGGTCCAACCGAAGAGCTGGTGTCCCCACAGTTGGGCAGATCCTGGAGGCCCAGGGCCAGCGGTCACCCCAAGGAAGCCAGTCAGAAGAAGCAAGACTCGGCCACACGTCTAGGGTGAGAAGAGGCAAAGCTGCAGCTCAGAGCCTCGAGGACCCTAGGCCTGCCACACAACAGGGTCCCAACCCTGCTGCAGGATTGGGCCCCAATGTCAGGGTAGAGGGGCTACCAAAAGACCTTGTGCTGAGACCAAGTCCACTAGGACTTTTCCAACTGCAAGGAACAGAACCCCACCATGACCTAGGGGAGCCCAGGATGCTAGGCTATCCGTGGAAGCCAAGAGCAGAGTTGATGCTGGACCCAGGAACCTAAACTGGAAATAGAATCATGGAGGAGCTTCAACACCACCCCCTTGGGTCCTTGTCTCTGCTTCCGTCTGCAATTTGCTTCATTTCTCTCTTTTGGATCCGCTTTCTCTGTCTCTCAGACCCCATAGCTGCAAATGGAAGTGGCCAACAACGTCCACACCACGGTTAGCCGCCCAGAGAAAGAGAGACTGAGTTTTCTGTCAGGCCCGGTGGTAAGCTCCTTTGTGAGGGGATGGCTCAGATTTTGTAGTTTGCCCACCCCGGGGGCTAAGTGACTTTAGAAGGAAGCCTGGTTGCATTGTTAAAAACATGGCAGCCTCTGGGGCGCCTGGGTGGCTCAGTGGGTTGAGCATCCGGCTTTGGCTCAGCTCATGATCTCGCGGTTCGTGGGTTCAAGCCCTGCGTTGGGCTCTGTGCTGGTGGCTGAGAGCCTGTGGCCTGCTTCGGATTCTGTGTCTCCCTCTCTCTCTCTCTGCCCCTCCCCTGCTTCTGCTCTGTCTCTCTCTAAAATAAATAAACATTAAAAAAAAGGTTTTTAAACATGGCGGCCTCCAGGGATAGATGGATGGATAGATGGATGGATGGATGGATGGATGGATGGATGGATGGAGTGTGGGCGTGGCAGTTCCCCAGAAGACTGAGAAGACCACCCAACAGAATACGGTCCAGAGGGGGTCTACTGAGGCAGGCTGCAGAATTAGGGGACTTTGTTATATGTCTCGGCTTCAGGGCTGCTTCTTTGGGGCTATTCTGACAAAGCCTGAGACGGGTTGTCACTGGGCATGTGATTGATAAAGGGTCTGATTGACAACCAAAGCCTGTAACTCAAGAGACAAATGTGAAGCCCAGGGGTGAGGATTAGGCGCTGACTTCTCTTAGGACCAGGACTTCTTGACATCCCTGCTCTCGCCAGTTAGGTGAACACATCAGGAATGGCCCTGTCATGTGCCTCTGTGCTCGGCGCTTGGCACTCAGCACTGCCTGGGCTCTCCTGGGAGAGAGTGGGGGGGGGGCTTCTCCCTCTGGGGTGGAAACAGCCTGAGAGGCAGGCAGTGGGCAAGGTTTGCTGGGGGGGAGGGGTTGGAAAGAATCCAGCGAACGGGGGCAGAGAGGAGAGCCGCGCAGGCAAGACCTGTCCCCCCCCAGAGCCCAGCTGGGAGAAGGTTCCAGGGAGGCTGGAGGCATGCCTGCAGAGAGCAGGGAGAGCCACACTACCAGGTGGCTTGGCCCCTGTGACCAGCTTTGTCCCCAGCACCCCATTCCCGGGTTGCATCCCTACATTACGAGGGGCAAACGGCTCGGCCCTGAGAGGTAGCCACTCATTCATTCATTCGCCATTGAACTAACATTTTTTAATTCACGTATACATCAAGCTCTGTGCTCTAGCGAGCATTCTGGGATGAAGTCGGATGAGACAGCCACAGAAGCCTTAACACAATCCATACTTTAAGGTAAGGACGAGCAGAGTGCCCGGGAGAAGAGGGGGAGTCCCAGGGGCACCTGGGTGAACTGGGGACAGCTTTGTGGAGGAGGAATTTTGAGCCGAGTTGTAAAAGATGACCCCACAGAGTGTGCTATAGCAGAGCGAACCCTGAATGCGTGTTCGGGATCCCTGGGTTTTTGCCCTGAGTCTGTGACCACGGCGTGGGGGCTAAGTCAAGGCATGGGAAGGGTCAAGGGTGCAGAACATAAGGAAACATCACTGTCAGGGTCGTGCAGACGCAGGCTGAGCAGCTCCCTAAGTCGGGAGCCCCAGGGCCCTGGCTTCGCCACCCCTGCCCCAGGCCCCAGCTCAGATTCCACCTCTAGCTTTGTCTTCTTAGCAAGTCACTTCGCAGGCTGGGCTCCGCTTCTTCATCGAAAGGCCCTGGGCTGGCTCGGGAGGTGGAGGGAGGACCCCCCTCTCTCTCAAAGAGCCCATGATCGTTCCTCCGCAGGGTGGCAGGTGCATTAGCGGACCTCACTGCGGAGTCCCAGGTAGGTGCCCAAAGAACGGACGGAGCCCCCCTCACGCCTCGAGCCAGGCCCCGGGGCCTGGAATAAGTATTCTCTTTTCTTTTGCTCTCTCTGCTTTTCCTGCTTCCTGGTAGCTTCAGGCTCCCTCCTCCAGGTAGCTCGGGAAGCCGAAGTCACTGCATCCCTGTTCACAGTGAAGGAATTAGATTTCTAATAAGGTCTGTGTCGGAAATGAGCTTCTTAAACACCAGGCTGAGCAGTTCCACATTATAACTGAGGGGAAAAGAGCCTGAAAAACCATTAAGCTCTGTGTTTGGGGAAAGGAAGATGAGCCACGAGAGAAGGCCCTCCCAAGGACTCTGTCTGCAAAATTATTGGTGTGAGACGCGGGGTGGGGTATGGATTTTCTGGCCTCTCCTGTCAAGTAGAAAGAAGGAGGTACTTGGGGCAATGTTTAGGGGTTGGACACCTTGCAATGGCAGCTGGCTTCTGGCCCTGCGGAGCTCAGATCCTTCTATCTGACCGACTACTGAACAATCCATTCGGACGCTCCCACGAGGACCCCAAATTCAACGTGCCCTAAACAGGATGTATCATCCCTTCCAAACCATTACCCGGCCATGCTCCCCACCACGGACCATCTGGTCTCCTAGCAGGAAACCACGGAGTCCCTAGATGTTCTGGACAATCCCCTCGCACTCATCCAGTGCAACACCTGTTGCTGAAGCCCTGAGGTCGAGCCCCCAGGGGGTTCACGATGCCCTTGCCTCTGCGTTTTCTCCCCCATTGCCCTCATCACTTCTTGCCTGGATCATGCAGTGGCCTCCTAACCCACCCCCCTCTTCAGCCCAGCTCTTTTCCAGAGAACCAAACTCATCACCACCCAGATTAAGAGAGAGAGAGAGAGCACCGCCCTTTCCTTAGTGGCCCCTGAAGCCCTCCCTGGACTCCTTCTTGCTCCCCCTGACAAGGACCACGGTCCCGACTCTCACTAGGCTTTTGCATTCTCTACACACATTCCAGAGTCAGATTCTGGGGTTCTGGAGAACTAATCTGTTTTTTTTTTTTTTTAATGTTTTATTTATTTTTGAGAGAGAGAGAGACAGTGTGAGCG
Organism: Acinonyx jubatus; assembly: GCF_027475565.1. Lineage (NCBI taxonomy): Eukaryota > Metazoa > Chordata > Mammalia > Carnivora > Felidae > Acinonyx > Acinonyx jubatus. The sequence continues at coordinate 6,919,561 of NC_069380.1, read as the reverse complement.
GGGGAAGGGCAGAGAGACAGGGAGACACAGAATCTGAAGCAGGTTCCAGGCTCTGACCTATCAGCACAGAGCTCGATGCAGGGCTCGAACCCGCAAAGTTGCGAGATCATGACCTGAGCCGAACTTAGACGCTTAGCCGACCCAGCCACCCAGCTGGGTTTTTTTAATTGAGATTTTATTGACTCTCTAGATTAACCAGAGTGAGATTGACATCTTTAAAACATCAAGTCTCTAATCCACATCTGTTCTTTTTTTTTAGTGCTTATTTATTTATTTTTGAGAGAGAGAGAGAGAGAAGGAGAGAGAGAGTGTGCGAGCAGGGGTGGGGCAGAGAGAGAGGGAGAGAGAGAATCCCAAGCAGGCTCAGTGCTGTCAGTACAGAGCCTGATGCAGGGCTTGAACTCATGAACCGTGAGATCATGACCTGAGCTGATACCAAGAGTCAGATGCTTAACTGACTGACCCACCCAGGCGCCCCTCCAAGTCTGTTCTAATCTGTCTGTTCCTCTGGGTCTACTTTCACACATTTCAATAAAGACCACAGAAGTCTTGTAAACATTTAGTTTTATTTGTTTGGGGGATTTCTATGCCGTCCTCTGTTTGTTGCTATTATATCAAAATGTAATTGCTTTTATATTGATCTTGGATCCAGAAGCCTTTCATTTCATTTAATTTAATTTCTGCAGAACCTACATGGTTTTTTGAGCAGCATTACCAAAAGTGTGTTCCTTTATGGGGCGCCTGGGTGGCTCAGTCGGTTAAGCATCGATTTCGGCTCAGGTCACGATCTCACGGTGCGTGACTTTGAGCCCCGCATCGGGCTCTGTGCTGACAGCGCACAGCCTGGAGCCTGCTTCGGATTCTGTGTCTCCCTTTCTCTCTGCCCCTCCCTTGCTAATGCTCTCTCTCTCACTCTCTCTCAAATAAACATTAAAAAAATTTTTTTAAAAAAAGAGAGATAACAGGATAAAACGAGGCCATGGGGCGCCTGGATGGCTGAGTCGGTTAAGCGTACGACTTTGGCTCAGGCTCCGATCTCACGGTTCATGATTCGAGCCCTGCATCAGGCTTTCCGTGTGGGGCCCATTCAGATCCTCTGTCCCCCTCTCTGTACCCCTTCCCCACTTGCGCTCTCTCATAAAAATAAATAGACATTAAAAAATAATAGTAATAAAAACAAAGCCGTGACATTCTGGAGGCAGATAGTTTACAGATCACCCACACAGGCATTTTGCCTTTTGACCTCTCCCTCCTATCCCCCTTGGGACCTTGTCACTGCTGTTAGGCGTGTTTTCTAGAAGGCAGGAAGAGAACGATTTTATTTTCCACAAGCACCCCTGGTAAGCATTTAGAAAAAGGTAAAAGTTCAAACTTGCCTAAAATGGGGATTTGGAGCAACCTTTTAATGCCAATTAATTCCCTGTGTTTTTCCAGATGAATTCCTCTGCAGCCTTTGGTGACAGCGCTCTGTCTGTGAATGTAGCACCAGACAGGGGAGAGCGGTGTCCAGGCAAAAGCTTCAGGAACTCCCGCTCGGGCTAGGAGTTCACGTCAAGTATGTTGGGTGTATCCCCCCAGATGTCGTACTACAGTTACCTCCTAGAAGAGAAAAAATATTGGGGGAATCAAACTGCCTGACTCGGAAAGCTGATTGTTTTCCTTCCTTTTATCTGTTTCTTGGGGGAAAAAAAGAGTTCTTTTTTTTTAAGAGTTTATTTTTGTTTATTTATTTTTATTTTAGAAAGAGAGAGAGAGAGAGGGAGGGAAGAAGTGGGAGAGGGGCAGAGGGAGAGAGAGAGAGAGAGAGAGAGAAAATCTTAAGCAGCTCCTACACTCAGCTCAGAGCCCAACACAGGGCTCAATCTCAGGAACCGGGAGATCATGACCTGAGCCTAAATCAAGAGTCAGATGTTTAACCAACTGACCCATCCAGGAGCTCCAGGAGAAAGAATTCTTTTTTTTTTTTTTTTTTTAACATTTATTTATTTTGAGACAGAGAGAGACAGAGCATGAATGGGGGAGGGTCAGAGAGAGAGGGAGACACAGAATCTGAAACAGGCTCCAGGCTCTGAGCAGTCAGCACAGAGCCCGACGTGGGGCTTGAACTCACGGACAGTGAGATCGTGACCTGAGCCAAAGTCGGACGCTTAACCAACTGAGCCACCCAGGCGCCCCGAGAAAGAATTCTTTAAAAAAAAAAATCCATGACTAACCCCCAAGCAGCTACGTTCTAGAACAAGCACATCCAGTATAATAAGCCTGATAAGCTATAGCGTTAGACCCTGACTCGCTAGCCTCAGCCAGGGTCCCGGGCTCAAGCACCAGAATATTCCTCGCAGAGCCTCTCGACTCACCTCTGCTGTGTTGTGTTTGCTGTCACCTCCCCGGAACTCAGCGTGTTTTGACTCCATCAGCTTCTAAACCGATGCCTCCCACACCATGCCAGGGCATGGGTATGATCGTTTCCTTCGGATGGGACAAACGTCTGAGGGCACGCTTACACGGGGGCGCCCCATCCTGGAAAACCTACTGCCCCCTGGGGGTCCCCGGAAGCAGCTGACACTTGCCACAACAGCAGGGGCGATTTCACAAAATTGCGTCTCCTGGTTAGAGCCCCACCTAACCCTCACTTGCTCATCAGACCAGCGACGCGACGGACGGAGGAGGGATCGTGGTGGCCTCCCACCTCGCCTTCACTTCAGTCGCCCCAAGTGATTAACAGATTAACCCTCCCCTCCAAATAAAACAAGGAAGGGGATCTGAAGGGTTTTGCGATGATGTCTGCTCACGGCCGCGCCCCTGCTAACTTCTTTCTTTTCAGTCTAATGAATTGTTTGTCATTCTCTTCCTCCCACTCAAAAATGTTCATGCTTAGGGATTTTTGTTTGTTCGTTTGTTTTGTTTTTTTATGGTTTCCAGTAAAAACCATGCTTGTTTTCCAGGACAACGTCTCTCCAATGTTTTGCACCGAAGCCTGACTCAGCATTTCATTGAGTCAGAAGTGGCTTCTCGTTTTTTAAATAGAGGTTTCCGGTCTTCCTGGACATTCAGAGCTAAGTTCTTCACTGAACCTTAACGAGATTCTGAATCGCGGTTTTCATTTTGCTTGGACGACTACTTGTGTTGCCGCGATACCGCTCTGAGAGTTTTTACGTCGGTGCAAACCAGAAATGGCTAAGTGCACGCAGCAGAGAAGGTAAGTCAGGCAGAGAAGATCCGTACCAGACCGCCGATAGCACTGAAGGGTCATCAAAAAGTGTGGCTGTAAAAAAAAAAAAGAGTGTTCTCAACAACAGCCAAATTATGGAAAGAGCCTAAATGTCCGTCAACTGATGAATGGATAAAGAAATTGTGGTTTCTATACACAATGGAGTACTACGTGGCAGTGAGAAAGAATGAAATATGGCCCTTTGTAGCAACGTGGATGGAACTGGAGAGTGTGATGCTAAGTGAAATAAGCCATACAGAGAAAGACAGATTCCGTATGGTTTCACTCTTATGTGGATCCTGAGAAACTTAACAGAAACCCATGGGGGAGGGGAAGGAAAAAAAAAAGAGGGTAGAGTGGGTGAGAGCCAAAGCATAAGAGACTCTTAAAAACTGAGAACAAACTGAGGGTTGATGGGGGCTGGGAGGGAGGGGAGGGTGGGTGATGGGTATTGAGGAGGGCACCTTTTGGGATGAGCACTGGGTGTTGTATGGAAACCAATTTGACAATAAACTTCATATATTGAAAAAAAAAGTGTTCATTTTTATTAAAAATTAAGTTAGGTACACTGATCTCTCTTTTGCAGGTATGTAGGTCATGTACATGTGCTTAAAATGCACAGAAAGGGGGCCTGGGGGACAGTGGTAACAGCTAGGGAGTTAGTGTGGAGGCGGGGAATCAAGGGTTCCTCAAAAGAATAAGAATAAAAATATACTATGATGCAGTAATTCCATTACAGGGTATTTCTACCCAAAGAAAACGCAAACACTAATTGAAAGAGAGATATGCCCCCAATGTTTTTTGCAGCATTATTTACAACAGCCATGATATGGAAGCAACCTAAGTGTCCACGGATAGATGCGTGGATGAAGAAGGAGAGGTACATGTGAAGAAGGAGAGGTACATGTGAGTATATATCAGTCATAAAAAAAAAAAAAATTAGATCTTGTCACTTATGACAACGTGGATGGACCCAGAAGGTACGCTAAGTGCAGTCAGACAGCGAAAGACAAAAGCCATATGATTTCATTTATATGTGGAATCTACAAGCGAAACAGACCCACAAATACAAAGAACACACCGATGGTTGCCTACGAGGGGAGGAGGGCCGGATATGGACAAAATGGGTAAAGGGAAGTGGGAAGATACAGGCTTCCAGTTATGGGATGAGTAAGTCACAGTGATGAAAGGCACAGCATAAGGCATATAATCAGTGGCATTATCGTTGTGCCGTGTGGGGACAGGTACCAGCTACAGTTGTGTGAGCGCCGTGTAACATACAGACTTGTCGAATCGCTACGCCGACACTAATGAACAACGTGGGCCAACTGTGCTTCAGGAAAAACTGATCAAGAATATGGGACACCTGGGGGGCTCAGTCAGTTAAGCATCTGACTTTTGATCTCAGCTCAGGTCATGATCTCACGGTTCGTGGGTTTGAGCCCCGTATTGGGCTCCGAGCTCACACTATGGAGCCTGCTTGGGATTCCCTCTCTCTGCCCCTCCCATGCTCTTTCTTTCTCTCAAAATAAGTAAATGGATTTTTAAAAGCCTATAAAAATAATAATAAAAAGGGGGAAACTTGGACACAGACAGACACAGAGGGAGGACCATGTGAAGACACAGGGAGACCCATCTACAAACCAGGAACGCCCGAAGCCATGAGACGCCAGAAGAGAGGCATGGAACAGATTCTCCTTCACAGCCGTCAGAATCCTGCCATCACCTGGATCTCAGGCTTACGGTTTCCAAAAGGTGAGACAGTATATTTCTGTTGTTTAAGCCGGAAAAAAAAAAAAGGTGGGGGGAGTGAGTTAAATTTCACTTTGATTACTTCTATGTCCCTGGATCTATTACAAGAAGAATGAATTACTTAGGTAATCTACATATGTGCGCATGCCTACACACATCAGTCTGTCTGTATATAAAAGAGAACAGTGACTTTAAACTTTATTACACTTCCGCAAAATTCATAGAGTAGTAGACTCACTCCTAGAGGGCTGAAAATTCTTCCTAAGCTTTAGCTTCTGGGCTTTGGAAGGCTGCCATGATTCTCAACCTCAGATGAATGCTGGAGTCATCAGGAGCTTTCAAATCTCAATGCCCACGCCATAGCCTGGACCAATGAAGTCAGAATCTCTCTAAGAGACACTGGCTCCAGCCTTTTTTAAAGCTCCCCAGGCAGTTTCAGCCTGTGACCAAAGTTGAGAATCAGTCTTACTCGGTAAACCCCTCAAGGGGAGCGTCTATGTCTGGTTTGTATTTCTGTGCTCACAGCACCGAAGTTAGTGACTTCTGTTAATATGGTGAGGAGATCTGGACCGTCCAATATTCTCAGAGGGGGTAAAAATCACAACGACCGGAAACTGAGTAATGTGTTAGAACTAATGCACCCAGATTCATAAGTTCCCATAGATAGCATCATGCCCCTTTAGTGCCTTCAGAACATGCATCTTTACACACACACACACACACACACACACACACACACACACTCCTGTGGTGGGTATCTCCTCTGAGCCTGGGAATTTGGTGGGGGGGTTTCTTTGGTCAGGTGATATAACCCAGTAGAGCAAAGTGAAAGCCGTCAACCAGCTGTGCATGGACGTCAACAAGACTGTAAACTGAATTTCTAAGTCACGGTTGAGCAGAACGCCCCGTGGGAAGGACCCCTCACCCTCCTCGTGAAATTGATGACATTCTTCCTGAGACATTGCCCGATCTTATCAGGGCCAGCGAGCTCCTTGGAACTTACCAACAAATCCTCACGAAGAGAGAATTTGGAAATTTGAAGGTCTTCAGATGTATCTGGGTTTTTTTTTTCTCGCAGATGGTGCCAAAGGCTTCCTCTACACCCTGCATAGCTGGGGTTGCTGGGTCTGGCGGCTTCCTCAAAAACTTTATAGCTTTCAATGTTATTGACCCTTGGCCCTATCAGGTCTGTTACAAGGGAGTTAATGCTGAGGGCAGAGGGTGCATTTTCATTGGGCAGCACATCCGGAATTACTCATGCTTGATATGGCCCTCTGAGCAGCTCAGGTGGTTATATTAACTGCCCAGCTGTCCATCTTTTGATGACAAGACCTCAGGGATAGAATGTCTGGTGTATGAGTGGATTATAACTCTGTTATAAATATCCCTATAATATAGTAATGAGGTACTTTAAAAAAGAATCTACATACAGGGCGCCTAGGTGGCTCAGGCGGTTAAGCGTCCAACTTCGGCTCATGTCATGTTCTCGCGGTTTGTGAGTTCGAGCCCCACGTCGGGCTCTGTGCTGACCTGGCAGCCGGCAGCTTGCTTCAAATTCTGTATCTCCCTCTCTTTCTCTGCCCTTCCCCGGCTCACACTCCGTCTCTCTCTCTCTCTCTAGAAAACAAATAAACATTAAAAATATTTTTTTAATATCTACATAACGCTCTACCTTGTGTCTTTCTTTAACAGGTATGAAATCTCTGCAACATTATTCCATTTCAAATCTTCTTAGGGTGCTATTGCTTTTTTTAAAATCCCCTCAGGCCATAGCTCCACAACAGATTTTGTGAAATCCTGTTACTTGTAGAACCTCTAAAATCAACGATCTTAATGGGGGTGCCTGGGTGGCGGAGTTGGTTAAGCGTCCGACTTCAGCCAGGTCACGATCTCGCGGTCCGTGAGTTCGAGCCCCGCGTCAGGCTCTGGGCTGACGGCTCAGAGCCTGGAGCCTGTTTCCGATTCTGTGTCTCCCTCTCTCTCTGCCCCTCCCCCGTTCATGCTCTGTCTCTCTCTGTCCCAAAATTAAATAAACGTTGAAAAAAAAAATTAAAAAAAAAATCAACGATCTTAATGTATTTTTAAAAAATCAAGAGGCTCCTAATTATTTGCAAGGGTGTCTGCATTTTACATCACTTAGGAGCACATGTATTTCATGAGTTGACCATTCCAAATGTAGAATAAATAATGGTATTAAGTCTCTCTATTTTGGAGACAAACTACATTAAATCAGCTATGTAAATTCTGGTATTATGAGTCAGATTATTTCCTCCAGAACACTCTAAAAGTTGCAAACTTTTCATCAAGACAGAAACCAAAAGAGAGAGAGAAATTGAAACTGGGGGAACACTGTGGTCCTTTTGGCATGTCCCCGTTTAGGATGACATTTCAGAGCCCATCCCTGCTGGGCTGGTGTCTGCTTGCCCGGCCACACAATCGCGTTTGTTCACGTCAGCTCTGGCCCCGACCTGCATCATGTAAGGCACACACTTCCTGCTTCATTCATTCATTGGTTACATCATTCCAGTTAGAGTGGTTTCTAGAAGTTGTGATAAAACACGTCTTCCCTTCCCTCCTGGTTCTCTCCATTGGAGTCCAGCCCGCTCGCCCCTTCCCCCCCCCCCCTGCCTCCACTGCTCTCCTTCCCTGTCTTCAGAAATCCTGAGAGAGGCTGAACGGGTATCAGCATCAGGGGCCCAGGATGGGAGAAACCCCTGTGCTCAACGATGGGTTAACTCTACGGCGAGCAATCTGCACACGGGCTGCCTCCTTACTTAGAGCCACTTAGGCACATCACTCTGCCTTCCATAAAGACGCCACTCAACAGACACTGGATAAGTAAGTGAAGGAAGAAAAAGCCAGCAGCAAATCGTGACTTTGTGCTCGTGGGCACAATTATGGGTGAACAGCCCAAATTCTCTTGGTTCCGATAGCTCAAGCAGTATCTCTCACTGTGGCCCCACTTCTCCTCCAAGGAGAAGATCCAAGATGGCGACCATTCCCTACCCTGGGCCAAACATTTCACAAACAGCACCTCCGTTGGTTCTCAACGTGACTCTACCTTCAGAGAAAAGAACGAAGCCTCCGAGGGGTTAAAGACTTTCCTGAAGCCACCCAGCGAGCAAGTGGCAGGGCCAAGATTCAGCCCAGATCCGTTTGATTCCAAAATCCACATCCTCCCCACCCCAACTCCCACATCACCCCATGTCAGTACAGGGGGAAATGTGGTAGGCGTGTGCCAGCCTTAAATCTACACATTAAGTGAAGATTTAAGTACCATGCAGCCTGGGGCACCTGGGTTGGTGAGCATCCTTCTCCTGATTTTGGCTCAGGTCATGATCTCACGATCCGTGAGAACGAGCCCTGAGTCAGGCTCTGTGCCGACAGCACAGAGCCTGCTTGGGATTCACTCTCTCCCTCGCTGTCTGCTCCTTCCCACTTATGCACACCTGCGTGCATGCACCGTTTCTCTCTAAATAAATAAATAAATAAATAAGCAAAAAAGAAAAAGAAATCAGCCTTTACTCTTCCTGTTTAGGAGATGCAGCCCCCAGTTCATGAAAGAAAAGTCTTCTTCGCCAAAGAATGCCGGCTTCCAGAGGTAGAAGAAATGATAGAATTGGGAAGCCACCATTCTGCAAGCCCCCATGAAATAATTGATCGGGGTAAGAGCGATCAACGAATGCCACAAGCACACGCCACAAGAAGGTTGTGGGACGTAGGATCTAAGGCCATTACCCGAGCGTCACCCCAGGGGTGACTTGCCAATTCCGAGAGAACCGTTTACTTTCACAAAGGCGAGTGCTGGCAGTCGACGGCACCACCAAGGGAGCAGACTCAGCATCCCCAGCAATGGCCTCCTGACAAGGATGCAGCAGGGAGTATATAGTATCACCTGTGCAGTATTTTTTCCAGATGTGCTTAACCTGCATTTAACCAAGTCTTTAGACGCAACCTCCAGTGCACAGGAAATTCAATAGCCAGAATATGGAGGTAATGACACTACAAGGAAACAATTAGACATGTGGGATGTTTTACAAGACAAACTGGCCTAGTCTCTTCGGAAAATCAATAGGATAATGGAAAGCAGATCAATGCTTGCCTGGAACCAGGAGCAGAGAGAGTATGACTGCAGAGGCACACCGTGGAGCTTTCCGGGTGATAGAAATCTGTGTCTTGTTTGGGATGATGGTTCCCTTGGCGTATACAATTGTTAAAACTAATGAACAGTACACTTACGGTGACTGAATTTATTACACATAAGTTATACTTTGATACAGTTGATTTTTAAAACCGAAACAAGTGATCAGCATCACACAAAAAAGTGAAACCACTAGTCCATATTTAAATTGGCTAAAGAGCCACCCTAACCAGATATAATGAGAGAAGCTTGGTTAGATCCGAGCTTGGAAAAAAGGGACAACTAAGAAAGATATTTGGGGGATAATGAGGGAAATTGAAACATAAACTAGATACTAAATTGTACTGAGAAATTTAAAAATGTTTTCTTCCGGTTTATGGTAGGACAATGTTCTTATTATTAGAAGATGATTATTGAATTATTTAGGAGAGAAATGTCATGAGGTCTGTAAGCTTAATTCCTTTTAAGTTTATTTATTTATTTGGAGAAAGAGGGAGAGAGCACAAGCGGGGGAGAGGGGCAGGAGAGAGAGGAGACAGAGATTATCCAACAGGCTCCGCACTGTCAGCACAGAGCCCGACGTGGGGCTCGATCCCACGAACCATGAGATCAGGACCTGAGCCGAAATCAGGAACCGGACGTTTAACCAACGGACACACCCAGACGCCCCTGTAGCTTAATTTCTATACTAAAAGATATATATGAATATGTGGAAAGACAAAGCAGGTATAGCAAAAAGTTATCGATGGTTTAATTCTGTAGAAAGAATTCACTGATATGTGTTATGCTAGGCTTTCAACAATTTTGTACTTCTCAAATTTTTAATAATAAAAATATGGGAAACAGTGAATGCCACCCAAGTGGTGATGGCTCCTGTGGTTTGGGGTCAGTGTTCAGAAATCCCGGCCTTTTGGTGAGATCATCTTTTGTGTCAAGCAGCCACCCCTTTTCCATTGCTTCTTATTTATTTATTTATTTATAAATAAATAAATAAATAAATAAATAAATAATAAATAATGGAAGGAGAGAGAGAATCCCAAGCAGGCCCTGCACCACCAGCACGGAGCCCAATGCAGGGCTCGAACTCGCAAACCGGGAGATCGTGACCTGAGCCGAAACCCAGAGTCAGACGTTTAACCAACTGAGCCATGCAGGTGTCCCTCCATTGCTCCTTCCGAAGGAGAAAGGACTCTAGAGAACCCGCAGCAAGGCATTTATGTAGCACTCTGTGACCTGGAAGGACTTTGGGCTCCTCCCCAATCCTCCACTTCTCCCCATCACCATGCTTTGGGGGTGGATGATTCTGTCAATTGCTAGAGAGTATTTTTCCATAAGACTAAAACGAAAAGATAAATTCGCTCCTGGAATCTGTCCAAGAGAGAAGAGAGGCTAGAAAAATATGGGTCAAGAACAAACACACCGAGATTCTTCCTCCCCGAGGACCCTCGGGATGTTCCGCCTGAAGAACTACGGCCAGACAGATGCTCATTCCTATCATTTCCTCCTCAAATCTCGAATCATTTCTTCAGTGAGGCCTCCCTTGCTCTGCCCCGCCCCATTGGCTCCCAATGCCAAGTGCAAAACCCACAGCGCCTGCTTTGTTTGATTAGTTTGTACCTGTGCACCTGTTTTTGTCCTCTCACTTTTGATCTTTGTTTTCTGAAGCCAGCAGAGAACCAGATTCTGTGAATTTCCTGATCCAGTTTGCCTTCTGCTCCTTGGTATGTGATTGAGAATGTGGCGGAACTGTCCATGGTCACTGCGAGCGCTCACACAGGTGGCCTTACTTCTACCGTGTGATTTTTAGCTTTCTGTTTATCGTGCGTGTTTCATGTTTCTTTCTTCTCCTTTCCTACCTATCATTGACCTACTTTCTCTATTCTCTTATTTTCATCTTCCCGTTTGAAAAATATATACTGGACTTCTATGACTGTAGCGTTACCCTGAAGACTTCTAAGCGTGTGTAACTTAGCGAACGTCTCAAGTGAGTATCTCACTCCTTCCTCCTAGAGGGCAGGACAAGAACCTCATTAATCTTTCATGCTAACCATCATCAGTCACGCTGATGATGCACGTTATTATTTCATTCCGACTTGTCATTAAAATCCCCCAAACCTGCTTTCTTGTGTGTTTTACCGCTCATGCTGATTTAGATTTCCCAACGCGTTGACTAGCTCCTTTGCTCATCCAGCTTTTTGTTTCCTCTCCGTCCCTTCGGGTCCAATTTTCTTGGGCTGGAAAACATCCTTCGGCAGTTCTTCCGGTGAGGTTTTGTGAGAGGAAAGTTCTCTAGGCCTCAGCGTCTGACGGTGTGTCGATTGCGTCTTAGCATCCCGGGCATAATTCACGGCTAAGAAATTCACTGGCATACGGTTCTTTTCCTCGGCGGTTTAAAGATGTCATTCCAGTGTCGGTGCTTTTCAGTCTTTCTAGAGGCTTTGAAGGTTCGGGCTGTGCTTTTGATGCCCTGTCGTTCTCTGCCTCGTCCGTGTGCGGACTTATTTGTATCTAAGACCCGGCGTGACCCTTCGATCTAAATGCTCAGCTTTTCTTTTCTTTATTTTTCTTTTTATTGCTGTGGCTATATCTTGCAGTCAAGAGTGCCTAGACTATGAGAAATGCAGTAAGCACCCATGTGTCTACCACCAAATTAAGAGCTAGACCTCTACCTGTGCCTTAGAAGCCCTTCTATGCTTCTCCTGGATCGCACCCCTCTCCTCCCTCCAACAGGCAGCCATACACCTGAATTTTAAATCAAAAATTCCCTTGTTTTTCTCGAAGGCTCTGCCACAATTGGATGCATGTCTACACAACATGTTTTGTTTTGTTTTGTTTTGTTTTTAACTTTGCGTATTATTCTACTTTATGTTACCGGAATCCTATATTCTCCATTCTTCTATGAGTTGCCTTTCTCATTCAACAGTATGCCTTTGAGATACATCCTTCTTAACGCATGCAGCTGTAGTTGGTTTATTCTAAACCAGGGTGTAGAATGCCATTGTGCAAACGTTCCAGAAAATAAATATGTATGGGGTGAACGGATACGTGAATAAATAAATATACTCTCACACCCTGCCCCATTTTTTGACAACTGAATTTTGCTCTGAACATCAATTTTGGTTCCGTCAGTACTATTTGGTTTTTCCCAACCGTTGGCCCTATCACAACATCTACATCATTCCCAGCCCAGTTTCTCAACTGGTATCTGACCCAGCTCCTCTCCACCTTAATAAATCCCTGGGGGTTATTTCACTTAAACTATAACTTACACTTAGGAAATCTAAATCTAAGTTACACTTGGGAAACCTTTTGTGATTAACCAACCAGTCAATTATTTTTTTAACGTTTTAAATTTTTATTTTTGAGACAGCACAAGCAGGGGAGGGGCGGGGGGGGGTGGGTAACAGAGGATCTGAAGCAGGCTCTGCGCCGACAGCAGTGAGCCCCATGCAGGGTTCGAACTCATGAACCGTGAGATCCTGACCCGAGCCGAAGTTGGAGGCTCAGCCGACTGAGCCACCAGGTGCCCCAGTCAATTACTTTTAAAAGAAGAAAAGACTGTAAAGAACACGTAACTCGATACCTATCTAGTGAGACACCCCCCTCACCACACACACACACACACACACACCTGGCAAATGAACAGCCAGCCACCTGCTAGAATGCATCGAGTATTAAGGAGCCCATGACTTCCTAAGGACACTCACTCCACTGGTAACTTTCACCTTGAAAGCTCTCCTTCTACTCAGCTGAAACTCACTCCAGGTACCTTCCACCCTTGGAGGGTTAGTCTGCATTCTGGAGAGACACTCAAGAAATCTGTCTCCTTTTCACGGCCCTTCTGAAATGCCTGCAAGTTACAAGCAGGTGCCTTTTGTCCCCGCTCCCTCCATACGCCCTCCACCCAAGTTCTTCCCTTTTCTGTGGTCGCAGTTGTCTCCTCCTTTTGTCATTTCTTATTTACTATGATTTCTAGGTTTCTCTTAGTAGGCTGACCACTCTCCTCTGAGCTCTGTCCTATCTATCCATGTGATGGATGACATGATCTCAGGGAATGATTCCCCTGCCCCCAGAGATGTCTCACTACTTGAGTATTTGTAATCTGTACTAGTGCCTCACTACACTTGGTAGAATATTTTAGATGTAAACGTGCACAAGAAACAGTAGAACACCGAGTAATTCCTCTGTAAACCACACCTTGGACATCCTAGGTATATGTATATGGGGAAGAAACAAACATTAGAAAATCCTAAAGGTTCTATGCTGAGATGCTATGATGAAGTTCAGGCTTCTTGTTTAGGTAAGTTTGCATGAAATAATTGATCGTTTTGTGTGCTTTTATTTATGTATCTAACTCATTTCCTCACCGGAATTCCAGGCTTGTAATAGTCTGGGGCTACAATTAGCCGAACCCTAAAAGTTTTTCTTTCTGCTGTAGTCTCTTACACACCATATGTGAGGAATGTTTTCGTTAACAGCGATTAAAAACTATTCTAGTTTTTTTCAGAGCAAGGGCGAGCTGACCATGCAACCTACTGACCCATTTATCTCTAATTGTTAGTAATAGCAGCTAACATTATTTACACTTATACTGGGTAAGTTTAATTGTGATGAAATACAGAAACCCTCGAAGTGCACCATTGCCAGTGTTGGTGGTGTGCATTGCGTTGACAGTAGCTATCCTGAAAGTGAAGGAAAGGTTTCGGACAAGGACCAGCGTGATCAGATCAGACCAGACACTTTGAAGTCAATTGGACATTGGAGGCATTTGGCAGAGTCGAAATTGAGGAATTAACCCATACTCTGTTTAAAAACATATGCAGACAGGGGCGCCTGGGTGGCTCAGTCAGTTAAGCGCCCGACTTCGGCTCAGGTCATGATCTCACGATCCGTGAGTTCGAGCCCCACGTCGGGCTCTGTGCTGACAGCTCAGAGCCTGGAGCCTGCTTTGGATTCTGTGTCTCCCTCTCTCTCTCTGCTCCTCCCCCATTCATGCTCTGTCTCTCTCGGTCTCAAAAATAAATAAACATTTAAAAAAATATATGCAGACAATTGGGGCATCTGGGTGGCTCAGTCAGTTAAGCGTCCAACTTTGGCTCAGGTCATGATCTCACAGTTTGTGAGTTTGAGCCCCGTGTCAGGCTCTGTGCTGACGGCTCGGAGCCTGGAGCCTGCTTCGGATTCTGTGTCTCCCTCCCTCTCTCTGCCTCTCCCCTGCTCATGCTCTGTCTCTCTCTGTCTCTCTCTGGGATTTCTCTCTCCCTCTCTCCCAGAATAAATAAACTTTATTTTAAAAAAGAATTCTAGGGGGCACCTGGGTGGCTCAGTTAAGCATCGACTCTTGGTTTCCCCTCAGATCATGATCTCGCAGTTCTTGAGTTCGAGCCCCACTTTGGGCTCTGCACTGATAGTGTGGAACCTGCTTGGGATTTCTCTCTCCCTCTCTCTCTGCCTCTCCTTGGCTTGCTTTCTCTGTCTCTGTCTTTGAAAAAAATAAATAAATAAACATAACATTGTTTTAAAAAAAGAACCAAAAAGATTGAGAAAGAAAGAGAGAAAGAAAGAAAATTCTATTCATCAAAAGACACTACTAACAGAGTAAAAAGTGAATCTATATATTGGAAGAAGATAACTTGCAATACAGGCTCAACAGAGGACTCACATTTTGAATAGAAAAATTACTCCTTCAAACTGATATGAAAAAGAGAGACTCTCCAACAGAACAAAGTGAACAAACGACGAACAGAAACTTGATGACAGAGGATATCCAAATGGCTGATCAACAAATGAAAAGTACTCCACCTCATCAGTCAGCAGGAAAATGCAAATTGAAATGAGAATGTGACGCCATTTTACACCTGCCAAAAAAGCTCGAAGGAAAATACCACATCTTGCCAGGATTCAGAGCAACTACAACACCCACATACTTCTGGTGGGGGTGTAAATTTGCAAGACCATTTTTGAAAACCGAACATAAACTGAATCAAAGCTGAACATATGTTTACTCTACAATCCGGCAATTCTGCCATTAGGTAGAGACGCAACTAAATGCATACACACCACATGCAGTGCTATCTCAGTCAAAACCCCAGAAGCTTATCTTGTGGACGTCACAGACTAATTCTAACGTTTATATGGAGAGGCAAAAGGCCTAGAATAGGCAACACGATGTTTAAGGAGAATAAGTCTGGAGCACTGACACAAGCTTCAAGAGCTACCGTAAGTAACTACTAACTGTTGTTGGCAATCAAAATCATGTGGCATCGGTGAAAGAATAGCCAGACAGAAAAATGGCAAAGACTGGAGAGCCCAGAAATAGAGCCACACAAATATAGTCAACGGACCTTTGAAAAGGGGCAAAGGCAATTCAGCATAAAAAGGACAGTCTTTCCAACAAATGGTGCTAGGGGGGAAAAAAAGTATCTAAACACAGACCTTATACCCTTTTCCAGAGTTAACTCAAAATGGACCAGACACCTAAATGTAAAATGCAAAACTGTAAAACTCCCAGAAGAGAGCATAGGAGAGAATCTAGACGACCTCGGGTTTGGCAATGACTTTTTGTTCGTTTTATACGCGACACCGAAGGCGTAATCTGTGAAAACAATTGATAAGTTGAACCCTCCATTACAATTAAAAACTTCTGCTCTATCAAAGACACTGTCAAGAGAATGAGAAAACAAGTCATAAACTCGGAGAAAATAATTGCAAAACACATATCTGATCAAGACCGGTATCTTAAATAGACAAAGAACTCTTAAAACCCAACAATAAGAAAACAAAAACCCCAATTTTAAAATGGGCGAAAGATCTGAACAGACACCTCACCAAAGAAGATATAATGATAACAAATAAACGTTAAAAAACAATCAACATCGTAAGTCAGTAGGGAGCTTGCAAATGAGAAAAAAAATCAGATGTCACTGCATACTATTAGAATGACTAAAATCCAAACGACCAAATACTGACAAGCATATAGAGCAACCAGAAATCTCACTTATTGCAAAATGGTGGGAATGTCAAATGGTACAGCCACTTTGGAAGACAGTTTGGAGATTTCTCATAAACCTAAATATGCCATAATATACGATCCAACGATTTGTACCCCTTGGTATTTACCCACAGGAGTTGAAAACTTATGTCCATACAAAAACCTGCACACATACTGTGGTAGGGTCCCCTCCTTACGGAGAAGGGAAAAAAAGAGACAAAGAGAAAAAGAAAAACAAAAAACAAAAAACAAACCAACCTCAAGGTAACCTGGCTATGCGCCTACGTGACAACATCCCTCATGACTTTGTAACATGAGACCACTTAATCAGACTACATATTTGTGTGTGTTACCATATATGGAAGATAAAGAAATAGAAAATGGATTACAAAAACTATGCCACGTGATGTTCAGCGCTCAGTTCTTTGGGTATGAACCCAACTGAGCCGTGCCGGCACCAATAAGGTTGCTCTCTCGAAAGAAAAGCCTCAACGTCACGACTCTCTGTGCGAGAATCCTGCTACAATGTTTACGGCAGCTTTATAGCCGAAACTTGGAAGCAACCAAGATTTCCTTCAGTGAGTGAACGGATGCACAAACGGTGGTACATCTCACAATGGAATATTACGCAGCAGTGGAAATAAAACAGCTATCAAGCCGTGAAAAGACAGGAGGGAAACTTAAATGCATATTACTAAGCGAAAGAAACCAATTCTACATGCTAGATTCCAACTACATGTATGATATTTTGTGAAAGGCGAAACTATAGAGACAGTAACAAGATTGGTGGTTGCCAGGAGTTAGGAGGGAGGGAGAGAGGGACGGATGAACAGGCAGAGCACAGGGGATTTTCCAAGGTAAGGAAACTATGCTGTGTGATCCTGTAATGGTGGACATGTGTCATTATACATTTGCTAAAACCCATAGAATGCACAACAAAAATGGCAGTCAGTTAAGCATCCGACTTCAGCTCAGGTCGTGATCTCACGGTTCGTGGGTTTGAGCCCCGCATCCGGCTCCGTGTTGACAGCTCAGAGCCTGGAGCCTGCTTCGGATTCAGATTCAGATTGTCTCTCTCTCTCTCTCTGCAAAATGCTATAAGCGTTCAGATTCTGTGTCTCCCTCTCTCTCTCTGCCCCTCCCCTCCTGCACTCAGTCTTTCTCTGCCTCTCAAAAATCAACCAACGTTAAAAAATTAAAAGGATGGACAACACTAAGAGTGAAACTTAATATAAACTGCACTTTGGTTGATAAGGATGATGTGTAATGTAGTTTCATCAATTGTAACAAATGGACCCCTCTGTGCAAGATGTTGTTAGAGGGGAGGGGTGCTTTATGTGTTGGGGGCCAAGGAATACATGGGAATTCTCTCTACTTTCTGCTCAATTTTCCTGTGAATCTATAACTGCACTAAAAAATAAAGTCAACTGAAACATTGTTTTAGTAGAAGAACCTGTAAAGTTTCACAGATGGACAGTATCCTCACCCCAAGATTGGGTTGGAGAATCGTCCTAAATTAGCCTTATCCTCATGGAAAACCCCCCCAACACTACCGTAAAATGCAACTTGATGTGAGTGATAAATGAGAAAAGACAGAACCTCTTGTCCAGCCTGTATTTAAGATGAACAATGAATGATAAAAATGACCATTTGGAACAATAACACAGGAAATGGTTTTGCTAAGGAAAATCTTGGGCAGAGCAGCTGATCTGACAACAAGAACTGTTGTTATGTGATCTTGCTATTAGGTTCTCATTCGTTTCAAAGTCTCTTACCATTCTCTCTCTCTCTCTCTCTCTCTCTCTCTCTCTCTCTCTCTGCAAGATGTTTACAAGCGTTCCAATAGCAACAAAGAGTTCTTTAATCCAAATGGGACACACTTGTACCACCTTGAGACTTCATTCCATTGTTGCTTGTAACTATCTTCTCACGGTTCCTGAGTTCGAGTCCCGCATCGGGCTCTGTGCCGACAGCTTGGAGCCTGGAGCCTGCTTCGGATTCTGTGTCTTCTCCTCTCTCTGCCCCTCCCCTGCTCACACTCTGTCTCTCAAAAATGAATAAATGTAAAAAAAAAAAAAGGTATATTATAAATAACTTTTTTTAATGTTTTTATTTATTTTTGAGACAGAGAGAGACAGAACGTGAGCGGGGGAGGGGCAGAAAGTGAGGGAGACAAGGAATCCGAAGCAGACTCCGGGCCCCGAGCCGTCAGCACAGAGCCGTCAGCACAGAGCCCGACGTGGGGCTCGAACTCAAACCGCAAGATCATGACCTGTGTGGAAGTCGGACGCTCAACCAACTGAGCCACCCAGGTGCCCCTAAAAGTTACTTATGATTTAGGGCTAATTATAACCAAACTCTCACAAATAATTTGATGATACATTCCAACTATTATCTGGATCTTCTTTGCCCAGGCTTGGTTTTCCCTGATGAATGGCTAGAACTCATCTTTCTTTGTCATCTAGGATCTTCCAGTGCCCACAACTTGTCCCCAGCTCTTGTTAATTTCCTGACCAGCGGATCCCACTGCAGCCAAAATGACCCTTCGTTTAATGCACGTATGATCTGGGGCGCCTGGGTGGCTCAGTCGGTTAAGCGTCCGACGTCAGCTCAGGTCATGATCTCGCGGTCCGTGAGTTCGAGCCCCACGTCGGGCTCTGGGCTGATGGCTCAGAGCCTGGAGCCTGCTTCCGATTCTGTGTCTCCCTCTCTCTCTGCCCCTCCCCCGTTCATGCTCTGTCTCTCTCTGTCTCAAAAATAAATAAACGTTAATTAAAAAAAATAATAATAATGCATGTATGATCATGTCACAGGCCCCCAAAAACAGTTTAGGGGCTTCCTATTTGGGCTTTTATAGCAGAGCCCTTACGACCCTATGAGCTTTATGAGAAGAAGTTGGGATGAGTGTTTGGTGAGCCAGGTGAGATTATCTGCTCCAAAGAGATACAGCAGGACAGAAAGCAGGGACAGCCCACAAATCTCTTGGCTTCATATTGCAGAAGCCCGAGCCCTTAAAGGCTACCAGAAGATTCTGTATACAGATATAATGCCATAGTGAGGCGCATAGAGGTTATGTGTTTACAATGAGGAGAAGATTTGGGGAAGACAAATGATCTTTTGGGGAAGCTAGGGTATGGTAGGAATTGGACTGTCCTTTATTCCTACACCAAAGCAAGGGTCCCTTGACTCGAGGAGTCCGGGGTGGGGGCGAGTAGTGTTGCAGACCAGGCCTCAGGGCAGGTGGCTGGGCCCCTAGGGGAAACGCTGACAGGCACAGCAATCTTCAGGAAGAGGGTGTTCCCAGCCCGGCACAGAGACCGCAGGGACCCGGCAGGCCCACTGTCCACAGTCACGACATCTCAGCGGTAACCAGCCAGGACCTGTCCCTGGTGATCAGACAACCCCATCCATAGCTCCCTTGTACCCTCTCTCACCGGTGGGCAAAACAGCACCAGGCCCTGTTACTGGGAGATAGCCATTCGGTGTGTTTTAAATGAGTGAAGGTAGAGAAACACCTCAACGGTGACTTTTTATCATGGATGCTTTGCCCCCAGATTACCTTAAACTTCTTTCTCTCCGCTGATACAGAAACACAACGTATCTCTTAAGAAAGGCAGACTTGGGGCGCCTGGGTGGCGCAGTCGGTTGGGCGTCCGACTTCGGCTCAGGTCACGATCTTGCGGCCCGTGGGTTCGAGCCCGTGTCGGGCTCTGGGCTGATGGCTCAGAGCCTGGAGCCTGCTTCCGATTCTGTGTCTCCTTCTCTCTCTGCCCCTCCCCCCTTCATGCTCTGTCTCTCTCTGTCTCAAAAATAAATAAATGTTAAAAAAAATTTTTTTTAAATAAAAAAATATATAAAAATAAAAAAAAAAAGAAAGAAAGGCAGACTTGTCCACATAACCGTTATCCCGTGGTTTTCACATCCTGGGCTGTGACTGTGACCAGTTTTCTAAGAGGCTCCGGCCCCACCCCATCAACTAGCTTAATATTTAAGCGGATGTATCATGGTCTTAAAACAAAGGGCTTTCGGGGCACCTGGGAGGCTCAGTCGGTTAAGCGTCCGACTTCAGCTCAGGTCATTATCTCGCGGTCCGTGAGTTCGAGCCCCGCGTCGGGCTCTGTGCTGACGGCTCAGAGCCTGGAGCCTGTTTCAGATTCTGTGTCTCCCTTTCTCTCTCTGACCCTCCCCCGTTCATGTTCTGTCTCTCTCTGTCTCAAAAATAAATAAACGTTAAAACAAAAACAAAGGGCTTTCCTCACACGCACATGAGAGATACGTGACCTTATTTACCTGGGCTCTGGTCCCTTTGGTGGGGTCAGCAAAGGGGGCTGGGGCGGAGAAGTAGGTGTCCCATTTACAGGACAATTCTGCTTGAAATGTGTGCGAAGCACGGGCGGGGGATGGGCTAAGTGGGGAAGGGGCATTAAGGAATCTACTCCTGAAATCGTTGTTGCACGATACGCTAATTTGGATGTAAATTCAAAAAATAAAATTAAAAAAAAGACAAGAAAAAAGGAAAAAGAAATCCCACTTCCACCTGAAAGAAAGAAGGGAAGAAAGAAAGAAAAAGAAATGTGTGCAAAGCACCCAGGTACACTCAGCGACTTTCACACACTCTTTCCCCCCTCCTCCTCTGCCCTCCGTGCTTGTGCGGTCACTTAAGGCAATTAGCCCAGCACCCAGAAGGTCACAGTGAGTGCAGTCAGATGGAAACCCCATCCGGGCCATTCCGTTCCCACAAGGGGCCTGTGATCCACTGTCCTTGCAGGGGAGGTGCCCAGCCTGGCTTGAGGAACTCAGGCGTCCGCTCCTTCCAGGCTCCTGCTTCCCACTGAGCACAAAACGCTGTAGACTGCGGCCTGGGCTCTCAGGCCCTGCCGGGCACATAGGCAAGGTTTCCCCTTCCTTAGGAGGCCTGGGGGCGTCCGTGGGGGGGACGGTCTGGGTGGCCCAGTCGGTTAGGCCTCCAATTCTTAATCTTGGCTCGGGTCGTGATCTCACGGTTGGTGAGTTCGAGCCCCACGTCGGGCTCTGTGCTGACCGCTCGGAGCCTGGAGCCTGCTGCCCGTTCTGTGTCTCCCTCTCTCTCTCTGCCCCTCCCCAGCCCCTGCTCAGTCTCTCTCTATCTCAAGAAATAAATATGAAAACATTTTCATACATAACTTATAATAATATAGAAATATATTTTTATAAAAGTATAAATATCAATGTGAAAAAGTAAACATTAAGAAAATAAAAAATTTGAAACAAGAGCAGGAGGCCTGTGCCTCACCAGCACATTATATTACTACACAAGTCACCGGGGGGCCTCGCTTATCCCCTCGCTTATCCCTTCAGTGGAGAAACAGTGACGTCAGAAGACAGTCCAGGGAGGTCTTCCTCTGAAGGGGCAAAGCACAGACAGCGGTCCTTCCCAGCCCTCTTGGCAGGAGAGCGATCCTCCCCACCACTCAGGCATTTCTTCTGGAATCTTCCGGGCTGGGAAAGACTCAGCAGTGTCCCTCAAGCAGAGTCATTGAGAAGCCACAGGGCTTCTCTGAAAGGCCAGCATCTAAGCTCTCAGGAACGGGGGGCGCCTTCCTTAGGCAGAGACAGCCACTGGCTGTCCAATACCCACCCTCCTGTTCTCCCTTAGTGACAGATCTCCAGTATCACGAGGGGTGTCCCTACACCCAGAGAAGAGACGACATTTCCCGGGCCTCCCCTGCAGCTGGGAGTGACCATGTGACGAAGCGCACGTGTTGAGTTGGACTTCTAGAAAGGTGAATTAACGAAAGCTAGGCCACCTGGGATGCTCCTTCCTGCCTCCTGGAACTTAGATGGCTGGCGCTCCAGCAGCCATCCT
Organism: Acinonyx jubatus; assembly: GCF_027475565.1. Classification (NCBI taxonomy): domain Eukaryota; kingdom Metazoa; phylum Chordata; class Mammalia; order Carnivora; family Felidae; genus Acinonyx; species Acinonyx jubatus. The sequence continues at coordinate 6,897,624 of NC_069380.1, read as the reverse complement.
GGACCACGAGGTTGACCTGGAGGACGAGGGCGACACACACGAGAAAAGCTGAGTGGGAAGTACGGAGTTCCCACGTACCCTCTTCTCCTCCCCACCCCCCCGCCCCGCCACAGTTTCCCCTATTATTAACATCTCGCACTAGGGTGGTATATTTGTTACCCATCAATGAACCAGTACTGATGCATTATTATTAACGAAGGTCCCTCATCAGGGGTCACCATGTTGTACGTGCTGTAGGTTTCGACAATGATAATGACAGGTGTCCACCGGTATAATACCAAACAGAAGAGTTTGGTAAACTGTCCGGTACAGCCCCTGTTCATCCCTCCCTTCCCTGAAGGTCTTCTTACTGTCTCCATAGTTCTGCCTTTTCCAGAATGCCACGTGCTGGGAAGCACACAGCACGCAGTCTTCTTAGCAACTGCACATCGGTTTCATTCGTGTCTTTTTATGGCTCGATAGCTCGCTTCGTGTTATTGCTGAATACTGCCCTGCTGTCTGGACGGCCCCCGGTTTGATTTGGGGTCTTCCTTAATTTTATTCATTCACCTACTGAAGGATGTCTGGGCTGTACCTGCCCCTCTAGGCTGCTGGCCTTCTCTGCAAATGTCAGCCTCGGTCCTGTGTCGGGCCAGCCGGGAAGTGGTCGGCTCAGTTCTCGTCTCCTACAGGGTGAGGAAGGGTGAGGGTGAGGGTCTGTCGGTATCACTGCTGGCGACAGTGGGAGGTGTTGGGAGATGAGGAAGGTAGGAGAGTAGGCGTGCACACACACACACACACACACACACACACACACACACACGGTTCCTGTGTCTGTGATGCTGTTGGCCTCACCACCTGTCAGCTGCTTGGTTGCCCTTCAACATGATTTTCAACGTTGCAGCCTCCAGCCTTTCTCTCCTGCACCCACGGCCTTCGCTGCGACGAGACCATACTTAGCAAGGAAGAGGCGTTACAATCCCTTTTTCTTTTCTGCTGTGTCTGGAGCACATGTGGGGTGATACTTTATCTTACATGGTTTTGCTCCCTTTTTCCCGGTCATTATTAACGCCGTCGTCGTTCTTCCTTTGTGAAAAGAAATCGCCCAAAGAGGGACTTTCGCTTCACGAATAGGACGAGGCCATTCTAGAAGAAAGACAACTGCATCATAAATTCCCACCTAGTTTAAAAAGGTAAGACTGTGGGGGCGCCTGGGGGGCTCGGTCGGTTCAGCGTCCGACGTCGGCTCGGGTTGTGATCTCGCGGTCCGTGAGTGCGAGCCCCGCGTCGGGCTCTGGGCTGACGGCTCAGAGCCTGGAGCCTGCTTCGGATTCGGTGTCTCCCTCTCTCTGACCCTCCCCCGTTCATGCTCTATCTCTCCCTGTCTCAAAAATAAATAAACGTTAAAAAAATTAAAAAAATAAAATAAAAAAATAAGACTGTGGCTACTTTGCTCCCCAGAGACTGATCCTTGTAACAGCTTTACCCTGGCGGTGCTTTTGAAGGCTCCACCGGCAAGAAGGTGGCAAGGCAGAACTAGAAAAGGAGAGATCACCGGTGCGGGGTCTGACCTCCTCAACGTTAGGCCCACGACAATTAATCCCGCACGGCCTCACTGAGACAGCTGGGTGTCCCCACGCGTCCTCGGTCTGCAGTGTGTGAGCCAGCAACTGATCCCTCCCCTTCCTTTCATGAGAAGCTGGGGTTAAGAGATATGCACATTTGTAGTTCCATAAGGGTTAGAAACTCTCAGGGAAGATTTATGCAAATCAGCCCCATAAAGAAACACGTTGCTAACCATCCTCCAGAAATTGTGTGATAGCAATGAACAGCCAATAAAAATTCCCAGGTACTTATAAAGGGAAGCCACAGAAGGCAGGATTTTTTGCTCACGAAGAGCTTTCATTTATTTATTGTTAAATTTTTTAATGTTTATATATTTTGGGGAGAGAGGGGAAGGGGGGAGACAGAGGCTCTGAAACAGGCTCTGTGCTGAGAGCGGGAGAGCCCAGTGAGGGCCTCAAACTCACGCACCGCGACATCATGGCCTGAGCCGAAGTCAGTCATTTAGTCAACTGGGCCACACGGGTGCCCCTTCTGAGGGCTCTTAAATTCAATTAAATGGAGTCCCTAAAAAAGAAGAAAAAAACCTCTTTTAATAAGAAAATGTCAGTTTCAAGTTGATCCGGCAAGATAACATCAAATACAAAGTAACTCATTCAAAAAACTTCCCAAACCACAAACAGACCCAGGAACCATGATGCTCCAGGTGCCAAACAAGTCGATCATTTCACTCCAGAAGAATCACCCGGGTTCCATTCTCAGCCTAAGAATTTCCTTTGAAAACACCCCTTTAAAAGCACCTTTAGAAAGAGGAGCATTTCCTAAGTTGATGGTTCATTCAAGCTGCCACTTCCAAGGGTAGGACAAAGTTGCACCAGCAGCCATGACGCAAGAATTGCAAGTCCTGTGACACACGGCCGCCGTCACTTTCGTGTCTTTGGTCACATTTCTTCGTCCCCTCTTTTCCATCTTCTCTGCCGTGATGGTGAATTTCATGTGTCAATTTGGCCTGGCCATGGGACCTGCTTGTTTGCTCAACCTCTAGCCCCGATGTTACCGTGGAAGTGTATTGTTTCCGTTGTTGCTTTTTGAGTGATCTTTGTGAACCACAAACGAAAGTGTATTTTTAGGTGTGGTTAGTCTTTAAAGGAGCAGGCTTTGAGTAGAGCAGATTTCCCTCCATCCTGCGGGTGGGCCTCATCCAATCAGTTGAATATCTTAAGAGCAAAACTAGGGATCCCCAAAGAAGAAAAAATTGTCCTCAAGACTACAATGTAGAAGTCTTCCCTGAATTTCCAGACTCTGAGTCAGGGCTACAATGCCGACTCTTACCTGACTCTCTAGACTGCTGGCTTGCCATGCAGCTTTTGGACTTTGAAAGTCTCCACAATCCCATGAGCCAATTCTCTCTCTCTCTCTCCCTCTCTCTCTCTCTCTCTCTCTCTCTCTCACACACACACACACACACACGTTGTATACATACATTGTTATGTGTCTATGTATAATATTTATAATGTATATGTGTATGTATATGTGTGTGTGTCTTCTGTTGGTTATGTTTCTCAAGAGAACCCTGACTAATAGATGTTTTATGTCATACTTAGAAAGACCTTCCCCACGCTGAGATTATTAAAGCCATTTTCTGCCATAAATTTTTTCACCCTTTTTATGGTTTCTTTCCTTAATGTTTAAGGCTTTACCCGTTTGTTTTGTCTTTTGGTGTAAGATATGACTAAGAATACAACCATATTTTATTCCCAGATAAGGAAATGCCATTTTGATTTATAAATCCGGTATAAATATAAAGTAATGAGACTGGTTTTATTATACAGTTTGTAGCCTGGCTCAGAGAGCACCTAGAGTCGTAAAACACTTTAGAGAATTTAAGCATCTTTGGGGGAAATATATCATTGTTTGAGCACTACTTTTGAAGCCCCAAACTCACTCAGATTTAGGACGCCTGAAGTGTTTACTTAAAGAAGAAAGCCAGTAACTCAACAGCGATGCCTCCTTTATCAAATTATATTGCCACAGGCGTCGCTCCCGGGCTGAGGAAGGTGTTTTGCCCACGAGCCTTTAATATCACTGTGTACCTTGTGCCTGGTTTTGCACCAGAAACAGCGACAGCTTGACTCAAGGCACTTGGGAACTCACACACAGTATTTCATTCTGCCCTGTTTTGAATCCTAACAGGCACTGTGGAATGCCCTTTGGCAAAAGACAATTTGTAACCCAATGGGAAGATTATTTATTGGGTCAAAGTCCTTGAGGTACTGATTCAAGAGGTATGACTATTCGCTGGGGAATGTAATTTGTTCAAAAGGCAGTTTGAACACCATAAACACTTGAACATCGGGGGACGGACTGCTTTTCCGACAAGGTGAAAAGAAAAAACCAATTCCAATTCCATAACTGTACAAAAAATACTACTCACAGGGTTTACAATAAGATCTTTTGTTTGAATTCAAAGTCAAAAGTTAGCTTTAACAGGCGTGTTTTCCTCCCTAAACTATTTGACATTGTCAAATGAATCCACATTTCAGGAGGGGAAAAACAGGACTCAAATCAAACGTCATCTGAATGCTATACATTTGAAATAACTAAAACTCGTACGAGCGGTTAAGGCACACACTATTTCAAACCACCAACCCTACCGTAGGTTGAAAATAGTACAAAACTTGCAATATTTAAAGCAGTACATGAAGAAAAATGCAAAACCCACAAAAACTAGAATTGGGGGTATTTCTGGGTTCACGGGACTTGAACACAAGCACGTCAGAGGGGTGAATGGGTACGTACGTTAAGGGTTTCGCTCTTCAAAGAAATGAACCGGAGAGAACCTCTCTGGAAGGGATAGACAAGGCACTCACTGGTGGAGTGGAGGTTGGGCTCAGGGGAGTGGTCCTGGTGGCTAAAGAGTTGGAGTTAGGAGGGAGATTGATCGCTCACTTCCTATCAAAAACAAAAAAGGATTTCGGAAGAAATCGTCGTTGGGAACTAACAGTCAGTGAGACAGACCACCAAAAAGAAATGCTGTTGGGGTTCCTGGGTGTCTCCATCAGTTACGCATCTGACTCTTGATCTCAGCTCAGGTCATGATCTCACGGTTTGTGAGTTTGAGCCCCGGGTTGGGCTCCATACCGACAGTGCAGAGTCTGCTTGGGATTTTCTCTCTCTCTCTCTCTCTCTCTCTCTCTCTCTCTTTGTCTCTCTCCCTAAATAAATAAATAAGCATCTTTTAAAAAAAGAAATGTTGCAGAAGAATGGCCGAACTGCCATGGACAGGTGACGCTGTTGACCACACCCTGAGACTTGGTGCTCCAGCCTTCCTTGACTTCCGGAACAGTGTGCTCCTCTAGCTCTCCCTCGATCTCTGACGTTCCTCCTTGGTCCTGTCCTGGGCTGCCCTTCTTTGCTCGCCCATTAATTCCCACAGCTCTGCCACGGCCGGATTCTGGACAAAGGGATTCACTCCCAAGTCTCTCCCCAAGCTTTGAAAGGTGGAACCAAGTGCCCCACTAGCTCAGCTCACATGCCCTGCAGGCTCCTCAGTCTCAACACGCCCGCTTCCAGATGCATCTAAGAGCCAAGTGAAGCCTTTGGGAGGCCTCACAGAGCAAGCTGTCCACGTGGCGCCATGCTGGGACGGGCTTGCCTGACCTGGGAGACAGGAAGAGTAAGCAGGAATCTGTGCTTGTGTTCATTCAACACTGCATCTCCGGAAGCTTCTAAAGCACCCCAACACCTCAGATGCCACGAACATTTGTTGAGAGGAGGAAAGGGTAGGAGGAAAGGAGAGGGGGGTAGGGAGCCCAGGAAAGAGGGAACAAAGATGGAAACAATCTTGACTCAAAACCCAGCAATTTATACTAAACTTATGGCCTTGGGTAAGTGACTCAGCCTCGCTGACTCTAAGCCTTGATGTCCTCGTCTGTAAAACGAGGCAGCCACTCCACTCAGGGTTGTTGTGAACACTGAATGAGATAAATATGGATAAAATGCTTAGCATAGGGCCCAATGTGTAATGAGTGGTCCATACATGCTATTGTTATGACTCTTGATGAGGGTCATAGAGCTGGCGAGGACCACGGGCGTAAAACACGCCTGTTAGCTCAACATCCGAGCCCCTTCTCTCTGCTCTCACCTCCACCTCCAGCCATTTGTGTAACAGACCCTTTCCCAGCCAGCCCCAGTTTCCCACTGTCCCCTGAAGAGCCCTGTCCCCAGCCACACAGACACCTGTCCCCTCTGGTGAATGCAAATCCACTAACAACAACCAAAGAACTACCAGGATCTGTTTCTACTAGCTTGATAAAGCCTCTTCAACAGCTCAGCTGTCCCTGACACACAGAAAAGGAGCGGGCGGAACCATCAGGATGCGCTCAGCCCGTTCTAAACCTCGAGGCAGTCAGCCTGAATCACCGTCCTTGTCAACGGTGCCTCTCAGCAGCATGGGAAGATTCTGTTCTGGGCTCTGGACCAGATTGCTCAGGAGCAAGAGGAAGCAGGAAGCTCGAGCCTCTCGCTCTCGCTGTTGCTGACCACGTGGCCACCGGGTTGGGGACACTAAGCCACAACCCTAGCGGGAGGGACAGCAGCCGAGGAGTCTGGTTCTAGACACAGAGCACTCATTTCTGCTCCAACGCCCTTCGATGCTCTCTGCCCCTCCAGCAAGTAGAAAGGGATGGCAAGTAGTGACCTTCCCGGTCTGCGGATGTCCTTGACCACAGACAAAGGCTAATCGAAAGAGATGGCTTCGCTTGGCAGCTAAGGGAGTATTCTGGAGTCGTTCAGCCTGGGTGTCAATTCCGAGTCTGCCTCTTACCGGCCATGCAACCTTGGGCAAGATACTTAACTTCTCTGAACCTCAGTCTTCTCATCTGTAAAAGGGGGGTGATAATAAGACTTCGCTCATAAGGGTGTGATGTAATGCCGCAGTAAGGGGAGGACAGAGAAGCAGTGGTCCGCGTCCACCTTCCCAACGTCCCACTTGGTCAAGTCCATCAGCACAGGCACCCCCTGACATTTGACATGGATTGGGCGTTGGTATGAGTCCTCAAATGGCCCAGACTGAGTAAAAAAATCTATTCCATGGTGGAGGAAAGATGTTTGCTCTTTCCTGATTGCCATGAAGCCCCAGTGCCCTTGGGCCGCCATCTTGCCTCCAAGAAGAGAGGAGCCTTGGACTGATGTTGACATTGAGGACAGAATGAAGACGGCTCAGTCGGTTGAGCATCCGACTTCGGCTCAGGTCATGATCTCACAGGTCGTGGGCTCGAATCCCACATCGGGACAGCTCAGAGCCTGGAGCCTGGCTCGGATTCTGGGTCTCCGCATCTCTCTCCGCCCCTCCCCCGCTCACGCTCTGTCTCTCTGTCTCTCTCTCTCAAAAATAAACAAACATGAAACAACAACAACAAAAAGGCTATTTGCCAACATCAGACTTCTGGTTCCTGAACAAACTTAGGGTCAGCAAGACCACATCCTTGACCGCATAAAACAGAAGAACCGGGGCCACGTGCCCTGCTACAGCATATCTCCGCGTCCAGCTTCCTGGCACACATAGAATAAGAACATGTGAAATTGATTCAGCCCAGCCCGTGACAACCATCAGCATCCCATGGATTGGATGCCCCCCAAGACCACTTGTGCTCAAATCTTCTGCCTCTCTAATCAGTGTCTCCAGGCAACTCAGGCAGTGAACATTTTGTTCTTTCCTTCCCTCCCTCCTTCCCTCCCTCCCCCAACACGTATTGATCAAGCATCTACTATGTGCTTGGTGCTCAGGGTGGAGGGGGAAGGAGGTGTGCGGAGGGTCCGTGGAGGAAGTGGCGTTTGAGTTTGCCCTTGCAGACTGGCTGAGATCTGGATGAGCAGAAGGGACTCCAGGAGGACAGAGCACATGCATAGATGCCAGGAAACAGGAAAGACAAACCAGGTTCAGGGTCAATGAGTAGATAAGGTCTCTCGGGAACGGAGGGAGGGTTGCGTAAGGGCAGTGAGGGCGCCAGTCTAGAAGGGTAGGTAAGATGTGATTGTGCCTTAGAGGGGTACCCCACCTCACCACCTGCCCTTCACTTCCCACAAGCTTGAAGTCAACCTGCAGAGACCAAGGAGAAGGGGCCGGAGACCCGGAGGCAGGCAGGTCGTTCCTCCTTCCAGGGAAGGATGGAGACAGGAAGGGAACAGTGACAATCACATGGTGCTCTGACTATAATGGCCAAGTATCCCTCTATTTGGAATGTATTGTACCTGGACTCTGACCATCCTGGTGGGCGTTCAGATTTGCATGGCAGTGTGGGAAACATGACTTGACTGTCTATGGTCGAGCATCTAAATCTCTCACCGGGTGAACGATTTTGTTCGTGTACCATTCACCGGATGGTATACATGTTCGTGCAGATGCTTCCTTTCAAAGCACAGTTAGATGGCAGCCAAGAGACGCTTACGCTTAGATTGGCTTCTTAGACGGGAGTTAGTTCCTATTATAAGACAGCTCCCCACCCCCACCTGCCAGTTCTAGAACAGAATCACAGGTGAACACGTTGGCTTCCTAAAGTATGCTGGGGTGGGGGTGGGGTGGGACAATGAAAAAGAGGGGTCTGTAGACTGCAGAACAGCCCTTTCTGCGGGGAGTTTGAGAGGACCAATGGGGTTCCCGGGCAGCCTGTCCTAAGTGTTCAATGCAGCTGGATGATTCAAGTAAGCAGGGGCTTCCTGTCCCAAATTGTCAACCAGGCAGCTCCTTCTGGCTTGTCCGTGGGATTCAGGGTCTTCGGGGCACCCAAGAAACAATAACGGGAAACTTGTAAAATGTTTGTTGCTTCCCTTCTGGAGTACGAAAACCAAAAAGGGGTGGACTGCTTTGTGCCAAAGTGAGACACCACCATACTGGAAAGATCTGGTGATGCTGTTCACGTAGGTTGTGTTAAGAATGCAAAACGCTACTTGAAGTATGTTGTTTTCTAAAAATGCCTCCGTCAGGAAATGTTGGGCTGGGGAAGAAAGGAATCTCAGAACATTAGAGCTAGATTAAGGGAGGCTAAGACCTGATAACTGAATACATCGTGTGTCTGGATCTTCTGCTAGAGATGGAAAAAAATGCCTTAAAAATATTACTGGATACTAGACCCTGACCAAAATCACAGTAAGAAACTGCTGCACACGCAGTAGGATGGCTATAACCAAAGATAAGCACGTGTGTTGGCAAGGGGGTGGAGAAAATGGAACCCTCACACATTGCTAGTGGGAACGTAACATGGCGTACCTAGGTGTGTACCCAAGAGGAATGAAGACATATGTCCAGACAAAAACATGTACGCATACGTTCGTGGCGGCATATTCATAACAGCCCGAAAACGGAAACAGCCCAAATGTCCATTAACTGACCAACACACCGATGAAAGGTGGTACGCCCAGGCAACAATAAAAAGAAATAAGCTGGGGCGCCTGGGTGGCTCAGTCGGTTGAGCGTCTGACTTCAGCTCAGGTCACGATCTCGCGGTCCGTGAGTTCGAGCCCCCCGTTGGGCTCTGTGCTGATGGCTCAGAGCTTGGAGCCTGTTTCAGGTTCTGTCTCCCTCTCTCTGCCCCTCCCCTGCTCATGCTCTGTCTCTCTCTGTCTCAAAAATAAATAAAAACATTAAAAAAAAAGAAAAAGAAAGAAAGAAGCTAATCGGCCAGGAAAAGACACAGGAAAACCTTAAATGCATATTCCTCAGTGAAAGAAGCCAATCTGGAAAAGCTATACACGCTCTAGGATTCCAACTCTATGACATCCTGGAAGAAGAAAACTACAGAGACGGTAAAAAGATTCGAGGTTGCCAGAGGTTAACAGGGAGGGAGAAGTAAAGAAGTTTCTTTAGGGCAGTGCAACTATTCTGTTGTGATTCTGCAATAATGGATACACATCACTAAACGTTTGCCAAAGCCTATAGACTGGACGACATCAGGACTGGACCCTGGTGTAAACCATGGACTTGAGGGATATGCCCACGCAGGCTTTTCAGTTATATGAAATGTACCACTTTGGTGCGGGATGTTGACGGCGGGGGGGCTGGACACATGTGGGGACGGGAGATGTACGGGAGAGGTCTGTACTTTCCGATCAATTTTCTGATGAACCAAAAACCTCTCTAAAAATAAAGCCTATTTAAAAAAAAAAAAACAAAAAAAAAAACGAAAGGCGACTCCCAAGCCAAGAAACGCAGGCAGCCTCTGGAAGGTGAAAAAAGACAAATGGATTCTCCCCAGAGCCTGCAAAAGACACACAGCACTGCCAACACGTAGATCTGAGCCTCGTCGTGAGACGATTGATGAGGCATCGAGCCCCAGCTCTGCCCTCCAGACTGTACGGGAATGAATCTTGTTTTCAGAGCACCGAGTTTGGGTGATTTGTTAACAGCAGCCGCAGGAAACTCCTGCGGTAGTGTTGTCTGCTGAGTGCAGCGTGGTGGTTATGATGACGTTTGGGGGTGATGCTGGGGTTCACGGGGTCTGGAGCCGACGGCCAAGAAGGAATTCTTGAAGGCGTCTTTGGTGCAAAAAGGTGATTTCATTAAAGCGCGGGGACAGGACCCGTGGGCAGGAAGAGCTGCCCAGGACCAAGAGCAGAGACTGGTTATATACTATGGAGCTGGGGTAGGTCAAGTCCAGGGGAAGTTTCCGGTGAGATTTTCATATGCTAAAGAAGACGCACTCGGGGTGCTGGAGGCCTAGCTATTGCCCAGCGAAGGTGGTTTTTCCCTCTAGCAAAGCATCAACATTAAGACACAGGGAGTCCCTGGAGGAGCATTTTACTCGCCTGCCTCAAGTATCTGTCACTGGGCTGAGGTTATGAGGAAATGTAAGGCTACCCGCCATTTTCTTCTTGCCTCTGGTCCCCACATCACTATGGAAGGGTGACGTTGGGGCTCCAGGGAAATGGAGTCCACAGGTCACTGGACATTAGGCTATGGATAAGATTGCCTTTTTCTTGTAATTGACTAAGATACTTGTAAACTGACGGAGACCCACTTCCTGTAAGACTGTGATCTGCATCTCAGTCATTTGTTTTCTTTCCTTCCCTTTGTTCTTGGGCGGCCAGGAGGGCCTGAGGGATGTCACACAGATCCCACCTGGGGGTGGTCGGATAATGCCAGCTTGTGTTTGGCCCTCAGCCCGCCTCACTCACCCTCCCTCATCAGTTAGGTAAGAGGATAGCAGTAGGAGAAGCTGATGGAAGGATATACTAGCACCCTCTACACCGTATCTGTAACGCTCCCGCAAACCTAAAAGTACTTATGTTTTTTCTTAAAAGAGGCTAAGATTGGCCAAAAACCAACAGGCGAGGCCCCTTGTGCACAGTCCCAGTGTGGCGGGGCCCTGCTGTCTTCTTGCTCCTTCCTGGTCACAAGGAGCCAGGACAGAAAAACCGAAGACGAGGAAAACCAACCATCTCCTGAGGGCACTGCCCAGAGGGGATCCTCACCACTGACGTGAAACAGTCAGTTTTCCAGAAGAGGTCAAGTCATCTGCAGCAGTGACCCGTGAGCCCCTTGCAAGAGAGACAATGGGTAATTGTGCAAGGATGCCGAGGTCGAGAGGTGACAAAGTAGAGAATGTGCCAAGTATCTACCACAGGCTGAATAAATACGTGTTACGGAAAAACGAGGACACTGTGCCAGCCGCCTGAAGCGTCGCTTAGAAAACATAGGCATTGGGGCGCCTGGGTGGCTCAGTCGGTTAAGCGTCTGACTCCTGATTTCGGGCTCGACTCGTGATCTCGCGGGTCGTGGGTTCAAGCCCCGCGTCGGGCTCTGTGCTGATGGCTCAGAGCCTGGAGCCTGCTTCCAATTCTGGGTCTCCCTCTCTCTCTCTCTCTGCCCCTCCCCTGCTCATGCTCTCTCTCTCTCTTTCCCAACCATAAATACATGTTTAAAAATTTTTTTAAAAAAGAAAACATTGTTTTTATAGATTTCTTAAAAACAAACAAACAAACAAACACTGCTTTCTGTGTACCTATTCCTTATGCTGAGAAAAGTAGAGTCTTAACAACAACCTAGTTTCTCCTTCTTGAAAGTTTTATTATAATTACTATAAAATTAAGTGACTTTACACAAAAAGATCGACATTAAATTCTAAGCTAGGGAACATGACATTCTTCGTGGGCAGTACCTTCTGCTCCAGGGCTACACAAGTGCCCACTTCACATGGACGAGCGCCTCCCCAGGCGACTCCTCCCGCTTGTCCCCCGAGTCATCTTCCAAGGTGAGGGCATCTTCATATCTCCTTGACTGAACTCTCTGCTCCACCCAGCTCTCTGGGGCTGCCCTTGTTGGTAAAGAGTGTTTCTTTTCCTCCAGTTGCCCAGTGGACTCCACTTTTGAGCCACCCCCGTCCCACTGCACCTGCTGCCTCCTGCCCACACCCCTGCCTCGGCCCAGAGATTAGAGACAGTCGAGATGGCACAGCTTCCTGTGACCAGCTCCCTCCCGCCTGCAGGATGAAGTCTCCACCTTCCCGACCTAGGAGATCATCAAGTTCCTCACAGTCCTGCTCACAGGCTCACTTCACCTCCAACCCCCCCCCCCCCCGCCAGCCCTTCTCCCCCTTTCCCCACCCCTACCCCTTCCCCTCTTGCTTGGCCCCCACACACCCGCCAAATCATAGGGCCTGTTCCTTAGAGTAGGCAGGTCCCATGAGCACCTGGGACTCTGGGCTCAGGCCCCTCCCTCAGCCTGAGGGTGCTCACCTCCCTCCACCCTTGACAAGCTCATGCTTTCTTTTTTATCTATTTATTTTGTATTTAAGTATAGTTGATGACATGGGAAACAAAGGCAGAAGGAAATGGCAGATAAAATTAAATTTCCTTATAACCTGCTGCCCGTTGACAAATAACTTGGGCTGGCAGAGTAAAATATTTCTCCAGAAACTTCCTACTGTCTTAATGTTAATGCTTTGCTAGAGGGAAAAACCACCTTAGCTGGGCAATAGCTAGGCCTCCAGCACCCGGAGTGAGTCTTCTTTAGCATATGAAAATCTCACCGGAAACTTCCCCTGGACTTGACCTACCCCAGCTCCATAGTATATAACCAGTCTCTGCTCTTGGTCCTGGGCAGCTCTTCCTGCCCACGGGTGCTGTCCCCGCGCGTTAATGAAATCACCTTTTTGCACCAAAGACATCTTCAAGGATTCGTTCTTGGCCGTTGGCTCCGGACCCCGCGAAAACCCCCCATCACCCCCAAACCTCATCAGCTGATGCACAGCGTGACAGTTTCAGGTGTACAACATAGTGATTCCACAACCCTGTATGTCCTGCTGTGCTCGCCACAGTGCAGCCGCCACCTGTCACCAGACAGCTCTATTCCAGGGCCACTGACTGTATTTCCTGTGACTTGTTCAGTCCATGACTGTATCTCCCAATCCCCCTCACCCGTTTTGCCCGTCCCTCCTCCTCGCTGGCAGCCGTCAGTCTGTTCTCTGTATTTATGGGTCCGATTCTGCTTTTTGTTTGTTCATTTGGGTTTCTTTCTTGCCTTCTTTCCTCCCTTCCTCCCTTTCTTTTTCTTTCTTTCTTTCTTCCTTCCCTCCCTCCATCCCTCCCTTTTTCTTTCTTTCTTTCTCTTTTTTTTTCTTTCATTCATTCTTTCTTTCTTTCTTTCTCTCATTCTTTCTTTTTTTCTTTCTTTCTTGTTCCCTCCCTCTTTCTTTCTTCCTTCCTTCCCTCCTTTTTTCTTTCTTTCTTTCTCTTTCTTTCTTTCTTTCTTTCTCCCTCCCCCTTTCTTTCTTTCTTCTCTCCCTCCCTCCCTTTTTCTTTCTCTTTCTTTTTTCTTCTTCCCTCCCTCTTCCTTCCTTCCCTCCATCCTTCCCTCTTTCTTTCTTTCTTTTTTCTTTCTTTCTTTCTTTCTCTTTCTTCCTTCCCTCCATCCCTCCCTTTTTCTTTCTTTCTCTTTCTTTCTTTCTTTCTTCCCTCTTTAATTCTTTCTTCCTTCATTCCTTCCCTCTTTCTTTCTTTCTTTCTCTTTGTTCTTCCCTTTCTTTCTTTCTTTCTTCCTTCTTTCCTTCCCTCTTTCTTTCTTCTTTCTTTCTTTCTTTCTTTCTTTCTTTCTTTCTTTCTTTTTCTTTCTTTCTTTCTTCTTCCCTCCCCCTTTCTTTCTTTCTTCTCTCCCTCCCTCCCTTTTTCCTTCTTTTTCTTTCTTCCTTCCTTCCCTCCATCCCTCCCTTTTTCTCTTTCTTTCTTTCTTTCTTTCTTCCCTCTCTCTTTCTTTCTTTCTTCCTTCATTCCTTCCTTCCCTCTTTCTTTCTTTCTTTCTTTCTTTCTTTCTTTCTTTCTTATCTAGATATAGACAAGAGAGAGGAAGAAGACCAACCATTTCTTGAAGGTTCTACTCAGAGGGAGTCCAAACAACTGATTTGGGCCCATACACCCAACTCCTTCTAAATGCCTCCTTCTCTCTGATCCCTACTTGCACCCCTCCTGTCAGAAAGACTGGAACCCCCTCACTGACCACCCCCTCTGTTCCCAGAGCACATTGCTTGTCCCTTTCTGGTTGCTTCTGTCGAGTTTGCCCAGTACTCTGTGAGGTGTCTGTCTATCTTATCTTTTTTTATCAAAGTCATCCATTCAGGGTGACTGTGTATTCAAGCAGCCAGCAGAATGGGTGGGGCGTGGCTGAGGACAGCCTCTTGGCAAAGCACTAGCTGAGACCCACAGCCAAGGTCGACTAGGCCTGCGTCACAGCTCTGCCTCTCCCATCGGGGGCGTGACCTGGGACAGCCTCTCCGCAGCCGTGTGCCTCCATTTGCACATCTGTAACAGGGGATAATCATCACTCATACTATTAATAATGTACCGATAATACTAATTAGCCCTAATGTACTAACAATAGTATATGTCACGGGATCGTTGCAGGATAAAATTAGTTAATCCACGAAAAACTCTTTTAAGTAGTGTTTGGCACACGGCAAGGACTCAGTAGGTTTTAGGTGTTTTTGTTGGGCAATTTCCACGTGGAATTTCTGTATCAGAGTCTCTGGGAGTAGGCGCGGGGGGCCTGCATTTTAAGCAAGCACCCCCAGGCGAGTCCACTGCATCCTGGCATGCGTGGACCGCTAACGAAACCCAAACCTCTCGTTTCATAAACGAGGGGCTTGGAGACCAGCGAGGGGAAATGACTCACTCAGGCCCCACAAGGACTTGCATAAGCCACTGTTTAGTGTATCTTTCATCATTCAGGAGCTTGAACGCTCAAGAAGACCAACTTTTTTTGGTTTTCAGATGCTTTCCCCACCCAGGGCAGCCCAGAGGGGACCAGGGCCACAGAACTGGCCTGGGCAGGAAGTCCAGCTTTGGCCGATACACCCAACTCCTTTCCTATCTGCAGCCAGAGAAGCAAAGCCCACGAATTACCACTTACTCCATTTCCTCCGTTCTAAGCTCCTCAAGTTCATAAATAAGAATGCCCTTGGGGCACCTGAGTGGCTCAGTCGGTTAAGCGTCCGACTTGGGCTCCGGTCATGATCTCGCGGTTTGTGAGTTCGAGCCCCACGTCAGTCTCTGTGCTGACAGCTCGGAGCCTGGAGCCTGCTTTGGATTCTGGGTCTCCTTCTCTCTCTGCCCTTCCCCCACTTGTGCTCTGTCTCTCTCTCTCTCAAAAATAAACAAACACTAAAAAAAAAAAAAAAAAGAATGTCTGACTATCAGACTGTTCGCCCGTCTGACCCCGTCCCTCCAAGGCAGAGGACCTTGCTATGATTTGTGTGCGTGGCCTGGGAGAAGCTGAAGTGGCTTCCCAGAGTCCCCAGGCTTCTCAGGTACCAGGAGCAGACAAGCCATTGAGAGGACACTGGGCAGAGCCATTTGGGGGCAAACTTCCCCTTCCTTCTTCAGCCAGACATGAAGGAAGTTCTTCCCTTCTCTTCCTTGTCCTCTACCAACCCGTGAAAACCCAGAGAATGAACCTGTCCTGAGGTGGATTTTGTAGCAGTGACCATTAGCTGTCTCCAATATCCATTCTCTTGTCCCTTAAAAAATGGAAGTCGAATTTTTAAATTTTATTAGAGAGAGAGAGAATGAATGGGCGAGAGGGGCAGGGGGGAGAGAGAAAGAGAGAGAGAGAGAGAGAGAGAGAGAATCCTAAACAAGCTCCACACCCAGTGCGGAGTCTGATGCAGGTCTGGATCCCATAACCCTGGGATCATGACCTGAGCAGAAATCAGGGTCGGACGCTCAACCGACTGAGCCACCCAGGTGCCCCCGGCAGTGGAATTTCTGGCAGGGAGCAAACTGCCCAGCTGAAGCCTGCATCCCTCAGTCACAGGAGGGAAGGACAGCAGAGGGGACAGCCTCGACTTTTGGGTCTCCACCTTAAAGAGACAGAGCCTCCTGTCTTGGCCCCTTCCTGCTCTCTGGCTGCAGACTGGCTGAGAGGCATCGTAGACCCCGGAATGAGGGTGACGCCAGGAAAGGCAGAGTGACAGAGAGGTGGAGCCTGGGCCCCTCCTGGGCCTCCTGGGCCCCTGGAATGTCGGAGCAGAGCCACCCACCCAGCTTGAACTGCCCGTGTGGGAGACGCAAACTGTCTCTCGTCAGGCCATGCAGATGTCAGGGCAGCTAACCCCAATCCTGACACAGACGTGGAGAACTATACTTGGAGGACAGAGCCATGGTTCCCCCTGCTCTGGGCTGCCGTGCCTGGCCGCAAGGGTGCGGTGGGCAGAGCCCCGGCTTTAGGTTCAGACTCAAATATGGGCCCAGCCGTCTATTAACTGTACCAGTCAGCTCGGGCTGCCGTAACTAAGCACCCCAGCCAGGTGGCTTAAGCCTGCTTCTGGAGGCTGGACGGTCGAGGTCAAGTTGGTAGCAGGGCCACGCCTAATTCTGATTCTAAGGAAGGATCCGTTCCAGGCCTCTCTCCAGCTTCTGGCTGTCCCTCGGCTTGTGGGCGTTTACCCCAATCTCCGCCTCCACCCTCACATGGCCTTCGCCCTGCGTCTCTTCTTATCACCTTCCCTCTGTTCACGTCTGTCTCTGTGTCTTTTTAAAACTATGTATGTATTCATTTGTTTAGTAAACTCGATGCCTAACGTGGGGCTTGAACTCACGACCCCGAGATCATGGGTCCCATGCTGTACCGGCTGAGCCAGCCAGGCCCCAGATTTCCTCTTGTTATAAGGGCACCAGCCATTTTGATTTAGGGCTCATCCTAATGACCTCGTTTGAACTTGATTAGCTCCCTTAAGACCCTATTTCCAAATAAGGTCACATTCTGAGGTCCTAGGAGTCCAACGTATGGGTTTTCTGGAGGAACACAATTCAGCCCACAACACTCGCTTTGCTCATAAAATTTGGGTGTTTACTTAATGCCTTATTGCCTGTTTCCCCAATGTTAGGTTTATATATTCATTCTCAAGGCCTAGTATTTAGGAAGTCCCCGGGCCATGCCTTGGGTCTGGCCTGTGTCAGTGTCACGTCTACATTTGAAGACAGGCGCCCCTTCGCATCATCTAATCATCAGACGTATGTAGTGGCCTTTGCCAACTTTTCTGCCTGCTCGTCCCCCAAACCCCTTTTCCAGGGTCTGGGGTGAGCCTGTACCTTACGCGTCGGGGACAGGGACCATCTGCCACAACAGATGCTGAAAATGCCACTTTCTCGGCCTCCCTCGTAGCTGCACAGCCCCAGCTGTGGTTCTCCAGCTCACCCGGTGATGCAGTAACGACTCACTAGCCCTTTTTTATTGATGAGGCAGAGTCTTCCCTAGTGATACCCCGTGGCATTTTCAAGGCCAAGATGGTTGATCAGGAGAATGTAGCAGCTTCCAGGTGACCTCAGGGTGCAGAGAGTAGGACCGTTGGCATGGGAGGCAATACAGTGTGGTGGCTTCCAAATCAGAAAGTTGTGGATTGATGGGGCGCCTGGGTGGCTCAGTTGGTTGAGAGTCTGACTTCGGCTCAGGTCATGATGTCACGGTTCGTGGGTTCGAGCCCCGCGTTGGGCTCTGTGCTGACAGCTCGGAGCCTGGAGCCTGCTTCGGATGCTGTGTCTCCCTCTCTCTCTGCTCCTCCCCTGCTCATTCTCATGCTCTGTCTCTGTCTCAATAATGAATAAACATTAAAAAAAGTTTTTTTTTTTAAAAAAGAAAGCTGTGGATTGAAATCTCAACTGTGCCCCTTACTGGCTGAGAGACCATGAGGAAGTTGATGAACCTCTCTGAGCCTTGTTTTCCTGGTCTGTCAAATGGCGATGGTAATACTCAGCTGCTCAGAATTGCTTGGGAGGATTAAATGAGATAATACGCCTGAGACTCTTACTGCGCCGTGACGGTTACTTTGACCTGTCAACTTGACGGGGTCACGGGATACTCAGATACTTGGTCAAATGTTATTCTGGGCGGATCTGTGAGGGTGCTTCCACATGAGGTTAGCACCTGAATGAGTGAACTGGGAAAAGTAGACTGCCCTCCTGAAAGTAGATGAGCCCCCTCCAGTCCCTGGGGGGGCCTGCGTAGACTAGAAAGGCTGACTTCCCTCTTGTAAGCGGAGCTCCTCCAATACATATGTATATAATACTATACTATATATATAATACTATATATAATACTATATGTATATATAATGCTATACATATAATGCTATACTATATATATTATATAATATATACTATATAATATATAGTATATATATACACTATATAATGCTATACTACGTATATATAATGCTATATATATGCTATACTATATATACTATATATGTACTATAATACTATACTATATATATACTATATATATACTATACTATGTATATGTAATGCTATATATATAATGCTATACTATATATATTATACAATATATACTATATAATATATAGTATATATACACACTATATAATACTATACTATGTATATATAATGCCATATATATGCTATACTATATATACTATATAATACTATAATACTATACTATATATACTATATATATACTATACTATGTATATGTAATGCTGTATATAATGCTATACTATATATATTATATAATATATACTATATAATATATAGTATATATATACACACTATATAATACTATACTATGTATATATAATGCTATATATATGCTATACTATATATACTATATAATACTATAATACTATACTATATATACTATATATATACTATACTATGTATATGTAATGCTGTATATAATGCTATACTATATATATTATATAATATATACTATATAATATATAGTATATATATACACACTATATAATACTATACTATGTATATATAATGCTATATATATGCTATACTATATATACTATATAATACTATAATGCTATACTATATATACTATATATATACTATACTATGTATATGTAATGCTATATATAATGCTATACTATATATATTATATAATATATACTATATAATATATACTATATATATACTATATAATACTATATTATGTATATATAATGCTATATATATGCTATACTATATATACTATATAATACTATAATACTATACTATATATATACTATACTATGTATGTATATGTAATGCTATGTATATAATGCTATACTATATATACTATATAATATATACTATATAACATATAGTATATATATACACTATATAATACTATACTACATATATATAATGCTATATATATGCTATACTATATATACTATATATACACTATACTATGTATATGTAATGCTATGTATATAATGCTATACTATATATACTATATAATATAATAATGCTATACTATACATACACTATACTATATATATATATTTTTTTTTTCTGTTGATTCTATTTCGCTGGGGAATCCCGATACACTGGAATACATGGAACAACAGTGCCCATTCAGCGATTACAGTAGCTGTTTGTTGCGTGAGTTCTAGAATTCTGCTACAAATAAATGATGGAGCCAACACACAGCCCCCAGCAAAGCCCCCTCGAATATCGCCATAGCAGCCTCAGCCTTTGCCCTGCGCCACACTGAGTGGGGTGGGGAGGCGTCTTCAGCTCCCGGATGTGCACTGGCAACTTCTGCTTCCCTACACCGTTGGTTCCCACAGCCCCCTGGGACGCTGACATCAGCCGCCAGGTGCTCCAGGAGAAAAGAAAATGCCTGAATCTCTGGGGGCCGCTGTGCAGGCTGCTTCTCAGGGCCCCGGTCGGAGAAGAGCCTCAAGAGACAGCATGGCCGGGGTGGGGTGCCCCGGGGCCTCTGACTTAGTGCCCCCTGCCCCCCGCCCCAGATGGCTTCCAAAACGGTGACTCTGGGAGAGACCCTCCTAGCCTAGAGAAGACTGCACTCTACCGGCTGGCGCTGAAGACAGAAACTCAGCAGAGCAGCCGGCCCCGGCCCCCCAGGCCAGCCACGGGGTCCCCCGCCCGTCCCTTGTGGCATTCCTGCCCTCCCCTCCAGGTGTCACTTTCCCCTGGGGAAACAGGAAGCCGGGATGATCTTGCTGAAACCTGCAAATGTGAGCTATCCGGCCTCTTCCTTACCACTCAGGGAGCTCGTCAACAAGCGGACTCCTCCTCCACAGACCCACAGAATCCCTGGAACTGCGCCCCGGGATCTTTGCTTTGAACAGCTTCTCCAAAAGACGTGGGCCTGCACGCGTCTGGCCAAGGGAAACAGCCCTGAGCTGAAAGGCACTCTCTCCCCTTCCCCGGGCCGGACCTCCTGCTTCCTGGGTTTATATGGCTTGTGGCCATCGCAGGACCTCTCTGAGCTTCAGTTTCCTCATCTGAAAGATGGGAGTGATCATGGCTCTTCCTCAAAGGATTCAAGAGAAAATAAAAGTGCTCCGTGCAGAGTCAAGGATCAGTAATTGTTAGGCATTATCACGGAGAGAACAACGGCTCCCCTGCAAACTTTCTTTCTCCCACATGTGAAATGGAAAAAGTCACGTCTTGCTGAGCACCTACTATAGTTTTTGGAGTACACGAGCAAGCTCAAAAAGCACTCTTTTTCCAAAAGCAGCTTCGTAAATGTACCAGTGTACCTTTAGAAAAATAATAAAAAACTGAAACTATTAATAATAATAATAATAATAAATTACAACTTCCTGAATGCCTTCTATGTGTCAAGCTCTGGCAACAATCCTGCCTGATGGGTACTGTTATGCCCGTTTTAAGAGAAGGAAACCCATACTGCACCTTGACCCAGGTAAAGTGGGCTTTGAACCCAATCTCAGTCTGGGAGCCACACTGTGCTACCTTCATAAAGCTGGTAACTGTCTCATCAGCAGGAGCTCCCTAAATTTCCCTGATTTTCCACAGTCATAAATACACGGTAGTATTTCCAGGCAAAATTTGTTTATGTAAGTAAGCTTTGCTATTAGCAACGTTTCTTTTTTTTTTTAATGTTTATTTATTTTTGAGAGAGAGTGACAGTGAAAGCGGGGGAGGGGCAGAGAGAGAGAAGGAGACACAGAATCGGAGGCAGGCTCCAGGCTCCGAGCTGTCAGCACAGAGTCCGACGCGGGGCTCGAACCCACGAACCGTGACATCATGACCTGAGCTGAAGTCGGACCCTTCCCCGACTGAGCCACCCAGGCTCCCCAACACCCTGAGATCCGGGTCCGGATCTTGTTTTCGCCTTTCATCCTCCCGAGTCCCACCCTCAAGGCGGACTCCCTAGAACTCCCTCGGACCGTGTTTCTGGAGAGGGACAGCTCTCTTGATCACAATGACATCTGGCACAGAGCTTTGTGGGAAGCAGGTTCTCCATACATGTGATTTGAAACCGTGCAAATCACTACCGTGGTGGTCTTTAGAAAGATAGGAGGAAAACCAAAAGCAATAATACTCATTTTGTTCACGTAGCCACGCCGTGGAGAATGGGTAAAGGGCCAATTCGGATCGTTTGACAGCGGGAGCCCAGAATACAGATACACACAGCACTGCCCTCCCGGCTGTACCCAAGTAACTGGAAATGCTCCTTAAGTTTTCTGATGGCTCACCTTAGCAAACGTTGAGGATCCTGGCTTCTACCGGACACTACGGCAGGTGCCGTGGCTGGGGATGAGGCAGCAGACGAGCACTAGAGGAGCTCATTCCTCCTGGGGCAGAGGTGCATGCGGGCATCCGAAGGTGAGGGCCGACCGAGCCAGGATGGACAAATTTCTGCAGGGTATATGGAAAACCGTTTTTGCGGTTGCCAACTAATCATTGCTTACGACGGTTCATTTTTCCTAGACCCCTAGAGAACTTCAGGGTGGTTGGGATTTTTTTTATGTATCACCCCTTTCTCACTGGGTGTCCGAGTGGCTCAAGACCAATTTTAACAAAGTCCTGAAAAAGACTCCACCGTTTGGAGAAGGGTCAAATGGTAAGAATAAGTTATGAATCATCCCAAATTTCATCGCATCGTAAATTCGGACTGGTGACTGTGCACGGCGAGAAGCCGAAATGACAACACACACGTGGAACAAAAAAGCGATTCGAGCCCCAAGTTCATGACTAAACAGCCATCTTGTCTCTCCCATCTGCTCCGTTGCCTTCCACGGCGACTTATTTTCATCCGTTCCTCCAAGGAGATACGAATAAACTTCGGGACTTGCGCTGTGCCCTTCACCTCAACCCAGGCAAAGCAGATTTATCTTCTGAGGCTATAATGGGTCTCGTTTTCCATTATTCGAGTTTGCTCTCCACGAGTGGCACATGGCGTACAGAACGCTTCCCGGATGTGCAGTGTAGTCATTTGGAGCTTCTCCATTATCTCCAGGCCCATTAATTAAATCATTCTGCAGTTTCAGAGCAGCATTAGCGCGGAGCCTTGACCGGAAGGGGGATGAGTGGTGTCAGTGGAGACGGGGGAATCTCAAAAACAGATGTGGGGGGGGGGGGCTGGGGGTGAGGGGTGGGGGCGGGGGCGGGGCGTGAGGACGGAGGTGACAGTGAGGATGACACCCCGGAGGTACGGCACGCCTATGATGGAGATGTAGAGAGTCTCCTCCCCACCTCCCCACCTCTCCAATATTCTCCCCAAAGCTCCAGGAGGTGTGTCCCCACCAGGGGCGAAGCGACAGCCAGGGCTCTGCCTCCCCCACTCCTGAGGCAGAGGGACGCTAGCTGGGAGCTCAGCTTCCACTCTAAGGGCCTCCTCCGCGCCCAGTCAAGACCAAATCCTCACATCCTCTTTCCTGCACACAAATCCAACAACGTCCCACCCTAAGTGTCCCCCCACCATGAACTCCATGCTCCCCTCTCACATCTGCACGGCTGCTACTGGGGGGCCTTCTGGATGTTGCCCCGTGCACCTCGCCCCTCAGCAGGAGGTCTGGGGAACAGGCATGGAGGTCCCTGTGAGACCAGGGACCCGGGTCGTCCCCTGGGTCCGTTCTGGCAACCAGAAAGAGAGGAAGCTTTGAGACCCAGGTCAGTTATTTGTGATGCCGAGGCCAGGAAAAATACCATGCGGGGTGGTTTCGGCTTGGCCCCGGGGTCCCTAGCGGCTCTGCTCCTCCCTTTGGAACTGCCCCATGACTTTTGACCCCTCTGGTCCACACTGTGCTCTCCCCTGGAGAGCTCAAGGGTACTTCCTGTCCTCAACATTCCCTCGCTTGGAACTTCTTCATAGGCAGCCTTGGGACATCTCTTGTGTTGTTCTTTCGCTGCTACAGTAGGGCTTTCCCCTTGGGATGTGGGATGCCTTATTCCCATGGGATTTGGGCTCAGCTCCTTAGAGGCAAAGGAGCCCCCTCCCTGCGCAGAGTGGAGATCTCGGCAGGCTGTGGGCATAGCGGTAACTAGCACAACTGTGGTTTTCATGTCCTAACCTCCGAAGGGAAGATGTATGGTTAGAAGCAGGAATGGCCGATGATAGAAAGAACTGCTTTAGTTCTGTGCTTGCGAATCAGCAAGGAGGAGTAGGCACTTTTTCAAACATAATAGAATCCAAAACTATATTATTTTCCCTTGATTATTTCGATGCTGCTTTAGGCATGGACTATCTAATTTGGGGGTTTTTAATTTTTTTATTTTAAAAAAGTGTCTTTTAATGTTTATTATTTTGAGAGAGACAGAACGCGAGTGGGGGAGGGGCAGAGAGAGAGAGGGAGACACAGAATCCGAAGCAGGCTCCAGGCTCCGAGCTGTCAGCGCAGAGCCCGACGCGGGGCTCAAATCCACGGATCGCGAGATCGTGACCTGAGCTGAAGTCAGATGCTTAACTGAGTGAGCCACCCAGGCGCCCCTTGAACTATCTGATTTTTGTAAGCCTTCAATGCCATTTAGCACAGGTAGTCACCCCAGGTAGACACCCCTCAAGTGCAGGGAAGAATGATGGTAACAGCACAGATGTGGACACAGGTATCCCTGGAAGGCAGGGTAATGGTCTGAAATGACCAGAAGCTACATATGTGTCCCTTCCTCTCTGTCGCTGCCAATCAAGTACCTCTAACTACTCGGAACACCTCCTTTCCTTATTCTGCGGAAGTGACATTGTTTCATCGTAACTTCCCATCACTGTCCCTTGGCATCAAAATCAACGCATGCAGCTGGTATTATTCAAGTATTTACTGAAAACTTACCACTCTGTGCAAGCTGGAGGCCAGAAGCTTGGGATACAAAGTCATAAAATGCAGTTGCAAAGGAGGTGACAAGTAGCTACATGGTGTGGCTGGGTTTCACACAAATGCTACAGGGAGACGGAGAGACGGCACCCCGGGAGCTGAGCCCAGCACAGGACTTGGGGCTTGAAACATGAGTTTGTGATCTTTTCGGGGGAGAAGAGGAAAATGTATTCAAGGCACAGGGACTGGTTTGTGCTAAGGCAGGAAGCGTGACAGAGCCTGGTATGTATTGAGAACGGCAGACCGTTCTGTTGAATGGGCTTTCAGTCCATCGTGTGTGTGTGTGTGTGTGTGTGTGTGTGTGTGTGTGTGTGTGTGGGTGTGGGTGCGTGCTTGAAGGAGGAGATGATAAGGTTGGAGAGGTGGTAAATGATCTCATGCCTCATTTATATTTTACCCAGTAGATAAGGGGAAAACGGTTGAGTTTCTTTAGCCATGAAAATAAAGAGATTAGGGTTGGTTTTAGCCAGGTTGTCCTGATGTGAAGAAAGCATGCGCGGGGTGTCATTCCAGAAACCAAGAAACCAGTCTCACCTTCCCTGCCAGTCTGGGCGACACCTGTACAGGCCTAGATTGTGGCAGAGTGACGCTTTAGAAAAAAGAGGGGAATGGACCCTTCAGATGCCCTGTTAGATGTGAGGGTCCGGGAGGCAGAGCAGGAAGAATTTTTCACCACTCTGGGTAGGGTGCGGTTACTGACCTAAGGCATTTTTAGTTTTTAGAACAGGGTGGAGAGGATAAACGAGCATTTGCACCAACAAATAAAACTGTTACTCTTGTTTGTAATTTTGTAGCACCAGCGGATAATGAACCCCTTTCCCTGAAAATCACATGGTGTCAACTTCATGCCTGTGGCAAAGCGCCCTAATTAAAGACATCCTACAGTTGCTCAAGTCTTTCCTCCTGCACATTCTTTCCTTTCTCCCACAACAGATCCCCCTACATCAACCCCCTTACCGCAGGACACCAACAGGAGTTCAGACTGAGGGCAAGTGTGGAGCCTTTCTGGGCTCTGGTGCAAGTATGATCTATAAAAAGACATTCAGAAAACAAGGAGCCATGTTGCCATTTTGCCTTTAATGGAAAAGTGGCTAGCACTTACAGTAAAAAAAAAAAAAATTTAGTTTAATAAAAAAAAACAAACAAACTATCCAACTTCTAGGCAATCACTGAATTTTCAGAAACACATACACTCGAAAACCAACGGTCTGTATAAAAATAAACTTTGAATGTGCGGCTAAAAAGGGAGATCCCCAGTCTTTTCGGCTGCATAAACGCTCAGTAAAAAGGAGGCGAGTCTGGGTGAGCCGGGTTCACCCCAGCGCAGAGGGGGCTTTGACTTTGGAAGACAGAGCCTGCTTGAAGCGCCTCTTGAGGTCTTGCATGTTGGGAGAGCGCGGCCGGGGAATGATGGAGGCTCTCCTCCTCTCCCCGCTGACGCCGTGCGACTTGCTCACCTCTTTGCAGAGGTGCTGAAACACATCGCAGACGTCCTCGTAGTTTTCACTGGTGGAAATTTCAAGGAACAGGCTGCCCAGCTCGTTGGCTAGTTGAACGCCATCACGCGTTTGCACCTGCCGGGCATGCAGAAGGTCCCCCTTGTTGCCCACGATGACGACGGGGACCCTGGCGTCAGGGTGGACCTTCCGGATGTGCTGGTAGAGGGGGCGGATGGCCTGGTAGCTGTCGTAGTCGGTGATGGAGTAGACCAGCAGAAAGCCGTCTGCCCACTGCACGCACCTGGACAGCGGATCAGCTACCTGGAGGAGGTTGTCTTGGACCTGAGAAAGATCAACGCGAGTCTGGATCAAGGAAGCCCGCAGAGGGAGCGGACCCAAAATAAGATCAAAGGGACCCTCGGGAAAACAAGTTCGAAAAAGAAATCGTAAGTACAGTTTTCAGACTCCACCTAGCTTCTGCGGAAGGCGGCTCTGGCTGCGGGGAGAACAAATTCTCGGGCCAGCTCCCTGCCTGGGTTATTTTATTGGCTGCCACTAATGCTCGATCTTTCGGCCCCCTGCTTGGCAGGTATTCTGTGGTGAGCCCTGGCTGACTGAAGGATGACTTCAACGAGAACTTTCACATTAGAATGGCGCAATCTTTAGGGAACTGGGAATAAACAAAACTTTGAAAACAAGCCAAGATAAATATCTTCCCAAGCCCATAAAAATATTTTTAGCATGCCCTTTTTGAGAATGTTACAGAAACAAATTCCTTCTTTCTGTTCTTCCACTAGACCTTGCCTCCCTAGAAGGGAGCGCAATTAATAACTTGTTAATCAAGTTAAATTCCTGACTGCTTGCCAAGGGCTTATCTGGTTGCAATTACTAACTTGAGGGAACAGTTAAGAAGCACGTCAGCAGTCCCTGCTAGGGGAGGAGCCCCTCCCCAGAATCCCACCCCAATAATTTTGTTAACGGTTTCCTGGCCCAGTTCTGGAAGCTGGGGAGGACCCATCCCTACAAGCAGTGATGCCCCACTAGGGTTGTAAAGAAAGGTCACGTATCTCTCTCCTTTGAAGGTGACGGACACCAGGATGCTGCCTCCCTAACCATCCACCCACCCTGCCCGAGCCCCCAGGAGGGTTTCTAAGCCCCCACCTGGGGACAGCCTACTTCTATATCTAAAGGCAAAACGGGTGTGTTTAGACATCTTGCTCAAGCCTGGGAGCCCTCCCCCGCCCCCGTGTGTGCAAGGTGGTGAGCTGTTTGCTGCGGGCAGTCCTTACCTGGATGCCCCCGGGGGTGTCCTGAATCTGCAAGGATAGCTGGTCCCCCTCTACGTAGACGAGCCGTGAATACAACTTGCCTGGAGAGTGAAGGAGAGTTTGCTTTTAAATTCCTAGCCTCCTATCAGGAGAAAGCAAGCCGGAGCTCGGAGCATGCAGCCACGGAAGCAGAGAGCACGAAATTATTCTAACCTGTATTCGGTTCATAATCGCCGATGAATCTCTTGGTGAGGAAGCGCACGATCATTGCTGAAAGGGAACCATGGGGAAGTCCGCTAAACGACTGGAACCAAACAGTCACCCCGGACGCTCTCGAGGAAAAGGAGGGGGCGATGGGCCGCAGGACAGCGGGTACTGCCCCGGTCCTGCGGCTCTGCAACACCCAGGGTGCGGCCGTCGCGGTCTCCCGCGCGTCGGGGTGTGACTGCAGGTGCCCGGCCTGCCGCACCAGCCCCCCGCCGTTCTCCAGCAGGTGCCAACCCGGGCGGGAGGGAGCCCTGGAGTAGACGCCCCGGGGAAGCAGCGGGAAAAGCGGGCTGGCGGGGGAGAGCCGGGGCCGGCGCCGAAACTTCCAGGTTTCTCCCCGCGCTCCCCCCCGCCTCCCGCCGCTCCAGAGCTCCGGCTCTTCCCCGAAGCCCGGTTCCCCGTCCCCCCCGCCCCTTCCCGGCGCGGCCCCCCGGGCACTCACCGCTCTTGCCCACGCGGCCGGCGCCCAGCACGGCCAGCTTGATGTCCTTGGGCGGGAGGCAATCGGAGGAGGACTCGGGGATGGGCGCGAGCAGACAGTGCCCGGACATGCTGGGCGGCCGCATGGAGGGCGCGCCGGCCGAGCGGGACCCGCCGCCGAGAGCGCAAGCCTGCCGAGCCCGGCCGCAGCGCCGCGGCGGCCAGCAGAGCGCGCAGGGACGCGGGAGCGCGGGCAGCGCGGCGGCCGGCGGAGCGCGCGGGGCCCCGCGGGTTTTAAAGGGCTCGGCGCGCGCGGTGGGGGCGCGGCGGCCGCCTCCGGCTCCTCCTCCTCCCGCCCCTTCCCGCGGCGGCCGGGAGGGGACGCGCTGGGAGAGCCGAGGGGGCCGGTGGCCGCGGGCGTGCGCGCCGCCTAGGCCCTTGACGCGCTGTGCGCGGCTCCCGCCTCCGGCCCCTGGAAGGACCGCCGCCGTCCCGCGAGTGCGTGGGAGGCCCCGCGTCAGGCTGTGCCTGCGCAGCCCTGGGGGCCCCTCCTTCCCGCAGAGACGAACCCGGGTCCCTGGGCCGGTGGGTGAAGCTGAGATCCCCCTGAGCTGGAGGAGGAACGAAAGAGGAAAAGGTGCGCTCAGTCGGGTGTCTCCGCAACAACGGGAGGGATAAATTCCTGTTGAGTGCAGTGGCCCTGTTTATTTCCAAAGGTGCTAAGGGATGACATTAATAGGGAAGAAAGAGGGGGGTGGAGTCCTGAATTCGTGACCTGGCTCCGGATATGTGAAGGCCCCTTCCAGGCAGTAATTGTTTGCAACTCGGCCTCCCCGCCCGACCCTCGCCCCTCGCTGCTGGCCTTGGCTGAATCCACTCATTAGGGAACCCTCAATGCACATTCCGTCCCCTGGGAGCTTTGGCTCTGGGCTGATTCTCCATTGCTGTCTGCACTTGAGTCAGGCATTTGCTTTATTACTCAAGTACTAAAATGAAGGTCGGTGAGGATGGGGAGTGGAAGAAGAGGACACAAAAGGGAAAAGTGGCCTGCTCTCGGGTTTGGGGAGACCACCGTAGGAAGGCAGAAGCCTTGGGATTTTATCCTTGTAGGTTCAGAACTTCATGCTTCTGGCCTCCTGTGTACCCACCTCAAATGTCCAGTTGCCTATTGGGCGGCCCCACCCTTACTCGCCCCTTTCTCTTGGTTGAGTCAGCTGGTTTTGGCTGCATGACAAACTGCATGAAACTTAATGGTTTAAAACGACAATCCCCCACAGTTGCTCACAAGTCTGTAGGTCAGTGGAGGGGTTATCCTAATCTAGGCCAGAATCAGCTGACCTAGGCTGGGTCCTTTCGCGTATCTGCGGAGAGCTGGCAGGGGGTGGGCGGTGGCGGGCAGGCAGTCAGCTGTGATGGGGGAGGGAGTCACAGGTCTCTCCCCACCCCGCAGGCTGGCCCGAGTTTGCTCCTGTGGTGGCTGGGCAGCGAGTGGAAGCAGAAGCAGAAAAGGCCTCTTGAACCCCAGGCTCCATGGTGGAACCCATCACCCCTGCTGCATTCTGTGGGCCAAAGCAAGACACAATGCGGCCCAAATTCAAGAGGGGAAGATACACCCCACTCCTTAGTGGAGGGAGCTGAAGTCACATTTGAAAGGGCTGAGTGTATGCAGAGAGGGGCAGAGAGTGGGATCCATGTTTGCAACCGACCACACTAATGCATGTTCCTTCCGTCTCCCCACGTGTCCAGACCGGCAACCGGTGAACCATCCTTGATTCGAACCACTCTCTCTTCCGAGTTCCACCATTTCTACGGCCTGCACACCTTGGTGTCTCCCCTCTCCATCCCACTGCTGTCCTTGCTTCTCAGTTGACTTCTTCAGGGCTCCTGCAGCAGACTAGGAATCTCTCCTCTCTCAGATTTCTTTGATCATTGCTGCCACCCCCACCCCTGTCCTCCTAGTTCCTCTCTCTTGGGACACCCTTGGCAGCACGGGTCTCAACTGTCACTTTCTGTTGAACTGGTTTCCTGTCTCCAGGAGGGCAGAGACTCTCGTTTGTGCCTTTAGCATCAGCACATAGTGGTAGCTGGGACTTACAAGGTCCTTTGTTCACTGACCGACTTTCTGAATAAGTGAGTAAATGATGTCTTCCCTGTGTGAACTGGAAAGGGCAGAAATCGTATGTATAACCATCATCCAAATACCTCGGTTTTGAAAGCAAAATGCTCTCAAGAGAAAGTGTTCCAGGAAGTGTCCTGAGATGAACTGCGTATCTCAGTTGCACGGACCTTTGCCGGCTCACAAGGCAGTCTTTTAAACCTCAGTTTAACTGTAAAGATTTGAAGCAGGGCGCCTCCTTCTTGGACGGGGAGAAGGTACCATAAAGACAGCTACTATTTACAAAACCTTGAAACTATCCGGTTCCAAGGGTCCTTCAGCTGCTCAGTAATAGGGGTCCAAGTTGTTGTCTCCCAGATTCTCTTGGCTCTCCTTGGACACAAAAGGGCCCCTGCTTCGCCAAACACCAAGTCCTCAGCAAAGCAGGGAGGGTGGGACTCTATTCTTTGGTCTCTTTTTTATTATGACAAAATAATTCTCAGAACCCGCAGACTTTCTCTTATCTCTGAATCTCCAGAGCTGAGACGTTGAGAGTTTATCCAAGTATCTCGAAAAGACTGGGACTGTCACTCCCTTAGGACAATCGTCGTCCCTTCCTAGGCGCTAGCAGTCACACTGCTTCCCCATTAAAAATCAAGAAATAGAAGAGGGGATCACTGTGGAGCAGGAGTCCACGGGACCTGCCACAAACACCCCTCACTTTCCCATTAAAATGCAGAACTCTCAAGGTAAAAGAGAGCACTTTTTTGGCTGAATCTTGGGACTTATCTCTTCACCTCACATTCCCCATCTCACATTCCGTCAGAAATAAGATCGTTTTAATTTAAGGTCACCCAATAAGTAAGATTCCTAAGACTGTTCCTCTGTCCACTGATGATTATGTTCCATTTTGCATTCATGTTGCACCTTTGCTCAGAGAGCTCAAAATGTTATTCTTTGCATTTGCAGATAGATAATCCATGACCTTTTAATACAGACAATATGTTACCGACTGTTACTGAACATTATAAATAGCCTTCCTTAAATGGTTGCAGCTTGTGTTCTCTTTCATTTTGGATTTCTTTGTGTCCAGAGTGATGTAAAATTGTACTGCAACCAATATAACACAGGCATACTGAAGTGGTTTTAACATGATAATGGAGATGCGTAGGCACAGATATAGATACACACATCCTGTGGGCGTTTAGAATACATGTGAGTGGCAGAATTTGGTAATTTGCAAATATCAGCCTCAGGAAGTTATTAACCCTTTACCAGCCAAGTAAGCTTGATTTCTAGCCCTCAGGCAAAACTTTGCTGAGGGTACTTGTCTAGTTCAAGAACATCTCTCCCCCCACCGTCCATCATCTCCTAATATCAACTGTCTTTCCTGCGTATCCTAAATCCTTGAACACTGAGCTTACTGGAGACTCACAGACTACCTTTTGGTAGTTTCCCCAGAATAAAAATTGTGCTTCTGTACCAGCTCCCTACTTTATTTCAATCTTCAAAATTATTGAAAGTCTACTCATTGCAAAGCTCTATTAAGTGCTGGTACAAAACACAGAGAACAGCTTTGTTACCATTTACTGAGGAGACAAAGTAGAAGACATTCCCGCCTGCCATCACAGACATCCCTAGTGAAACAGTGAAATTAATTCCCTTTTATAAAATTGCTTAATGTACAAAAAAAATTCGCATACATTTTTTCTTTAATCTCTTTTTTTTTTTTTTTTGGACAGAGTGTGAGCGGGGGAGTGTTAGCAAGAGAGGGAGACACAGGCTCTGAAGCAGGCTCCAGGGTCCAAGCTGTCAGCACAGAGCCTGACATGGGGCTTGAACTCACGAACTACGAGATCATGACCTGAGCCAAAGTTGGGCGCTTAACTGACTGAGCCACCCAGGCGCCCCATTTCTTCCTTAATCTTAGATTAAGCCTGTAAAATGGGTTAAATATCTCCTAAATTGAGATTCAGACAAGTTTGGTACCTTACCCAAAGTCACAGAGCCATTCAGCACTAGATGCCCCAGCCCCTCTGATGTCGTCTTGGCACTTCCCATCAAGGTAGAGAGCAGGATGGGAAACGCGCCAGTCGTGGACAAGGAGTGACAAAGCAGGTCAGGGTGCCAACTCCCAGTAGAGCTACAACAGGAAGAATTAAATCTGAAGGGGGCGGGGGTGGTGGTGGTCATCAGGGAAAGCTACAGGGAGAAATGGCCCGGTCTCTGAGCTTCAATGATATTTGATAGGTGGAAGCACAGAGGGCAAGAGATAGCATGTCAAGCTGAAGGAAGAGCATGAGCAAAATCATGGAGGTAGAAAGTATAATTCAAGTTCGGGGAGCTGGCAGACTCCAATATTAGGATGTAGCGTGATCCAAGAAGTTGGCGACCCCGCCACGGATGGCAATGAATGCTACCCTCGCTTGGGAATGTATCTGGAGCCCATGGAAAACCACTGAACTGTTCTCAAGGAGGGAACAATATGTAACTGTCAGTGCTAGGAGCATGTGAAAAACAGAGTATCATCTCTGCTCCCAAGGATCTTGAAACTATTTACTCACTCATCTCCCAGAAGCAATTCTTCTGGATCTCCTTCTGGCTCAGGAGCAAAAGTTCAATCACATCTTCCCTTGAGCTGAGCCATCATCATCACCCCATTTCAGAGACAACAGAGTACCTCACTGCATTTCTTTTCCAAGTCAAATGATTTCCATACATTCCAGTCTTGCTAGCCAAGTACGTATGAGAGCATTTTCTCTGTGCTTTTCCCATTTGGGGCTTTATGAGCTAGCCTGTCGGTTACTCCTCACCACACACTCTGGCAGTTTGAAAAGAATCTCAACACAGAAACCCCAGGCTGCTTACTCCCTCCTCTGCACACACTTTCCACCTCAGCAAGAACAGCAAGCAGATGCTGCCTCACTGTTACTCATAACCAAATAACCTGTCAAGCACATTCCGTGGAGGTTTTCGTACGAACAATACCAACTGTTTTCCTTTTCAGTGGGGATGGGACAAATACTGGTCTTCCAAAACCAATTGTTTAAAATTATTTCTCTTGCGCTCAAAAAATAAACCTGCTTTGTTTATATTTTAGCAACATTGTTTATATTTTTCCTATTTCTTTTCCCACCAGAGTACAGAGAAGATGCTATAGACATTAGTGAGAACATCAAAGAGATACCAAACCGTGGGGTTTTTTTCCCCACTACCACAGAGTGGGACAAATTTTATTTAACCCTCGGGATTGGGCTCAACTGAACAAAAACAGAGGCCTTAAAAGACACCTAGCTAGATGAGAAAAGAATTAAAAGTTCAAGGAGCCAGGCACCTTCACTTATGGTCATGGCTCTAACTGAAAAACAGGGTGAAAAGTTTTACAGTTAGAACATTTTCCTTCATTCTCATCAAGTGTACGAAAAGGGAATTGCACGGTAAGAGATTCACTTACAATTTCACAACCTGTAACAATTACTCGTTTTTATTTTTTATTTAAAAAAAATTTTTTCAACGTTTATTTATTTTTGAGACAGAGAGAGACAGAGCATGACCGGGGGAGGGGCAGAGAGCAAGGGAGACACAGAATCAGAAGCAGGCTCCAGGCTCCAAGCCATCAGCCCAGAGCCCGACGCGGGGCTCGAACTCATGGACCGCAAGATCGTGACCTCAGCTGAAGTCGGACGCTCAACTGACTGAGCCACCCAGGCGCCCCCAATTACTCGTTTTTAAAAGGACCTGCATTTCAAGGCGGGTACGTAATCTACCAGTGCACACACACATTACTCAAAGCTCAGGGAATTGGATGCAATTTATTTCACCAGTAATAAAACCCCTCCAAATGAATCTGTGGTCTATGCAGGATATCAAGATGGAGCTCCCCAAGAGGAAGCTGGAAATACAGTCGGGGCTTCAGAGAATGTGAGCTCTGAAATTTGAGTCTCAAGTGTATTAGAGAGGACTCAAACTTGAGCAAGCATCTCAACCACCCAGAGAGGCTGTGAAGAGTGCTGGGCCCAGCCCCAGAATTTGATTCAGTAGGCCCACATTCTTAATGAATTTCCGAAAAACATAGATGCCATGTGGGGAACCATACTTGAGAACCACTGGCTTGGGTCATGCAGAAAATACAGAGAATAGAGACAGATGCGGAGCATCACGAAGCCAGAAAACAGGGTGCAGAGTCAGACAGGTAGAAAAACCTGGGTGAAGTAGGATGGCAGAAGCCTCTGGAACAGAAAGTTAGTCGTTGGCACGTCCAACATCAAGGAGGTAAAATCAAAATTGACGTGTTTGGTGACCCTTGAGAGGAGGTTCATAGGAACGGCGGGGGCAGAAGCCAGATTTGCACTGGGGCGCTAGGAAATTAAGTTACAAATGGGACAAGGCATGCACAAGAGAAGCGGCTTCATTTAATTTGCCGGCTGAAGTCAAGGAAAAGCAAGCAGAAAGGGTCAAGGGTACAAGATCCAGGAATAATCAACGGAACGAGAGCAGACGCATGTCAACACCGTTCTCCCCTCTGCTGTCCCTTTACACACCGTGCCGTCCTAGCTTACCTTGTTTTACACAGCTTGAAGTCTTAACTGCTCCTCCTAGATTGTCATCTTTGCAGTTTGTCCCCACTTCTCTGGTAGAGTAGGTAAGAAGTATTCCCTACCCTGAGAATGTTAAGTTGATAACCACCCCAACAACATGCACCAAGTACAAAAGCAAGCGTGTAACTTGGCCTATCTGAGGCACCGCAAAGGTAGCGTAATTGAATTGGACCTTGGGGCTCAAGGAGTAGGAGGTCAGAAAGGCAGGCACTGACCAGACGATGTGGGTTTTTATAAGGCCCTTGAGAATCTGGAGGTCGGAAAGGTAGTCAAGACACAGCAAAGACTGCATTAAGAGGCAAAGGGAAACCAGGCAAGTGCCGCAGGAGGTGAAGCCAAGTCCGTAACGATTGCAGGATCCTCCCACCAAGTTAGCAAAGACTGAATGAGAACAGTGCGGACACCGGCATTTTCATTCACGGGAGGGCAAACTAGTATAATCCTTCAGGAAAACAATTTATTCTCAATGAATCGGGAATCTGGAAAACACATTTTAGACTCCCCGCTGTGTGCGAAGAACAATCTTTAAAGCGGAATCTGAAAAGCCCCAAATGCCTTACGCACATTCGCAGGACCACCGCTGCCCCGGGCTGCACTGCACCTCAGATGGGAGCTCGCGGTCCCGATGATGAACTGCCTGAAGGCAATTGCCCTAAGCCAGCTCTCCTCGCCGCCCTCCTTTCCCGCAACATTCCCGCAACATTCAGCCTCGCCAGCTCTCCCGCACGGAGCCCATCTTGTCCTCCGCCAGGCCTCTTCTCACAAGTATGTCATGGGGGTCACGGTTTAACAGGAAATCACAGGCCCTGAGTGCACAAAGGACCTCCGGGAACCGTGTGGTCCAATCCCTGTACACCTGTGGGGAACACCCTCATTTCACAGGGGACAACAGAAAGTGAGGTTAACACGAGCTGCTGGAAGCCAAGCCAAGAACTGTTGAGGGTTCCACAGCATGTGGGAGATTTAAATAATCCCAGAAAACAAGATTAAACGAATGAGAAAATGCACATCAAAAAAGACAGTGCTTTCCTCATTAATCCCAAGAGCATTTATTAAATGCTTACTATGTGCCAGGCCTTAGGAGTGCAAAGTTACTAAGACCATCTCTAACCTCAGGTGTAATGGGGAAGACAAGTTTTTAAAAATTATAAACACTGTAAAAAAAAAAAAAAAAAAAAAAAGCAAACACACCTGTCGTGGTAATAGGTATAAGGGATTTAATTCTATCATCCCAAAGCAGATTTTCTCCTTTGATTCCAGTTTCATTCCTCTCCTTTCTCCTTAAAATACATTAGGGAAGGTTCACTTATGACATGCAAGGTGAACAAAGGACAATCAGGAATTCACCAACTTTAGAAAGCATAGGCAGTCTTGGGCAAAGGCAAGTGCAAAGGACCTGGGGCAACAAAGAGCGTTTCCAATAAATAAATTTTTCCTAACACCATACAGAAAAACACTTAACAGGAAATGACAGGGAAAACAATTCACTGGGAACCAGAATGCTTTAAACAATCTTTTTAAGTAATAGGCTTCAAAGGGAAGTACTTTAGCCTTAAAACACAGCTACTTAAGGCTTGATACAAGTACTCAACTTTCCGTGCTTAAATGCAATCTCAACAGATAACCTTTCATTTGTTTTTAAAAAATCTTTTTTCTTAGTGATTTAGAGGAACTATTTTCAAACTACTATAAAATATGTTATACGTACTACCTGGCAGTTCCTAATCAATGGGAGTATATTGTACAATAAACCACTTCACATCTTTCAGCAAAAACAAAACAAACAAAAACCCCATCATATTTTAACGTTTATTTTTGAGACTCTAGAGAGAACACAAGCAGGGGAGGGCAGAGAGAGAGGCAGAGACAGAATCCAAAGCAGGATCCAGGCTCTGAGCTGTCAGCCCAGAGCCTGACGCGGGGCTCAAACTCATGGACTGCAAGATCATGACCTGACCCAAAGTCGGATGCTTAACTGAGTCATCCAGGTGCCTCAAAACCCACAAAATTTGAATAAAGCCATCCCCCACTGAATTTGGATATAAAGTTTGCTTTAAATACTTCTTTGGGGAAGACAATACCACCTGCTACTCAATTAAAAGAAACATTTTTACAGTCTTGACGTCTTTTATTTTTTTTACATTTGTCACGCCATGAATTCATAGGGAATGGGTTCCAACAGCTCAGGCTCCTTTCCATTGGTTCTCACAAAGTGTGCTTCTCTGGGTGGGGCAGGCTATTAAAAAAAAAAGGCAAGGGAACAATCATGTAAACTACAAGCATCAATTTCAAAGTACTCTAGAACCAAAAAAAAGCAACATAGTCAATTCATTACCTTTCATATAAAAGAAAATGACCACTGAGCAAGTTTTAAAATTCCCAAGATCAATACCAGGAAGCCATCTGCCAAGCACTCACCTGGCGCTTCAGTTGAACCCAAGTACCTTTCTCCTTAGCTTCCTTCTTTTTCTGATCATTTTCCTTCACACGCTTCAGGAAGCTGTCTCGGCTCTTTGAGTGCTTAATGTGCTCGATACGTACATTAATTCTCTTAGCAAGAATCTTGCCCCTGGAGAACAGAAATCCCTATAAATGCTCCAGCAAAAATGTAACAAAGTCCAAAAGCACTTCTGCCGATTTCATTTATTAAAAAAAAAGAAAAAACAAACATTAAGGGCACCTGGGTGGCTCAGTCAGTTAAGTGTCCCACTCTTGATTTGAACTCAGGCCACGGTATCCTGATTTGGGAGATCAAGCCCCACACTGCGCTCTGTGCTGACAGCGTGGAGCCTGGGATTCCCTCTCTCTCAGTCCCTCCCCTGCTCTCATGTGCTCTCTCCCCAAAACAAACAAAAAAACCACAATCCATTTAAAATAAATCAACCACAAACCTTTACCAACAAATAGGATTAAACAGCAAGGTACAGCTAACTTACAATCATTTATTAACCGTACTGGAAGAGGCGTTGAGGCAAACACCCCCCATTTGTAAGCTTTAACGAGGTGACAGACCTCACGATACTAAATACGCAAACCAAATCGCTAACTAGATTTACATCGTGTTACACATCCTTTTATACTCTGAAGATCAGAGTTGCTTAACATCCAGTTCTAATGAACATTTTTCATTAGGTCTAGTTCAATTTGTTTCCTCTGACAGGATACAAGACAAACACCCAGTTTGCTTGAGTTTTGAAAGGATATTTCCTCTGCCCCACTTGAATGACCAATAAAGACATAAGTCCAATTGGCAAAGTGAAACGGGGGTATGAGGGAATACTAATCAGCTGGAAAGAAACCAGACATTACTTACTTAACTTGTTTGTTTACAACAATGCCAACAGCATGCTGGGTAACATTGTAGACTCTTCCAGTTTTGCCGTGGTAACATTTGTGGGGCATTCCTTTTTGAACAGTGCCCATTCCCTGTGAAAAGGAGGTCAAAGTTATGCCAGCAATCTTCCCTTTTTACATCCTGACTCTTATTAAAGTAACTAAGATACTCTTAGAATTTTTCTTTTAAACGGCAACTCCAGAGCTTTCAGAGCCGGTGAAATGGGTTTTTCACATTGCTTTAAGCAATCAAAAAGACAATCATCATTAAGCTCTAGAGTGCCAGGATTCTTTTAAATACCCATCACAAAAGAACGTAACTTTCACCGTTTTTTAAAAAACAGCAATCTCCATCTTCATCAACAATTAAATTTTGTACTAACGTATTATTCCTTTCCACCTTAAAAAAACCTGATTTTTCCACTACCTGTTAACAAACAAGTAGTAGAGTTTTCAGATTCAAGAATAGCACTTTAAAAACTCTGGTTTCTGGAAGTTAAATTAGCCATTCTACACTTAAGAGCTCTTATTTAGGCCAAAAATGTCCCCCTATTTAGGAGAATAAAAAGTCAACAGGTGAAATACAATATACACTAGTATCTGAATTTCAGTATTACACTTTTCTAGCTTCTAATGTTGTTCTGTAGGTTATTTACCCAATTTTAGAATTTACCTTGATGTCCACAATATCACCTTTCTTGTAGATTCGCATGTATGTTGCCAAAGGAACAACTCCTGTCCCCCAAAAAATCAGTATAGTTAGTATCAAGATTAAAAAGTCCACACTACAAAATACACGTAAGCTTACTAGCCTTCAACATACTCTTATCTTTGACAGTTGTATTTTTAAAATCTTGTTGACAAAAAACAACTATATGAAATTTATGCTTTTTATTTACTACAAAGAACAAGTTAGGTAGATGCTGGTTAATTAACACCATTTATTAAAAACACATACGAATATATACTATGTTTGCTCTCAAGAAGGAAGTATCTACTTACCATGTTTTCTAAAAGGCCTAGAGAACATATAGCGAGTACCTCTCCTCTTTCCCTTTGTGTTGGTCATTTTGGCGAATTACTGAAAACAGTAAGTATAAAACGTCAAACAAAACCGCAAAATTGGTAATTGTCTTTTT
The DNA here is from genome assembly GCF_027475565.1 of Acinonyx jubatus. Lineage (NCBI taxonomy): Eukaryota > Metazoa > Chordata > Mammalia > Carnivora > Felidae > Acinonyx > Acinonyx jubatus. The sequence goes on along the minus strand of NC_069380.1, from coordinate 6,858,949 downwards.
AAACAAACAAAAAAAAAAACCCAATCAAACCCCGTAAATTTCAAATGCTTGCTTTACAACAAAAAAATCTAAGCTGACTCACCAATTATTTCCCATAAAGGATAAAACCCCATCATTTTGGCATGTAGGATCTTCACGCAAACTGCCTAAGTGCTATTAACATTAAAGCTACGAAGACCTGGATTTTGGAACCCACACCAGTACTTTCCCTGTTAGAACATAAAACACAGAACTTCTACCCCACTTCTGTAGAACCCATCTGAGAATGCCAAAGGCACTGGAATTACTAACGGACAGTAATTTACTGTTGGAGAGCAAAACAACTCAGCCCTGCATTTTTATGTGGTGGATTAAACCCCTTCTCTTATCGAGGTAACTTTTTGTGACCCCATATCTCTTACACAGGGTCATGTCTACAAAGCACTCAGCAACTTTTTTTAACATTTTGAGAAAGAGGGAGCCTGCAGGTGCGAATGGGGGAGGGGCAGAATCCGGAGCAGGCTGCAGGCTCCCAGCTGTCAGCACAGAGCCTGACGTGGGGTCCGATTCCGAACCCTGAGATCACCGACCTGAGTCGAAGTTGGACGCCCAACCAACTGAGCCACCCAGGCACCCCCACCGAGCAACTTCTAGTGTATGTGTTTAATATTAAGTGGTAGTTAATTTATCGTTATCTAAGAATTCACATATAGGCATTTCAAATTGCATCTTTCACTGTTCCCCAAAAGGTTGAAACAATGGCTTTTATGCTTCAGGTCGCTGGAGAGCAGAACTCCCATTGCTGGGAATTACTCCAACCACAAGGCAAAATATATGGAAGTCAGGCTTAACTTGATGAGACCCGAACATAAATCCCTTAACTTATGAACACTTCTTAAAAGAAAAGGGACTCCAAAGCACCTTCTTCGGGTAACTTGAGACGCAAAGGGTGACAATGTTTCACCCGACCCTGCTTGAATCCTCAAATTCTCTACATTTGTACCCAGCGCATACAAAAGTGTGAAGTTCATCATATATACAGGAGACGCTCTGCAGGTCCAAATCACTTCCCCGGGTCACAAAGTGGCAGATTTAATAATGGAAGCAATTTCGGACTCCAGAAACCATTCTTTCACCAGATCCATTTTCCCCAGTAAGAAATCACCCAACACACGCTTTTGAAAATGATACTTGATGTAGGGAATAGTGATGCTTTCTTTAGTCTCCAAAAGCACCAACCTGCACGCCACCTGCAGTTTGCTCAGCTCTGGTAGCTAAAATTAGCAAACTAACCCCCCCCTCCCCCAAAAACCTAAGATTAAGTGGTAATTCACTAACTCACTCCCCCCCCCGCCAAGAGTCTACAGGAGACACACAACTATTCGGGAATCCTTTCACCGGCTGCCCCGGCCTTAACAAAATACCTGCGGCAACCTGAACGTACTTTCCGTTTGTCCAAATGCGACTTGGGCCTAAAATCTGTAACAACCGGGATAATTTCACAAGCACTAACGCCGAGGGGTCTGGGGTTCACATCCTGCGAGGCGACTAAGCGGGCATCTACTCTTTTTTCGGACCACGGGCCCGGGCTTTCACACACACCCTGAGGCCTCCTTGAAGGTTAAAGCTCCTGACTTTAAGCCCGTTTTAACCCGTCCCAAACGACCGTAAGTCCCCACCCAACTCATTACAAGTTTAGGTTGCACATTAGGGGCCAAAACTCCACACTAAGTTCCAAAGGCCTGCCTGGGCCACGCGGCCCCACAAAGCCTGTCCGAAGGCCCAGAGTACGGAGTCTAAAGCCGCGGGGACCCAAGAAAAACCAACGATTCCCTAAACTGACCCGAGTCGCCTCCCCGCTGTATCTCGACTTAGCTTCTCTGGAGCCTCTCCCCCCGCAGGGTCCCGGCCTCGCGGTCCGGTCCTCAGCCCCCCGGCCCAGACCCGGCGCACGCCGCTCCCGGTCTGATTGAACATGGCTCCACCGCCCGGGCCGGTAGGCCCCGAACAGTCTAACCAGTCCCTTTCAGGCCTCAATGCTCGGCGGGAGCGGTCACAGGGTCAGGACTCAGGTCTGGGGGACAAGCGGCACCGGGAGCCACGCGCAGGCCCTACCTGGAAGATGGCGGTTCCGGCCGAAAGGAAAGAGGCGGGGCTGCAGCGCGCGCCTTACAAGGGCCTACGGGCTGCCCGCGGCACTGCCTGAAAGAAACGCCAGCCGAAAGCAACTCTTCCGGGGAAAGGGATCTTCTCAGAGAACAAGGGGAACCCTTAGAATATTTTTCTTTTTTGTCAAAAAGAGGCAATAGACCTACACAAGCTGACACTTGGATCTTTCCAGACAGCCCGGAAAGGGGCCTTCAAGGACGTCAAACAGGGCGCCGACGTCCTACGTGTGCCGACGTTCGCCTTTACGTTGAGCTTACGCCGGAAGTGGGCGTGTATTGGCGTCTCCGGGCGCCGGGGAGAGGCTGGTCTAACGGAGTTTAAGCCTTTTGCGGGGCTCCTAGTAGTCGTATGTTTGTTTGCAGAAATGATTGCGTGAGCACAGAGGGCAGATTACAATGAGGAAAGCATATTATCCAGTTTGTGTCTTTCAAAAGTTATTTTTCCTCTATGAGTCACGGCATAACCACGTTCTTGCTGGTAGGTGCGTAAATGTTACATCCATTTTGGGAAGCACTTTGTCAGAAAAAAGTTAAAACCTCAAATTTTCAAATACTGTATCCTGGCATTCTGCTTGTAAGTTTGTATCTTACAGAACCTTTGACATGTAGACAAGAATGCGTAACAGCACTGAGTAGAAGCAAAAGATTAGAAACCTCCCCTGGTGAGAACAAATACATGAATGGGATGCTCATATGAGGGAATATTATATGCCAGTAAATCAGTACTAAACCCAGAAATATGAAGCCAGAAGAGGAAGATGTAGAATGTATATAGCATGACAATTTATATACATACGATCTTAAAACATGTAACGCTACCGTATGTTGCTTAGGTATATATGCATATGTATTGGAAGTACTCAAGAAATAAAAGGGGGTAAAAATCGAACTTGGAATTTTTTACGTCCAGTAGGAAAAGAACTGGAAAGTAGTACAAGAAAGGGTTTTGCGGGCGCCTGGGTGGCCCAGTTGGTTAAGCATCCGACTTGGCTCAGGTCACGATCTTGTGGTTAGTGGGTTCCAGGCCCAGCGTTGGGCTCTGTGCTGACCGCTCAGAGCCTGGAGCCTGCTTCGGATTCTGTGTCTCCCTCTCTCTGCTCCTCCCCCACTGATAACTTTGTCTGTCTCTCTCAGATTCTGTGTGTGTGTCTGTCTGTCTGTCCCTCACCCGCTCACTCTCTCTCTCTCTCTCTCTCTCTCAAAAATAAATAAGCATTAAAAAAAAAAAAGGATTCAATAAAGACTGTCTCCTGATTCCTTAAGTTCTTGAGCAAGTGAGCTCAAGGCAAGAAACTACAGACAGAATGTATAAATTCAAAATTTTGAAGCCTATGCAGTTTTTAAAAATTACAAAGTCCAGATGCATCGGGTTTGTAAGTCAAATTTCAAAATCAACGGAATAACATTATTTAAATTAAGGAAGGTTAAGATTTTTGTTGCTTAGATTATTTTTAGAAAAAAAATCATAAAAATAATACAATCATGAGAAAAGGATCAGACAAATTCTGCTATTGGGACATTCTACAAAACATCTGCCCAGCATTCCTCAAACTGTCAAGCTCGTAAAAAACAAGGGTAGTCTGAAAAACTGCCACGGCATAAGGAGACGTGATAATTACATGTGCTGTGGTTTCCTGGATGGGATCTTAACAGAAAAATAATATTAGGTAAAAATTAAGGAAGTCTGAATAAACTATGGCCTTCAGTTAACAACACTGTACAAAATTTGGGACACCTGGTGGCTCGGTTGAGCATCCGACTCTTGATTTTGGCTCAGGTCATGATCCTAGGGTCATGGGATCAAGCCCCATGTTGGGCTCCACACTCAGTGTGGAGCCTGCTTAAGATTCTCTCTCCCTGCCCACGCTCTGTCTCCCTCTCTGTCTGTCTAAAATAAACAAAAAGCCCTCCCCCCCCGAAACTCAACAATGTACAAAACTGGTCCACTACCTTCACTGTATTATACACTCCTTTGGTCTCTATATTCTTCTTTATCTAGCTTCATTTTTAGTAGTTCATTGTTACAGCCACTCTATCTCAACTGACTCAAATCAGTCTTCCGTATCACTCTCCTAAAAAATGTACCACCTTGGATAAATGCAACCTGTTTTCTTCAACACACAGAGTGGTTTTTGTTGTTGCCGTTGTTTTGTTTTTTAGAGAGAAAGAGGGCATGGTGAGCGAGGGGCAGAGAGGGGGAGGGAGAGAGAATCCCACGCACTGAGAGTGTGGAGCCACAAGTGGAGCTTGAACTCACCCGATGTGGGACTCAAGCTCATGAACCGGGAGATCGTGACCTGAGCCTAAGTCAGATGCCTAACTGACGAGCCACCCCGGTGGCTCATAGAGTGTTTTTTAAATTAAGGTATGTTACATAAAAATCAAGATTTCTGGCTCCTCTTAAATCAGAGGATGTGACAACATAGGATTGGCACTGCTGTTGGTGGCAGCAGTCCAGTGGCCACCCCCTTGAGACTGGATATATATTCTTGAGTTTCATGTCCACTCAGCCTGCTTCAGGTTCCTTGTCTTGGCCCCTGTAGGCATTTGAGCTTTTAGTCTGTGCCACAAATTCATGGTCAACAACTCTCAAGTGGTGCCTAACATCCCCACTGCAGTTCAGTTAATTTACGTACCTACTCTCTGTGAAGATTATTTCATGTTTTTTTTCTTCAGTAACCAAATCTTCCGTCCCTTTCGAAACTTCACCCTTTTTCAGCTGACAGTTGCTTCACGTTTATCAAGGTACAAACACGCTTCGGTCTTTCCCCTCTCCTTCCGGGCCCTACTTGACCTCATCTTCCCTTCTATGTTCTTCCATCAAGCTCCTTAGAAAAGAATCATGTGAAATTACTGTTTTTGTACATCAGAAACTGTCAGAGTTCAGCAGTGTCCTATGATTTAACCTAATACGTGATCATTATGATCTCTTCCTTACATCCCATTCTGTTTCCAGTTTGATCTGACTTTTGCCCCAATCATGCTCTTCAGACTGCTTCCACGTTGCCAAGACCAAAAGGTAGTCTATGTTCGTGGTTTTCTTAATCTCTGAGAAGCTTTGGCCACTCCCTCCTTGAAACACTACCCTTTCTGACCAATCCACCACCTGCTTTGCTGGTTTTCTTTTTCTTCCTGTCCTCTAAAAGTCTTCTTCAGGATTTGGAACTGGTTCCCTTCTCTTCTCTTTCTACACCCTCTTCTTGGGGAAATCCACGTATACCTATAATTTTAAATTTCGTCTCTATCCTGCTTACTACCACATTTATTTTTTTAAATTCAAGACTCTTCTCAAAACTATTCAGCCTGACATCTCTTCTTGGATACATTTTGGCATCTCAAAGTTAATGTGTCCAAAATAAAACTTACCTTTCCACCCCCAAACCTGTTTTCAGTGCAGTGTTTCCCATGTCAGTAAGTGGCATAAGCCAGAAACCTCAGTTTCATTTTTAAGTTTTCCTCCCCCCCCCCCATATCCCATCCATCAGCATATTTTTTTCCAGTAATACCTGTAAAATATATCTCCGGATGGCCTACCTCCTCCCATCTCCACCACCACCACTGGAATCTCTCCCCCAGACTAGCAATGGCCCCATTAAGGTCACTTTTTTCTCTCTTGCTTCTGCTCTGTCCATTTTCTACATAGCAGCCAGAATGATCTTTTAGAAATGTGAACTCAGTTGTGTCATAACCTTGCTTAAAGTCCTCCAAAGGCTTTCTGTTGCTCTTAGAATAAAATCTATACTCCGTACCTTGGTTTACAAGGTCCTGTATAAACCAGTTCTGGGTTATCTTCTCAGGGTCACTTGGTTTCCCTGCCCCAGCTCATTTGTAGCCTTCTGTGGTTCCCTAACCCGGACCAGGGCTTTCTAACCTCAGGGGTTTTATGCACACTCTTCCCCTTTGCCTTTCCCATGGCTCATTCTTTCTCATCTTTTTTGCTTCCTAAGCATTAGCATCTGCATAGTTAGGAATTTAGTAAGGTGTTTAAATTATAGAACAAATCCAGATGCTGTGACCAAAGTATTGGCAATTACTGTGCTTCTATTTTAGGTAACTCTTTAAAAATCTTTTTTAGAGATTTTAAAGATTTTTGTCACAGGAAAATATAATTGGAAGGTGGCAGTTGTTTTTTAGCATAGTTTTTTACGTCACTCATCAGTTGGTCCAGGCTAAGTGTAACCAGAATCATATTACTTTTAGCCTAAGAAAATCATAATTAAGAAGATAAATATAATAGTACAATTCCAGAATTAATGTGTTCTTGGTGTGGCCCACCATTTTAGACTTTGTATATTGTTCTTGACTATCTTGAATAATAAATAATTGAACCCCAGTATAATGTACGTATATGTGTGTATACACATATGGACACCTAGGTATATATGTGTGCATACATCAGAGAGAGACTGAGAGATTTTTTTAAAATACATACACTAAAATGCACACATCTAAGTGTATACGTGGATGGTTTTTGACTAATTTTTATAACTTTACAACCAGTATTTACGACAAAGGTATAGACCATTGCCATCCCTGTGGAAAATTCCCTGATGATCCTTTCCAGCTAACCCTCCTCCCCACCACAACCATCTGATACCCTGATTTCTACAATTATAGAGTAGTTTTGCCTATTCTGAAATTTCACGTAAATGGCGCCCTACAATCTGCACTCTTACTTATCTTCTTTTGTTCAGCTCAGTGTTTTCAAGATTGCATCACGTCATCTGGACCAATAGTGCAGTTCCTTTTTCATTACTAAGTAGTATTCCGCCATGTGAATATCCTACAAATTATGTAGGCATTCTTTTCTAGAGGGAAAGTGGGATGTTTGCAATTTTTTGATACTATGAATAAAACTGTCGTCAACATTTTGTGAGTATGTTTTAATGTCTTTGGGGGAAATACCTAGATTTAATGTTGCTTGACCATAAGGTGGGTGTATCTCTAACTTCATAAAAAATTGCCAAATGGTTTTTCCAAGTGAACCCCATTTTATTTATTTAGCATATTCCTCCAAAGAATGTAAGGCATTTATTTCTACTGCAGGCTTTTAAAATCGGTTTGTGTCACTAGCTCTGTCATACACATCTGAAAAACAAAGTGGTTTCCTGAGTCTCTAACAGTCAATTTGTCTCTGCTTTGAGATCATTAATGTAAAGAATAAGAAAAGCGTTGAAACTTAAAAAGAAATGTGCAGTAATTGAATGTGGAAAGAAGGAAAACTCGAAAGTCATTCAATATTTATTAGCATCCAGATTAAGTCAGGTGCTGTGCTGAGTGATGAGACTATAAACATGAATAAAACGTGACCCTTGCCCTCAAGGACTCCACAGAGAGTTTGGTGGAAGAAAAAGGTGAGTGTGTTCCAATATTCTAAGTGGTCTAGGAGAGGACACTGAACACGAGCAGTGCAGGCATTATGTGGATGACACTGTGTGTGTACGTTGGGGGGGGGGGTGGATGAGAGACGAGCCCCCGGACAAGAAGGAAGCCTCATGGAGGAGGTTGGACTTGAGGAAACAGTAACGCTTTGACCATAGAACAAGTAGTAAGGGTATTTTAGGTAGAGGGTATTTTAACTTTTTTTTTTTTTTAAGTTTATTGGTCTTGAGAGAGGGGGGAGAGAGAGAGAGAGAGAAAGAATGGAAGTAGGTGAGGGGCAGAGAGAGAGGGAGAGAATTCCAAGCAGTCTCTGCCACCAGCACGGAGCCCGGCCTGGGGCTTGAACTCACAAACCTCGAGACTAAGACCTGAGACGAAATCAAGAATTGGACGCTTAACTGGCTGAGCCACCCAGGCGCCCGAAGGTATTTTAACTTTTGTAAAAGCACAGTTGTTTTGAATAACAACTTTCAAAACTCGGGGAAATGAAGGTCATGCGACAGCTTTAGAAAATACGGTCAACAAATGAACAGGAACGTGACTTATTAAAATGAGGGAAGTTAGTTGTGCACCAGGCTTGAATAAAAATACTAAACAAAACCCATAATTTTTGGCCATTAAGCTAAAGTCATAAGCTAAAGCTATGTCCATTTTCATGTTTTCTTCTGTGAAGGAATTTTAATAAAGTTCAGTGTATGTTTTGTTTTATTTTGGTTTTCAGAAGACACTGGCAGTTTGACTCCAGCAGGAAAGATTTTTCCAAGCTACGAGGAAACCGGATCCACGTTCTGTGTGAGGCTGTGGTTAGGAAGTGCATGCGCGTCTCGGTCGACTCCTTTTGATTTGCCCTTTGTCTTCGTAGGTTGACAGAGCAATTTCAAGCGACAACTGATTAGGAAATTCTGGGGTAGAAAGTACATAATGAGAATTCTTGTCTCCAGGGAAATGGCAGTAATGACACCTGAAGTCATGGGAACTGAAATACCATGAATAATGGACAAATGTATAGTGAAGAATAATCACGTAAAAGAATCATTTTCTTCCCCATAAGAATTTTTCATTTGAGATCCTGAGAAGCGAGGGGAAGGGGGAGGTGGAAACGAACGAGATAAAATCTATTTTTTAATCAAGGAGGCAAAGATTGCACCGTTCCGGAATTTTTCCACCTGCGAACAGTGAAGCATTACCAGGCTTGTGACCATGGGATTGGACATTCTGATCGCGTCTCAGCCCTCTAACCCAGGTCTTCATTGTCTGTCTCCAGATGTTTCTGTTCCCAAATCCTGTGTTTGCTCCAGCTTCCAAAATACCTTCAACTACCTTAGGCTTTAAGGCCAGTGCAACATGAGGAAGAAGCTAGTCAAATATCAGAAGTGTTCAGACAGGAAGAGTGTTGCAGTGAGAGTAGGAGACGCCGTTGCAGTGATTTACGGAAGCCTAGTTACCTTTAGACAGTCAAGTACAATTTGGAAAAGTGGGAAAAGATACGATGCAGAGTTTTGTAGTAGGTAGGAAACATCTAGTGGACCGTTGAACTTGTAATAAATTCCAGGAGACTCATCAGTTGGGGTCAACAGTCCTCGCTCTTAGTGATTATGTTAGTTGTTTTGTTTTGTTTTTTTCCTAGGTGATTCGATCACTTGGAGCTGTGCACAACTCTTCCTGGCAAACTTAGTAACAAAGGAAGAGGTTCGTGCTCGGTTCCCACATACTTGCCTCACAATGATTTAGAAATGAGGGCTGACAAATTTCAAGTCTGTTGTTAGCTCGGATTGATTGATTGATTGATTGATTATGGCTACCTGGACCTGAGTTGAGATGTGTCTGAGGCCAATTCCAGGCTAACTGAAAAGTAAAGATTATTAATGTCCGGTGGGGTCTTATTGGGGGGAGGGGGGAGACCTCTTATACCTTATTCTTCTCACTTCTGGCTTAGGTAATTAGTATAAGAGAAGTAGTTTTACTGCTAGAGGAAAAGCTTTGCCCAGACTTGGAAACAGGTTAGATGGTAGTGTGGGGCATGGCTTATCACGGTGGGCAGTCTGCACGAGGGTCCCTAAATCAAAGCTGGAAAGAAGGTATCTTTTTCCACTGTGGAGGAAAAACATGAGTTTTGGAGCCCGACAGACTAGATTCTACGTTCTGTCACTTCCTAAAGCCTGTTTCTTTGTCCTTAAAGTGGAAGCACAGATACTTGTTGAAGAGAATCTCGGACTTATAAGCCCACCTGGGATAATGAATGTAGAACATCTTTTCCATTTTGTACAGCACTGGCACCTGGGAGGCCCAAAGCATGTCCTCTCCCTTGCTCTCCTTTGGACACCTGGGTGTCTCTGGGACCTTTGTAAGGGATGTGTGAGGTCAAAATTATTTTCAGAATAGTGTTAAGATGTTATTTGCCTTTTTTACTACATTGCCATTTCTCTGGTGATGCAAAAGCTATAATGGGAAAAACAACCTAGTGCTTTACCACGAATCAAGGCAGTGGCACTGGCCATTATTGTACTTTTCGCCACCATGCACTCTTAAGATAAAAAAATAAAACCAGTTCACTCAATAATAGGTGTGATGAGGGCAGTAAAAATCATTAATTTTATTTGATCTCCATATCTGAGTACACACCTTTTAAATAAACTGTGTGACAAAATGGGAACTGTGGATAAGACATTTGTGCTATATAATCAGTACAATGATTGTCTGGAGGAAAAGCACCTGTTCTGTTTGAGTTGCAAGCTGAACTAACACCACCTTTCCCATTGAATACTATTTTTACTTGAAAGAACAGACAAACTAGGGTTATTCAGAGTTGAGTATTTGGCTGACATCTTCTGATGGGCTAAACCAGACTACTGCTACTTCAAGGGAAACAACGGAGAAAATTTGAGCTTTTAAGTAAAAGTTACAGTTTGGAAAACTTGTATCCACCACCGTGAGCCTGACAGCTTCCTACAACTGAGATACTTTTCTGTTAAGATCATTGGTGATATGAACAAACTCAGTTTGTTTTATATAGTTAAATGTTTCCACATTTCGATTATCTGCATAACTGAGTGAACCATATTTTCAAATGATCAGTACGTAATGTTACAAAGTAAGAAATGGGAAAAGATCATTTGAAGTGTAAGATAGGCCAATGGAATTAAAAAACTTTTTTTTAATGTTTATTTCTGAGAGAGAGAGAGAGAGAGAGAGAGAGCGCGCGAGCATGAGCAGGGGAGGGGCAGAGAGAGAGGGAGGCACAGAATCCGAAGCAGGCTCCAGGCTCTGAGCTGTCAGCACAGAGCCCAACGCAGGGCTCGAACTCATGAACTGCTAGATCATGACCTGAGCCGAAGTCGGAAGCTCAACCAACTGAGCCACCCAGGCACTCCTACGTGGGCCAATAGAATTTAACGTACCAGTATGAAAATGTCACTGATACGATTTAGATTTCACGTTGCAACTACTCTTTTAAAAAAAAATCTGTCACTGTGGAGTGTTGGTGTGATATCAAATAAGATTAGCCACAATTACCTGAAAAAGTTATTAAAATACTGCTCCCTTTTCTAGCATACCTGTGTGAGACGGTTTTCTTCATATACTTCAACCAAATGCATATGGCAATAGATCCAATGCAGAGGCAGATGAGTGTCCAGTTGTTTTCGGCCGAGCTAGACCTTACGATGTCACAAAAAGGTAAGACAGTGCCACACTTCTCACCAAACGGTGCAGCAAAAAAGAAATGCAGTGAAAAAGAATTTATTTTGGAAAACACAGTCACTTGTCATAAAAATATTTATGTGACCGTGTATGAGGTTTCTATTATTATTTTTATTTTTATATAAGTTAATGAATATTTCTAGAAATTCTTCATTTTAATGTCTGATAAATATTGATAGATGAAAATCCACATAAATGACAGCTCAGTGATTTTTAAGAGGTAAAGGGGTCCTGGGATCAAAAAGCTTACGAACACTGTCCTAGTCCCCTACTTTTGCTACTGCTACATGTGCTCTGATCCCCAGAGGAGAGCCAGAGATGTCCCTGCAAATTCTGGAAGTAATCCCTATTTGTCGCAAACTTTGACTGTTACACTATTAGGGTGAGTTCCCCGTCAAAATATGCATGTTCCCACGGTAATCTTGCCCTTGCAAAGTAACTCAGAAACATGGGCACGTGGGATTATTTTCCATTTTGCCCTGTGGATTCTGAACAAGCTTTGGTACAATTTTGCTGACTTGCCTTGAGCTGACGGTCTGCAATTGTTAATTTATCCTGTAACTAAACTGATTTTGCTTTGCTGTTACCCTGTCATGTCCTTAGATTTCCAGTGCAACTGCTGATTAAGTCAAGCAGGTCAAATTTTGTGGGACAATCAGATAGGGGACTGGCACTCTGTTGTGCCTGTTAAAATTAAACTTGGAAACACTTTAAAAAGAAACCCACAAAAGTGTTCTCAAAACAGCCATTCTGGTTGTCAAATGAAATAGGGGAGCAATTAGGCCTTTGTCCTATGATAGATTCAAAATTTTCTGCTGACTGGCAGTGTCCTGTTTCTACCTCCGAACTATTCTGCAGGTACTTGGCTGTACTCCGACGGGATAAGAAGATTCTGCGGTTGAAATATTTTAACTACAGTCCTTGCTGACAAAAGACTAAAACCTTTTTAGCCATTAGAAAAATTACTCTGGCTACAGTTTCATATATGCCCGGAATTATTGAAATAAACTCTTTTTTTTTTTTTTTTTGGAAAACTGACAATAACTTTAACCATTATAATGAACCACAATGACATCAAAATATTTCTGCAAAATAATTGATACAAATGCTTTTAAAGGTTTTAGCGCTGGGACTTATATAAGCTGAAGCGTAAAATTACATGAAGAACCTTCGTCAGATAGCAGTTTCATGTTGCTAATTTGCACTCAGCTTTCATATTGTATAGACGCGATCCCAGTGCTATCTATTCAGACTAGTTTTTAGGTATCTGTGGTGCTTCAAGCTAGGTTTCGGTGGTCTTTGAAAGCTGGTTTATGTGCATGAAATTGGACGATTGAATTGAAATAATTTGCTAGAATTCTACTTAATTTTAGTTGATCTGAGAGAAGATACTTGAAACTGGGGAGAGGTAGTGGTCTGGTGACTTTCACATGGTGAATTTCAGAAAACTGTAAGCTTCATAAAGGTAAGGACTTTGTCACTGTAGGCCTATCACTTTGTATCCAGTGCTTAGCATACCGTATAGTAAAGGCTCAAAAATATTTGGAAACCGAGATGGAAAATACGGGGGAAAAGGGAGCAGCAAGCTGACCCCACTGAATCAGTGTTAATAGGGGTAATTTTAATAACATGAATGGAGTTTGAAGAAAATGATCATTCACAATAGCAGCATCTTTTGTAACGAATGATTTGATATTTAGGATCCATTTGAGATTGACAATTAATCCAACTTAGTCTGCTGCCCAGTTGACGGGTTTCCTCAAGCAGTGCTCAGGGCATTCGTTCATTCAGTCATTCATGGAGCATACATTCATTGGGCACCTACTACATGGCAGAATGCTAGAGATACAGGGGATTAAAACAGACAAAAATCCCTATCCTCTCGAAGTTTACATTCTAGTGGGGGAAAGACAGTAAACGGTACACTATTTACACTATTGTGTTACAATGTGTATATTCTGACAGATGGAGACAAGTGCCATAGAGAAAAAAAAATCAAGCAGGAAAGAGGAAATGAGATATCACAGTTTCAAATAGAGTGATCAGGGGGGCGCCAGGGTGGCTCAGTCGGGTAAGCTTCCGACTTCGGCTCAGGTCATGATCTTGCACTCCGTGGGTCTGAGCCCCACATCGGGCTCTGTGCTGACAGCTTGGAGCCTGGAGCCTGCTGCGGATTCTGTGTCTCCCTCTCTCTCTGCCTCTCCCCCACTCACGTTCTGTCTGTCTCTGTTTCTCAAAAATGAATAAATGTTAAAAATAAAATAGAGTGATCAGGGACACCTGGGTGGCTCAGTAGGTTGAGCATCTGACTCGATTTCAGCTCAGATCATGATCCCAGGGTGAGTGTGGAGCCTGCTGAAGATTCTCTCTCTCTTCTTCTGGCCCACTTGCTCCCTCTCTGAAAAGAAGGAAGGAAGGAAGGAAGGAAGGAAGGAAGGAAGGAAGGAAGGAAGGAAGGAAGGAGGAAGGAAAGAAAGAAATGTTATGTTATTGACATAAATTGACTTAGAATATTATGTAGTTTCAGGTGGACAACATAATGATTCAGTATTTGTACATGTTGTGAAACGATCACCCCAATAAGTCTAGTTAGCATCCATCACCATGTAGTTAAAAAGATTTTGAAACACAGGACACCGAACTGAGAAACTCCTATGATTGTATGTAGTACAAAGCACACCTTGCTGCACTTGACAGTTGACAGGACGCTGGGAGGGAAACAAGCCCGCAAATGCCAGGGGCTCACATTCGCTCACCCTCAGTAGTACGCGCTCCTTTCTCCGTTCTCATTCTCTGCACAAGCCAGAAATAAGACAACCGACAGAAATTACGGAGTCCTTCCTTTATAAAATTCTCTGTGGTGTGACATATTTATTCATTGATCTTTTTTTAATTTAAAAAATTTTTATTTTTAAGAGAAAGAGAGCGAGAGAGAGAGAGATAGAGAGAGAACATGAGCAGGGGAGGGGCAGAGAGAGAGGGAGACACAGAATCGGAAGCAGGCTGCAGGCTCCGAGCTGTCGGCACAGAGCCCAACGCTGGGCTTGAACCCACGAACCGTGAGATCATAATCTGAGCCGAAGTCCGATGCTCAACCGACGGGGCCACCCAGGCGCCCCTATTCATTAATCTTTTACTAAGCATTTCATTATGTGCCTGCTTGATACTGGAGCCCATTCCTGAAGAGGGGAACAAAGCCCGTGTCTTTTGGGAAATTATGTATTTTCCAGGGAGACAATACTGAACTAGTCATTGGGAGATAATTTAAGAATTATTTTTATATGTGCCACGAAGGACCAGCTGAGACTATGAGAACATCAAGGGCACGATCCTTATCCGGGAGGTCAGGAAAGACTTCCTGGAGTAGGTGACAGACAGTATCAGCACATGTGCTCAACACGTTTTGATTTGTGTTGATTTATATGATTATATCTGTACCCTTGAGAAGTATACGTTTCACCATAGGATACAAAAGTGAGTAATCATGTTGGCTTGGTAGTGTATGGTCTAGGAAAAAGACTCACAAATTTCTGTGGCTACATAGATTTTTGAGAAGAATTATTAACTGAATTTTTCAGTTTAATAATGTTGTTCTAGCTTGTCAGTTGTTTTTTATTGTTTGTTGGTATGTTTAACAAGTCATAAAATGTATACACCTTCCTGTCTCTTGTGTGTGTGTGGAGGTGTATTTGATCACGTTTAGAATAAAATACAGAACCACAAACTAAATTTTCCGGTTCAATAGCAGACACACTATACTTTCTGAGGCGCTTTCTACAAAAAGTAGGTACAAAATAAAATTTTGTTTGATTTTTAAATGAACGTGTAATGTACAAAAGTAACAATCTGAAATCCTAAGTCCTACATACATTGGTGAGCTCCTTGCCGCCTTTTCTTTTCTTTTTTTTTTTTTAAGTTTTATAGATTTATGTATTAATATTTGGCCTTGAAAACATACACAGAACTATAGCTTCTCTTCAAGTCTTTTGAATTTGAGGTTGGATGGATTGTTTAGAGTGGTCTTTATAACTTTTATTTGGGGGTGGACTAAAGGTTTTACCCAATTCTCCCTATTGATATCCCCTAGGCCAGACCACACTTACTTACATGCTCTTTTGGCTACAGGCGCTAGAATCCTTATTTATTTATTTGTTTACTTACTTACTTACTTATTTAAAAAGTTTATTTATTTTGAGAGAGGGAGAGAGAGTGCACTCACAAGTGGGGGAAAGGCAGAGAGAGAGAGAGAGAGAGAGCGAGCGCAAGAATCACAAGCAGGCTCCACGCTGTCGATGCAGAGCCTGATGTGGGGCTCAGACTCATGAACCATGAGATCGTGACCTGAGCTGAAACCAAGAGCCAGATGCTTAACCCACTGAGACCCCCAGGTGCCCACAGAATCCCAATTCAAGTGAGGTTAGAAAAAAAAGTCAGTTTCCCAACAATAAAGGATTGTTTGCTCCACTTTCTCTGAGTATCAACCTCCTTCTTCTCTCTCGTTGCAAGCATTCTTTCAACACATGAGAGAAACTTGACCTCTGATAGCTCCTGAGCTTTGCAGCTGACCAAGTTGGCCACCTGCAGAGAAGCCACCTCAACTCTCTGGGCCCTAGGTCCAAGACCAGTGGGAAAACCCTCTCTGGGCCACAAGGTCTAGACACAGCAACTGTGATAGGAGGAGGAGAGACGTGTGTGTGACGTTGTGTCATAACTGGAGATCCTGAGAGAACAATCTGGATAGGATGACGGGAAATTGTTCTCAGAAGAAGGAGGCAATTCTGAGAAAAGAATTACATGTGAGCCTACCATGGTATTATTGGAAAGAAATGTGAGAGAATGGGACTAAACGATGAATAAGGAACTAATGTTGGACATTTTATGTGAGGGAAAGGGAGAAAAGAAGGTCAGGAGATTTCCCTGAGAAAGTAAGGAAACATGAGAAACTTTAGCCAAGACAAAGTGGGACATAACCAAAACGTTGACAGATGTTACACCCCGTTTACTTTCAAACACTTCAGTAAAAAACAAATAGATGCAACAGAGATGGCAAGATGTTAATATTAAAACTGGGCAATGAGTATATAGATGTTTTCTAAAGAGTGGCTCTCGGGGTGCCTGGGAGGCTCAGTCTAAGCATCCGACTTTGGCTCAGGTCATGATCTCACAGGTTCATGAGTTCGAGGCCCACATTGGGTTCTGTGCTGATGGCTCAGAGCCTGGAGCCTGCTTCCGAATCTGTGTCTCCCTCTCTCTCTGCCCCTCCCCCACTCGCATTCTGTCTCTCTCAAAAACAAATATTAAAAAAAGTAAAGTTTTGTCTGTTAAGTCTGATATTTGGGCTTCCTCAAGAACTATTAACTTTTTTCTTCCTATGAATGGTTCTTTCTTTCACGTGTGACTTTGTAATCTTTTCATTGAAAACTTAATATTTTGAATATTCTCATGTGGCAACTTTGGAAATCACTTTTTCCCTCTCTCTCCATGACGTGTTGTTGCTGTTTGTTGTAGCTGTTGTTGCTTGTTTTTTAAATGACTTTTCTGAACTAATTTTCAAAGTCTATTCTTTGTCATGTGTGGTCACTTAAGTTTCTGTTCCATTAGTTTACTAGTCAGCTAGTGGTCAGGCAGAGAGTTCTTTTAATCCCTGGAGTAAAAAAAAAAAAAGAAAAAAAAAAGCCCCCTAAAAACTCTCTCCAGTCTTTTCAGGTGGGCTCTGCGTTGTGGCACTCCTCGATACTTGGCCGGGCCATTTACTTCCTGCTTGCATGGAGCTTGAAGGTCAGCCAATGAGAAGATCTTTGAATCTTCTCGGGTCTTTTCTGAGCATCTATCCAGCCCAGGCATGCATGGAGTCTTCTAGTTCTCTGGATTAAATGGGAGCCTCTCAAAGCCCTTATTCCCTGAAATACGCCCTTCTCCAGCCTCTTTCTTCCCAGCATTTTGGCTTTTCTGTCGCTTGCCCTAATTGTTACCCTTTGCCACAGATGGCAGCCGCTTATACATTTGCAGATGTCACCCAGGAAACTGCCTTGGAGCTGAGGCGTGTGAAACAAAGGCAAGTCCTTGAGCAGATCCTTCAAGGAGCTTACGGGGAGCTTCAGGGAGCTACTTAGGCCAAAACGTGGATCCACGGTTCTTTGAGGTAAGATAAGATTGGTTCTGGTCCCTCCGGTACCAGTAACCTGCACCAGGAAAATGGACTTCTGTCTTCAAGTCTGTAGCTGCGTTGGAGATGGTAACAAGGTAAGTCGAAATGCTCTCTTACCAAAATTCAGCTGGCTTTTTTTTTTTCCAGGGAGCTTTATTCTGGTTGCTGAAAGTTTCTTTTCTTAGATTCTAGAGTTCTGAAAAACGTCATCGTGACAATTCTTGCCAGCTTGTTCACTGCCTTTATGAAGGGATGAAGGTTTGGAGTTGTCTACTCTGCTGTTTTCAGAGACGTCTGTCCTGTGGAGAGAATGGGTGACACGGGTGTGGTAGGTATTCCTGATTCCAACAAAAGGGCAGCATCCGGTCCAGATCCCTTCCGACTTACCTGGGAGTCTTGAGAGTTGGATGCCTGAGGAGATTTGTGGCTGAGCCCTGGAAATCATTGGCCTGCCCCTTCTGTGGGGTCTACTCTGAGGAACCCTATTCCATAACGTACGCACCTTCTGTCCAAGGTGCCTGGGCTCCTCGGTGATGCAGACTGACAAGAGGCTTTTCATCCACTCCGGGTGCTTTCAGTTCTCACAGAATAAGTAAGGCCAGGAAAACCTGGTAGCAGGATGTTTGGCGGACCTTTTCAGAGAGTTGGACTCTGGAGTCGAGCACTGAGCATGGGCCTTAGGTCGGCAGGTTTGTGTGTGACCGTGACAGAAAACCGGAAAAGACTCCTCTCTTCCTTTTACCTGCACTGTTTGAAGACCTCTGCTTGACATCTTGCAAACAACTTATGCTTCCCCTGCCTTCAGCATTTGGCGAGAAAGCACCAGACAGGCCATTCATTTCTCGCCAGCATCTTGACATTTCTCAGATACGCAAGATCCGGATCAACACGGCCCTCGGGAGGGTGGCTGAGACGAAGGTGCTCACGCCTGCGCCAAGCCCGTGCTGCTGTATGCTCGGATTTTATGTGAATGTGAACTTGGGTTCACTAACCACCACCGACTGTCTCACATCCTCTGAGACATGTGAGGTGTCAGAAGCGTATGTCTGCTCGAGTCCGGTAGAGACTCCTGAGACATTCCTCTCCACCGCTGGTGTCCTGGCTTCTCCACTTCACTTCTGGCCGCAACGATTAGAAGATGGAAACGGGAGGGAGGTAGAAATGGGATATAGGTGCTTGCTTGGCATCTGTCCATTGTCAAGGAACATTCCCTGTGTCTTCAGAGCTCAGATTTAGTGTTGGGAGCCTCACAGGAGGATGTGAAGTTGTGTTATCCGAACCCAGGACTGTTCTCCACATGCACTGAAAGTTACAGAAGGTGAGCATCTTCCTGGCTTGACCTAAAAGTCAACTCATTTTATGATGCCTCTGATGGTTTCCATCTCTTCACATTAAAAAAAAAATGTGTCTACCTCAGGGCCTTTGCATCAACCCTCTATTCTAGGATTCTAGGGGTAAGAATGTGAAGATCTGTCCCAAGGGAGCCACAGATATTCCACTTTGGCCACAGTCACCCCAAGAAGACATGTAAACTCTGTCCAAAGTAAAGAGCAGATGGGAGAAAACTGTTGACTCCTATAGGCCCAAGATCTTTTGTTATTACAGGTGTTTATAAAGTTGAGAATACTGGGGGTTTTTTTCTCCTGATAAGGAAGGCTTGTGATAAAAATTGCTAAAAGAAGTCATTAACTTAATTTTTTAATGTTTATTTTTTTTTAGAGAGAGAGAGAGAGCAGGGGAGGGGCAGAGAGAGAGAGAGAGAGAGAGAGAGACAGAATCCAAAGCAGGCCCCAGGCTCTGAGCTGTCAGCACGGAGCCCGACGCGGGGCTGGAACCCACAAACCGTGAGATCATGACCTGAGCTGAAGTCGGACGCCCAACCGATTGAGCCACCCAGGCGCCCCAAGAAGTCACTCATCTAACGACTGGCTTACCTCCAACTGCTAGGTTTTGCTTAGGCTGAGCCACAACAAACCAAAGAGGTGGCATTACAAGTGTCCTTTTGTTTCCTCTTACATGTTTCTGAGAGGACGGAGCTGTGAATTGCTGCTTTGGAAGGAAACCGAGAGCTAGCCTGTGGACAGTATCCAGGAGGAATCTGTGTAAAATGCCAATGAAAATACTCCCAGTCAAAACATGAGGTGTGTGGGCGAGCTGCGAACAAAGAAGACGTCATCACATTGAAGGCTCAACGTGCCAAGCGAGAAAGATGACCGATAGGCAGATGAAGCACCCAACTGCACAGGCTAAAGGCGGACTCCGAAACAGAAGGCTTTCAAAGGGAAAGGATTTGCAAAGACAAGAAGGAAGTCAGATTTCAGAAAGATCTGCTCCCCCAGTAGAGAACCTGGTAAGCATTTGATTCAAGAAACCGTGAAGTTATCAAGGTTTCCAAGTTTATATCCGTGTGTTAATGCTGGCAACAGACAACTTCCTCACGTGACGTTATAGTCCCAAAGACCAAGTCATAGTCTCAGATGCCAACATAACAAGATCAGGAGCGGAATTGCTCTTGTTTGGAAACCAGGTTTATGGGATGTTCACTATTTTAAGAGCTTGGAGACCCAAGCCAGTTAGGGTGGTCCTGTTATTTTTAATTTAGCTCAGAATGCAAAGTGCTTTACTTTTTTCCTTATTGCCGTCTCTGAAGTGCTTAGTCGTGTTGGGAGTAGAGTCATGTATCAGTGTTGGCTTCCTGCTTCCCTCTTTTGGTCAAGTTCCTGCCATTAAGATGTGGATTTGATAGCAGGGTTGGCCTGTGGTGGTGGTGGTGATTGTTGTTTTTAAATTCAGTATCATTAATTGTTTTTGTGTGTGTCCTTTGACTTATTTGTATAGGAGTAACTAGAGTTGTTTTCATAGAAGATCCTTTGAATGGTTATCAAAAATGCAGTCACATCATATGGAGGTCTAAAACTCTGCTTTTTGGGGGGATTTTGTTCAGCCCGTAGCCTTATAATTGCCTTTCATGTTCAGAAGTATTTTACTTCCTTTATCAGATCTGTTGGGATCGAGAACTGAGAAATTAATCTACTCTACCAGGTCACCCTGAAGTAACTATGACTGTAAGGGTCCCCATGGTAGACTGTTCCTGGCCTGCAAGCAACAAGCTCAAAATATGTATAAGGGGAGGATCTCATCAGCCATAGAGCAGACACCAGGCAACTTTTCCTGGGAGGAATTTACGGATACCTTTTCCACATGTGAATCAGCCCTGAAGAGTGGGTTTTTGATGGGATGTCTAGGTGGCTCAGTTGGTTAAGTGTCTGACTTTGGCTCAGGTCACGAACTAATGGTTTGTGAGTTTGAGCCCCGCGTCAGGCTCTGTGCTGACAGCTCAGAGCCCGGAGCCTGCTTCGGATTCTGTGTCTCCCTCTCTCTCTCTGCTTCTCCCCCACTCATACTCTGTCTCTCTGTCTCTCTGTCTTTCTCTCTCTCTCAAAAATAAATAAACATTTAAAAAAAAAGGTGGCCTTTTGATACTTAATTCCAGAATAATTAAACATGTAAATGTATAAAGGTAAGACCTTTAAACATTTAGAAATAGAAGACTATCTTATCTTTGTGTACAGAAAAAGTGCTTAAGACACAAAAAGCTCAAATCAGAAAGATTGATGTATCTGCCTATGTTATAAATTTTTAACGTTTGTTTATTTTCTCGGGAAAGAGAGACAGAATGTGAGTGGAGGAGGGGCAGAGAGAGAGGGAGACACAGAATCTGAAGCAGTCTCCAGGCTCTGTGCCGTCAGCACAGAGCCTGATGCAGGGCTCAAACCCACAAAGGATGGGATCATGACCTGGGCTGAAGTCGGAGGCTTAACCGACTGAGCCACCCAGGTGCCCCTACATCTGCCTATATTATAGTTAAGAACTTCTGTTCATCAAGCGATGCCAACAAGGAAGTGCAAAAACAGTCTACAAACTGGGAGAAGATATCTGCAACACCTGTCGCTGGCAAAGAAGATAGTATTCAGATTAATACTCTGAAACAAACAAAAAAAGACAAACAACCGATGGAAAAACCATCCAAACAGGTGTTTCACAGGAAGACGAAACACAAAAGGAGAATAAACATGAAAAATTGCTCAACTTCTTTAAGAGAGACAGTGGGGGGAGGGGCAGAGAGAAAGGGAGAGAGAGAATCTCAAGCAGGTTCTACACTGTCAGCTCAGAGCCTGATGTGGGGCTTGATCCCTTGAACCGCGAGATCATGACCTGAGCCGAAATCAAGAGTGGGACGGTTAACTGACTGAGCCACCCAGGCGCCCTAGGTGTCTGACTATTGATTATGACTCAAGTCATGATCTCACAGGGTTTGGGGTTCCTGAGTTCGAGCCCCGCATTGGGCTGTGTGCTGACAGCATGGACCCTGCTTGGGATTCTCTCTCTGCTCCTCCCTCACTTGTGCACACACACTCTGTCTCTCAAAATAAACTTAAAAAAAGACTATAACAAGATAACACACAAAACCTACTAAAGTGGCTAAAATTAAGAATTCATAATCACAAGTCTCAGAGATGAATAGGAGCTCTACCATACTGCTGGTGGGATGATAAATATACACGAGCACTTTCATAAATACTACACAATTTGGTAATATCTTGGTAGTGGAACATTCACATACCCTGAAACCCAGCAGTTCCGCCTGTGTGTATACCATCATGACTTTTGCACGTGTGCCTAGGGAGACATCCATAAGGACATTCCACAGCAAGAGTAAAACTTCACCTTTCTACCTTGCTTTCTGAAAGCATTCGATAAACGCCGAGGTCTGCATCTCTGCCCCAGAGCTGAAGTCACCTAGAAAGCTCATTCTGCATAATTCCTTGAGGAAGTGCTTAAGATTGAACAAAGGAAATGTTCATAAAACTACTCATTCTTTTTTTATTCCGGATAATTTTAAATACCATCCGACTAGCACGTCACCTCCAATGAAATATCAACTGAAAATAGGTGTTTCTTCTTCCTTTCTAGACTGTTTAATATTGTTCTCCTGTGCCATTGTCTAGTTCCAAAAGCAGCAGCTTAGTGTGAAATTTGTGGGAAGGATGCTATTCAGAGTTTAATTTCATTATGCAGTAACCCAGTGAAAATCCAGTAGAAAGAATGTAGATATTTCTAGAAGATGCTAAAAACTATTCGAAAAAGGAGGAATGCATAGACGTAATTTCTCTAAAATAGAGCATTCAATCATTAGAGTTGGAAATTGAATAAATGAAAGGATGATTGAATGAATGGTTGATTCAAAATGCATCATTAGTAAATGGGAAGAATAGACTATGTTGCTGGGTCCTAAAAATATTCCTCTAAGGAATCATTAGGATTATATGGGAGACTTTAAAAAAATAATACCCAAGCCCCAGTTAAATTGAATCACAATCTCTAACCTTCTTAGCCATTAGTATTTCTTAAAAGGACTTAGCCATTAGTATTTTGTAGAAGCTCCCAGGTAATTCTAAACGATAACAGCTTTGTGAACCACAGAGCCATCGCCTGTACTCCAAGTGGGGTCCAAAGACAACATCATTGGGATGTTGTTAGAATTTGGAATCTTGGCCCTGGCCCAGACATACTGAATCAGAGTCTACAGTTTGACAAAGTCCCCAGGTGATGTCTAACATAAAGTTTGAGAAGCTCTGGGTAATCAGGATTGCTTTCGTTTCTGCATGCCATTTTGCTACATCTTCGATCAAGAGGTTGGGGAAAGACTGGGGAAAGGTCTTTCTTTTTAAGATTCTTGTTCCCACTTTAATCTGGAGGCAACTCACATCACCATTTTGATAAATCTGATCATAAGGAAATAATCAGATAAACAAGTACATGAAAAGTGCTCAGCATCACTCGTCATCAGATAAATGCAATCAAACCCAAAATGAAATATCACCTTACACCAGTCAGAATAGCTAGTATCGAAAAGACAAGAAATAACAAGTATTGGCAAGAATGTGGAGAAAAGGTAACCCTCGTGCACTGTTGGTGGGAGTATAAATTGGTGCAGCCACTGTGGAAAACGGTATGGAGTTTCCTCGAAAAGAAAAGAAAAAAGAAAAGAAAAGAAAAGAAATAGCATATGATGCATCAATTTCACTTCTGAGTATTTATTTGAAGGAAATGAAACCCTAACTCGAAAAATATGTGCACCCCATGTTCAATGTGGCATTATTTATAATAACCAAGACATAAAGCAGCCTAACTGCCCATCAGTGGATGAATGGATAAAGAAAACATATTATATAGAATTCAGAAAAAAAAGAAGAAAATCCTGTCATCTGTGACAACATGGATGGATCTTGAGGGCATTAAGTGAAATAAGCCAGACATAGAAAGACAAATGGTACATGACCTCACTTACATGTAGAATCTAAAAAAACAAAAACAAAAACAAACTCACTGTGACAAAGAACGGATTGGTGGTTGCCAGAGGTAGGGGGCAGGGGGTGGGAGAAACGGGTGTAGGAGGTCAAAAGATACACACTTCCAATTATAAAGTAGATAAGTCCTGGGGATGTAATGCACAGTATGGTGACGACAGTCAACAATACTGTATTTGAAAGTTCCCAAGAGAGTAAATCTTAAATCATGTATTTGAAAGTTCTTAAGAAAGTAAATCTTAAAAGTTCCCATCACAAGAAAAAAAATTGTAACTATGTGTGGTGATAGACATTAACTAGATTTCTTATGGCAAATCTTTAAATTGTAAACCTGAGGCTAATGTCATGTCAACTATATCTCACTTTTAAAAAATAAACAATCGACATTCCACCTCCCAGTGGGAAAAGTCAGAATCTCCTATCTTACCTTGAGCAAAAGTGTGAGGTAGCAATCATCCTGTCCCATCTGTTCCAACATCCTCACCCCCATCCCAGGATGATTTTCCTTTGAACCCCACCTCAGCCTCAATGCTTCATATTTTTACACTGACTCTTAAAGATAAAAAAATTTTATTATAGAAAGCTTCAAACATACATAAAATAGTGCAGTATAGTGAACCATCATATACTATTGACCCAGCATCAATAATTACCAGCTCATGGCTAATCTTGTTTCATCAATGTCAGCACCCACTTCCTACTCTTCTAGACTGTTGTGAAGAAAATCCAATCATTAGCTCATTTCATCTATAAATATTTCAGTGTGCGTCTTTAAAGGACGTAACCCAAATACCATTAGGACACTTAAAAAAATTAGCAACAATCCCTTAATACCATCAGTATTCAGTTACTGATCACATTTCTCCAATTGTCTTATAGTTTTTTTTATATGCTGAAACCCTAGCCCTCAGTGTTTCTGTATTTAGAGAGATAGCCATGAGGAGGAAATAAGGTTACGTGAGGCCATAAGAGTGGCCTCAGGGCTGTTCTCCTTCTAAAAGAGGAAGATTCTATGTCAATTATATCATAATAAAGCTGGGGGAAAGGTTATAAAGAAATACAGAAATAAACGAAGAAACAAATAAATGGAATGATGGAATAACCAGAAGAGGAAGAGACAGCAGAGAGCTCTTTCTACTTGCACGCACTGAAGAAAAAAACATGTGAGGACATGAAAAAAGGCAGCCTTCTACAGGAAGAGAAGTCTCACCAGAAACCAACCCTGATGGCAACTTGATCTTGGACTTTCAGCTTTCACAACTGTGAAAAAGTAAAATGTCTATTGTTTAAGCCCCCCAGTCTGGAATTTTATTACAGCAGCCTGAGATGACTAATACAATTATTGAGAGACTCTTTTCACAGCAGATGCTGCGGTGCGCATTTACATGGGATATACTTATCTCTATACTCCACGCACATTCCGAAAATCCATCCACAAACCTCTGCCCCAGCCATCTCACCAAACAGGCAATTTATTTTTTCCAACTCCCTGAACAATCTGGGGAACCTGTTAACCACGGCCCAGGTATCAGATGGGTCATTCTTCAGACTACCTTTCCTTCCGTACACAGTAAGCCAGGTGTAATACCTGAAGCTCTGCCCACTGGGAAGATTGCTTTTCACTCTTTTCTATCAGGCCATCCCTGAATGGGACTAGAGTTGGGCAACTTATCACTTCTGTGTGGTTGCATCATACCATGTACATCCATTAATACATGTGGCCCCCACTTCTTCATCCTCTATAAGTGGCTACAGGGAACTCCCCATAAGGCCATTGATGTGTGTTGAGAGAGGGGCAGCGCAGCAGTAGGAAGAGGCACCATGGGAGCCTAAACCACCTGGTCTGGAAGTCTGTGGTTTCCAGATCTGCTTGGAGATTGGTCTCACATATATCATTTATACTTTACAATGAATCCTGCTGAGTGTGCCCGGGTCACGGTGGGCAGTTTAACTCACATAGTCATTTGTGACCCAGGGTCAGATATTCAGTCTCTATTGGGAACCTCAGGCAGTCCAGGACCGGCTTTTCAAGTGAAAATAGTTGTCAGCAGTTGACTTCATTTGGGTCTTAGTGGGTCTTGACAGGGGCTCCCTACAGCATCCCTGCTCACCACAGATTCTTCCATGCTATTGGGTGTGCAGGTCAGACTGCTTGTAAGGAAGCCTGGACTTGTTGCAGAACCTCTTCATACCCTGTGCCCACTCACAACTGGTGGTGTTGTAAGCTATCCAATAATTAGGTCAGAGCAGCACATCAAACTCTGGCTTAAGTTGCCTCTAAAATCCAAAGAAAGCCAAGAACCATTGTATCTCCTGTGTAGTATTTGGAACACGGTGCAACAATTGTGCCTCACTTGTGGAACAACGTGGTACCCCAGTGCTCCCCTATGAACCTCACTGATTCAGCAGCCCCTGGACTTCTGGGGGTTTATCTCCCAACTCCCTGGCATGCATGTGTTTTATCAATGTGCCTAAGGTGCTTATCGCCTCCCACTTCTTGGATCCAATTAGTATAATGCCATCAGTGTAATGGACCAGTGTGATGTTTTGTAGAATATCAAGACAAACACATCCCTCTAGATTAAATTATGACAGCAGGATTTGATTTAGCCCTGAGGCAAGACAGTTAAGATATAGTGCTGTCCCTGACATAGGAAGGCACACCACTTTTAATTATTTTTGCCGATAGAGAAGGGGAGTAGTGAAAGCATTTTCTAGGTCATTAGCTGCATACCAGGTGCCAGAAAGTGTTGCCTTTGGAGCAGCCAACACAGCAACAGGAGAGCCAGGATAATAAATATGCCAGCCACTCCCCAATCTCCCGCTAGTGCCTCCGATTAGCCAAATCCGACTGAAATCCATCCCTATGGGTCGGCCTGGAGGACCCAAGGCAGAATGGAAAAGGTGGCGATGGGGTCTGGAATTGCACATGGCGGCCATTCACCATACTGGTACATGATGTAGGGTGCATTTGTGTGCAAAAGAATAAATGGACCCTGATCCAATGTTAAAGGAGGGTCCCTTGCTCAGACATAGAAGTTAGGAGTCATGTCATTGGACAGGAAGCTCCCCGGATCACATTGATTGAAGTTATATTGCCAGGACACGATGTACTTTCTGACTATCTCATATACAATGGAGACAGATCGTATGCGCTCCTTAGTGCAGGATTTGAGGTTTTGAAAATTCTAGGGTCCTCTGCTGATTCATCATAGCTTCAACTGTATTCCTAATAATAATCGAGTTTTATCACAACCTAATCCTCCCCTTTTCAGCTCAGGCTGGGACAGATTCTTCCTTTTAGAGCTTATCAGGAGGTACAGGGTATTAAAAAGACACTGGCATCTATGGATGAACCTTGAGAGTATTATGCTGAGTGAAATAAGCCAGTCACAAAAAGACAAATACTGCACAATTCCGGTGATATGAGGTACCTAGAGTCGTCAAACTCCTAGAGACGGAAGTTAGAACGGTGGATGCCAGGGCTAGAAGGAGGGAGAGTGAGGAGTTGTTTACTGGATAGAGTTTCAGTTCTGCAAGACGAAAAGAGCACTGCAGATGAATGGTGGTAGTAGCCGCACCAGAGTGTGAACGTCCTTACTGCCACTGAACTGTAAGATTAAAAATGGTGAAGACGGTGAATTTCACATTATGTGTCTTTTACAATTTTTAAAAGCTAGAAAAGAAATTGGCACCTAATGTAGAAAAGCATGTAGCTCTTAGAGATATCCCAACTGATTAAAATCCCAGCATCACCACTTACTGGCTGTGCGATTGGGCAAGTTACTTAACCGCATCGTCAATTTCCTTACTTCTCAACTGGTATCGATAATGCCTCTCTCACTGGATTACTGAGAGAATTCGGGAGATAATGTGCAGAAGCATCTCCAGCAGAAGCCATGTAGAGTTGCTGGTTCCCTTTGCCATAATACCTGCCCATTCTTCAGATCTCAGCCGGGACATCCTTTCCTTTCCAGGCCTTTTCTTACCCATAAATCTGGTTAGGGAATCCCTCCTGCAAGACTTACTGTGTTAATGCCAGATTGGTCCATTCACTGTGCTTGCTTGCTTACTACTACTCACTGCTCAAGAACATAAACTCCATGTGAGAAGGGACTGCGTCTGCCTTCTTCCCAGTTATAATCCCAGAGCTGAGCAGATCCCACTGAAATGGGAAAGGAGACAGAAAACCAGTGGAATGACCATGGGAGCCTTGCAAACAAGAAAGCCCCATCCACAGACAAGACATTTTGAAGTTTAGAGACCATAGAAAGTAGATGGGGGGTGTCTGGGTGGCTCAGTTGGTTATGCATCCAACCTTGGCTCAGGTCGTGATCTCGTGCAGTTGGTGAGTTCCCGCCCCACGCTGGGCTCTCTACTGTGAGTGCAGAGCGTCCTTCCGGTCCTCTGTCCACCCCCTCTCTCTGCCCCTCCCCTGGCTAGTTTGGGGGTGCGCATGTGCTCTCTTTCTCAAAAATAAAACGTGAAAAAAAAAAAGGAAAGTAGATAGGATTATAGCAGAATAAAATGGTAACCCTAAGCCACATTGGAAGTGGTGGTGGCTGTTTTGCCTGGCAGAACTCTGCAGAAATTCCAAGACACGGAGTCAGCAGGTTGGGAGAGGAGGGGTGATGGATTGAAGGACCATCTACGGGATGGCTCAATCAGCCCCTCCCCTCCATTAAATATCTGGAGTAGCACCATTTGCCCCAGGCGCACCCCTGTGCACCCCTCCTCCAACAGAGTAAAAGCTACCAGGGTGAGGGAAAATGGGGGGGGGGGTGCTGTGGACTGAGGCAGGCCAGGTGCTGAGAGACTCAGGGCCTCCACAGAAAGCCACAGGCAGGAGACTCCACTCTCAGGGGGAGATTCTTCCTTATTCTGGCAATTCTGAGAATCCTGTCTGTGGGGAGGACACACCCATTTACCCAGAGTCTTCCTGCTCTCCTCCTGGGCTGTTGGGGGTGGAGGGTGGCAGTGGGGTGAAGGAGAGGCCTTTGGGGTAAACAGGCCTTCCCATCTGCAAAGCAAACTCAGGTGTGTTGACCAGAGAAGCCAATATATCCCATCGTCCATCAGCCATGTCAATCAAAATCATGAGGCATTTGGAAGAAATTCATGCTGTGAAAGACCGATTTGCACAAACAGAACACGTCGTTTCAGAGAGTGGGAGACAGATAATGGCAAGAAATAGGACTTGAGAACACTTTCTAATCTAAGCTCCAAAAAGACATACTATCTATTGAGGAAAAAAATAGAAACAGATGGCCATGAAAAAAGAACACTCAGAAAGCGAAAAACTCTCGGAAATTAAAAGCAGGATCACCAAAATGAAAACTGAGAATAAAACAACTGAATGAAGCAAACGATCGAACGTGGATCTGGAAGAGATGGGCAGAGAGGTGCTCCAAATTATGGAGTCCTAACGAGGGAAGGTTAAACGTGGAGCCGACATCTATCTGTGAGGAGCTCCGGGAAGAGATGGTGGATGAGGAACAAGCTTTTAAAGACAGAGCAGTTGGGGCACCCGAGCGGCTCAGTCAGCTGAGCGTCCGATTTCAGCTCAGGTCATGATCTCACGGCTCATGAGTTCGAGCCCCGCTCATGAGCCCCGCGTCTGGCTCTGTGCCGACAACCCAGAGCCTGGAGCCTGCTTCGGATTCTGTGTCTCCCTCTCTCTCTGCCCCTCCCCCACTCGCTCTGTCGCTTTTTCAAAAATAAATAACGTTAAGAAAAAAAAGACATAGCAGCAGATAATTCCCCTGAGGTGGTAGAAAAACTGTAGTGTTGGGATTGAAAGAAACTTCTTGCCCACCTCCCATTCTGGGGAGGGCAGAGGGCGGTCTGAGTCAACATTTAGTTGGGAACATTCAGAATGCCAGCTTTATTTTTTTCAACGTTTATTTTATTTTGAAAGAGACAGAGACAGAGAATGAATCCCAAGCAGGCACCAGCACTGTCAGCCCGGAGCCTGACCCAGGGCTTGATCTCCTGAAACATGAGATCATGACCTGAGCCAAAATCAAGACTCGGACGGTTAACAGACTGAAACTGCCCCCCGCCCCCCGCAGGCGCCCCTAGAATGCCAACTTGAAGAAAAATACTAAGATTCTGCAGAAAGGAAAGAAAATAAGTTTCTCAGGTGGAAATGAGTGCCACACTGGCCCCAGACATATCTGAAGCAGTATTGTCTGCTAGAAGGCAGTGAAGCAAAGACTCTGAATTGATAAGGAAAAATTATTTCAACCAAGAATTCCATATCCGGTCGAACAAGTAAGGCGAGGATAAGATAAAAACGGTAAACACCCACAAAGGTTAAGTCTACATATACCCTTTCTGGAAAAAAAAAAACCCCAATTAATTGAGGATGTGTTCCTCCCAAGCTGAGAAGGAATCGAGAAGAGGGAGACACAAATCCAGCTCAGGAAATCGTTGAAAAGAAACCGCAGGGGGTCATTTGTGCGACTGGGCCTGCAAAGCTGTCATTTCAAATTAAAGGAGGGAGTAAGCAGGCTCCGCAAAGAATAACTTTAAAAACAAAATAGATGTCATTACACACACCGAATATTGAGGAACCTGGAAGTTGTCAACAATAAAATGAAGACATTTCGATAACTACTTACAAACACACACACACACACACACACACACACACACACACACACACGGAGATAAGAAACTTCCCTTGAGGGAAACAAATGCTCTATAAGAAAATCATGATCCGGGGGCACCTGAGTGGCTCAATCAGTTAAGTGCCAGACTTCGGCTCAGGTCGTGATCTCGCAGTTCATGAGTTCGAGCCCCGCGTCGGGCTCTGTGCTGACAGTTCAGAGCCTGGAGCCTGCTTCAGATTCTGTGCCTCCCTCTCTCTCTGCCCCTCCCCTGCATGTGTATACTCTCTCAAAATAAATACATAAACTTTTTGAGAAAGAAAAACAGGGGGCGCCTGGGTGGCTCAGTCGGCTAAGCGTCTGGCTTCGGCTCAGATCATGATCCGACAGTTTGTGAGTTCGAGCCCCAGGTCGGGCTCTGTGCTGACAGCTCAGAGCCTGGAGCCTGCTTTGGATTCTGTGTCTCCCTCTCTCTCTGCCCCTCCCCTACTTGTGCTCTGTCTCTCTCTCTCTCAAAAAAAAATAAACATTGCCCCCCCCCAAAAGAAAGCCATGATCCAAATAGGAAGCCAACTAAAACAGGACATGATTCGGACCCAAAAGTAGAATTTAGAAAACTTTCTATTCAATCATGACACAGGTGTAATGACATAGGGTACTTTTCATTTTCTATGGGTCCAGTCCCATTACTTGCCTTCACAGCGAACTTGAATCAAGAGTGCAGAAGACTTGGTTAGGGTTCTAGCACAGAGCGAAAGTGTTAGAACAATGGCACACTCTGACAGAACAAGGGGGAGGGGACAGAGGTAGGAATGCCCCCCCCCCCATGCTGAGGGGCCTCATCTCCTGAGCAGCCACCAGGAGAGCTCAAAAGGGAAAGCAGTCACCCCTGGGGAGTGGGAGTTGGAGGGGGGAGAGGAGGAGGAAGGAGGTTTTGTGCCCCAGCCAGATTCTCAGCTCCCACTGCCTGTTTTGAGACCCAGGGCCCGGGTTCTGCCTCCCTCTGCTCTTCCTGTTCTTTTCTGTTTCTGTCCCCCTGCCCCCTCCCCCCATGCCGGAAGTGATTACCTTGTTTTTCAGTCATGCACCCCCTCCCCTTTCTTCTCTCCTTGTATATTTTGTTTGGCATCGCTTAATGTTTGCCGTGGGTGAAATGCATCTTCTGGTACTGTCTTGACTGGACTGCCATCACATTCCTGGTATAACTAAAAAAAACGCTATCTGAAAACAGAAAATCCATTCCTTTCTCCTCCTAGGATTATTCTGCAGCACACTGACATCCGCACAGTTGTTACTCTTTTGCACCCATGCGAAACCAGAGCTTAACTTTCAAGTCAACGTAGCGTTTGTTTTCTGAACTCGAAACCGTAGTATTCCATGAGGGAAACTGAGGCACAGGAAACGAAGCCAACTGTAGCTGTTCAAGTCGCCCACCAGCCCCCTGCCTGTGCCCTGCCCCTCCAATCCCCAGTCCCTGCCCTCAAGAGCAGCACATCTCAGCCTTCAGAGAGTTCACTGTATAATCCCTGTCACCTGAAGTCACTTCAGCCTCCCTTTTCCTTCCTCAGTCCTTGGTGGAGGTGAACAGCTGGCCTTCCTCCTTGTCCTCCCCCCCCCTCCTTCTCCTTTGCGTCAGAACCCTTTCTGTAGCAGAACATCATTATGTAGTCACCTTCTAGCCATTTCTTTCTCTGTCTGACTCATTGCTGTTCCTGAAAGTCCGTTCTAGGTCTTATTGTTTGGAGCTGTGAGTCATTCTGGTGGCTTTTCTTTGAAATCCTCCCAAGAGCTTTCCTTCTCTTTTAAGCCAAGGAGAGCAGAATGGGAAGGATACTCTGGTGAGCATTTCTAGGAGGGCTGAGAACATAATCCTTTTTTATGAGTTTTAGGACCGAAGCATAAAATGCAGTAAGACAAACCGTTGACAATTGTGCCCTAGCAGATAAGCGAGCAAATACATAAATCTTAGGGTTGCCTTTATTCTCTTGAATATCATCATTCTGTTTCTCTCTCAGAGTCAGTTTGTTACCTACCAGGCTGTGGTAAGGAACCCTGTTTTCCTCCCTAATGTCCATTCTTTCCTTTGTTGTACTAGAACCCCTAATTATTGGCTGGGCACAAGGCCACTCAGAGTAAAGACTACTTCCTAGCCTTCCTTTTTATTATTATTATTTTAACATGTACTCAATTTTGAGAGTCAGAGAGAGACAGAGTGTGAGTAGGGGAGGGCAGAGAGAGAGAGGGAGACAGAATCCAAAGCAGGCTCCAGGCTCTGAGCTGTCAGCACAGAGCCCGGCCGACGCGACGCTCGAGCCCACAAACTGCGAGATCATGACCTGAGCTGACGTTGGACGCTTAACCAACTGAGCCGCCCAGGTGCCCCGTTCCTAGCCTTCCTTATAGCTGGATGTGATTCTGAGACCAAGTTCTGGCCAGTGGAGTGTTCGTGGAAGTGTTGGATGCAGCTGCTGGCAAATAGTTCTAAAGGGTTAGGGCAGAACGGCCCCCCACCCCCCTTCTCCTTTCCACTGCTTGGACAAGGAGATCACGGCGGTCAAGCTACCTTCCAGAACCAAGAGGCGGCTCACTAAGGAGGCAGAAGCAGTGCAAGAAAAGGAACTTGGATCCAGCTAATGGTGACTCCATTAGACCAGCCCTGGGCTTTTCAGTAGAAAGTCCTACTTTCTGGTTTATTTTCTGCATGAGGGAAATCAATTTCTTTTTTTCTGAACTGCCGGTTTGAATATATATGCAGCAAATCCTAATCCTGACAGACTCAATAGCCCTGAGAATGTGTTTGTATATACTTCGTTTTGCTTTGTTTTACTCGCATAGGCTGATCCAGATAGGAAATATCTAGTGGGTTATGCTTTTCCTTCCTCTGTGTGTGAATAGCTCAAGTATACCAAATGCTCCCTGTACACCAGTTCTTTTTTTATGCTTTGTCTCATTTAATCTTGACACAAAGCATATGATTCTTTTCATTTCCAATGAGAGTAAACTGCCACTCAGAAGTTAGGCAACCGTGTTCAAGGTCACACGGTGGGTAAATTACAGATCTGGAATCTGCATCTGGACAGTCTGGCCCCAGAGCCTACCCCCTCGGTACACCTTTTTCAGGTGGATTCTGTTCCCCCAGGACCTACCAAAAGGTGTTCATCGCAGCGATCATCCACTTAGTGCCTGCTACGAGCGGGCACTGTGCTGGTGCAGAAAGCACATTCTAGAAAGGCTGAACTGTACCGAACACGGGGGAAGCAGAGCCAGCGAAGCAGCCAGGGTCCTTTGCAGGTCCAGGACACCTTGCAGCTGTGCTGTTTGGTGCCATTTTCTTCTCTCTCCTCTGATGTGTGTTGAAATGGTGACTGATGAATTCCCTTTGAAGTTCAGTAATCCAGGACTCCTTTTTGTACTTTTCTCTAAATTACTCTTCCAAATCGCTTCATCTGAATTTTCCCTTTGTTTGATGCTGAGAATTTTGGTATCATAAACATCTTATTCATCATATGCTTATAATAATGCTGGAAGATAGTTACTCCGAGGCACATCTTGTCTTAGTGACTCACGTCCAACTCATTATCAAACAAGAGAATATGAGGTAGGGTAAAAATACAGTAATTTGGCAGGTGTTAACCTGGAGGGACTCTATATGAGTTAAGCCACAAATAAAGTAAAATAAAAGATTCTTCACTGTCACTGTTACAAGCAGACTAACATTTACGTAATTATCCCTTTGTAGAGTAGCAACCTTTGGAAAATTCAATACTCCGTACACTCAGACGACTCTATCGATTGGTGGTACACGAAAATAACTTATTTGTTCTCCTTACTCTGTGGCTATTCTCGACTAGGAGGAAACACCTCTCCACTTCCATTTTGAATAGTTCGGTGAATTTCGATTCACATTAACGAATTTTTCCCTGTGAAGTTCTATCATAAAATTTTATGCACCTATATAATTGTTTAAAGACTTTGGCTCTATTGCGTGGCTTCAGACAAGACAAAATGATACTCTTTAGCTACTATATGATTTTTGACATGAACCTCGCCATCCTTCTAATGGAGTCTTATAGATGAAAACATGACCCAGAACTGAGTATAAACCCTGCACATTATAACTTTGAGCCAATATTGCACATTGGATTCTCTAAGCCATTTTTTCCCCTGTTGATGCACCCTAATGAAACAAATAACACCAATTGCAAGATACAAGAACTACTTTTCATAGCAAAATTGGTTGTTGAAATCACAGGGCTGTGTACTAGCCCACTAGTTGTTGTTTTTTTTTTTTTTAATTTTTTAAAATATTTATTATTGAGAGACAGAGAGAGACAGAACATGAGCATGGGAGGGACAGAGAGAGGGGGAGACACAGAATCCGAAGCAGGCTCCAGGCTCTGAGCCGTCAGCACAGAGCCCGACGCGGGGCTCGAAACCATAAACCGGGAGAGCGTGACCTGAGCAGAAGTTGGACGGTTAACCGACTGAGCCACCCAGGCGCCCCACGAACCTACTAGTTCTTGAACATAGAAGCAATGTAATTACTGTAGTACCATGCAGTACTATTAAAAAAAAAAAAAAAAGGTTACTCTCTGGGCTGGGACCTGGTTTGCAGCAACTTGGTAAAACACGCCAAGATGTTAGGAATCATCGGTAAATAGAAGATCTCCCTCACCCTGTTATGGTGCCTCCCTCAGGAAAATGGTGAAGAAAATTGAAAGAAGCCAGCGTGCCAAATACACTTGCTCCTTCTGTGGCAAAACCAAGTTGAAGGGATGAGCTGTGGGGTTGTGGTTCCCTCATGAAAACAGCAGCCGGTGGTGCCTGGACCCTCCCCACCACTTCTGCCGCCACTGTAAAGGCAGCCATCAAAAGACTGAAGGAATTGAGGGGCGCCTGGTTGGCTCAGTCAGTAGAGCATGCGACTCTTAATCTCAGGGTCATGAATTCAAGCTCCATGTTGGACAACGGGGCCTACTGAAAATTAAAAAAAGCCGGAGACTGGGGCACCCGGGTGGCTCATTCGGTTGAGTGTCTGACTCTTGATTTTGGCTCAAGTTGTGATCTCAGGGTCACGGGATCGAGCTCCGTATCGGGCTCATGCTGAGCATGGAGACTGCTTACGCTTCTCTCCCTCTGCCCCTCTCTAAAATAAAACAATTTTCCAAAAGCAAAAGACTAAAGGAATTTCCAGACCAGTAGAAGCTCCACCATTTGACACCCGGTTGGCCTATAGTAAATGTGTTAATTTATGTAACAACAACAACAAAAAGAAGAAATGGTTAAGCATAAATGCAGTTTAAAATGAGATAGACTCAGTAGTTCTGCTCACAGAAAATAAAATAAAATGGCATAAACTTCTCTGAAGCAAAAAATATGGCATTCAAACCAAAGCCAACAACAAGATGTGTAGAAATAAATATTCAAGACAAAAATACAGGCAGCCTACAGAAATAACTTAAAAAGCCCTAGGATACCAATGGGCAGAGACTACAGATACATAATTCACAAAAGAGAAAATGCGAATTGCTAATAAACAAGTTACTCTCACAAAGAAATGCAAATGTGAAAGTACAGTGGTTTTAAATATCTCGTATTAGTAAATATTAAAAATAATACACTGTTGAATAAAAGTGGTGGGAGTGGACATCCTTGCTTTGTTCCTGATCCCGGGGGAAAAGCATGTGGCCCGTCATTGTTAAGTACGATGCTAGCTGTACATTTTTCATAGATGCTCTTGACCACACCGAGAGCTTTTTTCTATTCCCAAATTCCTTTTTGTTCTCTGTGTTAACAATAACACCCCGTGTTGGCAACAGTCAACGAGATAGACCCAGTACGCTCTGCTGTGGGAGGGTAAGTTTGCACGCTCTCTAGAAATCAAGTTAGCAGTATGTATCAGGTGTTTTTAGGCCATATTTTATGTCAATACATTTATTTCTATGTGTCTGACTTAAGAAAGTAATCTGATTGGGGAGGGCATTCGGTTAAGTGGGCGAGTCTTGATCTCAGCTCAGGTCATGATCTCACAGTTTCTGAGTCCGAGACCTGGTTAACACATTGGGCCCTGCATTGATGGCGTGGAGCCTGCTTGGGATTCTTTCTCTCCTTCTCTCTGCCCTTCACTCACTTGTGTTCTCTCTCTCTCTCAAAATAAATAAACAAACTTTAAAAAATTAACAAAAAGAAAGTAATCTGATATATGGGTAAAGATTGTTTGCAAACATATTCATTACGGAGTTATTCATAATTCATAATCGAAACTAACATCAGGTCAATATGAGGAGAATGTTTAAGATGAGAATAATATGCAACTATTCAACTTTAATTCACAAAGGCTCTTTAATGTCGTGGGGGAAATGCTGATAAATGAAAACAAATTATAGTGAAGATCAGATGTGGCCCAGGAACTTGGTTTTGAGTCAAGGCAGTGAGGTGAATGGATACAAAGGGGGACAGGACTCTGAGATCCTGATCTGGGACATGATGTTGGGACCAGAGATGGGAGTAAAGACTCCAATTAGGGTCACAGATCAGAACTGTGGGCTTGGTGGGCAAAGGGCGAGAACAAAAGGTGGGGAAAAAAGAGAGTCATCTGTGAGGAAAGGCAGAACAAAGACCACCCTGCTTAATATGGAAAACAAAACGTTTTCCTTGGGTAAGCCCACCCATCCTCAGCACCAGTGTGAAATCTAGTACTCCGAAGCAAACTTTGTCTTTTTTTTTAAAAAATTTTTTAAAAATGTTTACTTATTTTTGAAAAGGAGAGACACAGAGTGTGAGTGGGGGAGGGGCAGAGAGAGAGGGAGACACAGAATCCGAAGCCGGCTCCAGGCTCCGAGCTGTCAGCACAGAGCCTGATGCGGGGCTCGAACCCACGAACCGTGAGATCATGACCTGAGCTGAAGTCGGACGTTTAACCGACTGAGCCACCCAGGCGCCCCAAAAGCAACCTTTTTCTACTCGCAGCAAAAAATGACGGGAAAGAAACACACCAAAATGTTAAGAACGATTTTTTTTAATGTTTATTTATTTTTGAGAGAGAGAGAGAAACAGAGCACAAGTGGGGAGGGCCAGAGAGAGAGGGAGACACAGAATCCGAAGCAGGCTCCAGACCCCGAGCTGTCAGCACAGAGCCTGACGCAGGGCTCAAACTCACGGACCGTGAGACCATGACCTGAGCCAAAGTTGGGTGCTTAACCGATTGAGCCACCCAAGCTCCCCAAGAACGATTTTTGTCTGACTGGTGGATTATGGGGGATTCTAATTTTCTTCTTTATGTCTTTTTACATTTTCAAAAATTTAGAGAAGAATTTTTCAGGATTTCTGACTGCAGAAAATCAGCTTTTTAATTCTGTGCACCACGTTTAGAAACGTACCCTAATGGAATGAGATAACTAAAAGATGGAAAAGACTTCGAGGTGTATCCACTTCATCTCCAGGCCAATTCTCATTTGCTTTTATATGTGGACTTTCCCCCGGAAGTGTCCTTTTTTTGTTTTTTGTTTTTAATTTTTTTAATGTTTATTTATTATTGAGAGAGAGACACACACACACAGAGCATGAGCAGGGGAGGGGCAGGGAGAGAGGGAGACACAGAATCAGAAGCAGGCTCCAGGCTCTGAGCCGTCAGCACAGAGCCCGACGCAGGGCTTCAACTCACAAGCTGTGAGAACGTGACCTGAGCCGAAGTCGGTATGTAGCTCAACCAGCTGGGCCACCCAGGGGTCCCTGGAAGTGTCCTTAAAGCAGTGTAATCCCTTGTACCGAGTGAAGAATGTCTCAATAATACCTTTTCTGAAAACAGTTGGTTCAGGTTCAGCAGTCAGTGGGTGATTTTTTTGTGTGTGCATGTGTTTCTTTGTTTTTTCTTAGTGCCCCTGATGTACCCTTTCTTTTTGCCAACAGAATGTTAGGCCAGACCAATTGCTAAAGAAGGAAGGAGAGAGCTGTTCCCCTGAGGACTGAACTCAGGGCCTTCACATGATGAGTTTGACACACTCACTGTCAGCTGAGCTGACTCTGTGTGTGTGTGTGTGTGTGTGTGTGTGTTGTAACTGTTCTTAACATATTCATTTACTCATTCATTACGTTCCCATTAGATGTTGAAGGTCTTACAAAAATGAAGGACTTCTCTCTACATATCTTCGGTTCAGATTCCTTATGTGGTATATACTCTAGGGGCAGTTTAAATGAAGTAAAGCAAGAGTTTAAGAGGAGCGAGAGTATTTCTGCCTGAAGTGATCAGGGCCGACTTTGCACAGAACGCGACATTTGGACCTCACCTTTAAGTAAATTCGATTTCAGTAAGTAGAGACAGGAGATGCCATAATCCTCTGTGAGGGCGGGATTTGTACTTACTTGTTGACTGCTGGCTTCTCTAGCTACTAACCGGTCCCTGATGCCTGGTAGGTGTTCAACAGAGATTTATTTAATGACCATTTGCGTGCAGGGTGAAGAGAAGAGGCACATAATCAAATTCTAGAGTCGTGGAAGCCAGGGTTTTGTTTTTCTCATACAAAAATTAGCCTACTTTTGCTGAAGGCTAAGCTGCATGAAGAGGAAAATTGGAAACTGAAATTGGAAAGTTCTGTACTGAATCCAGGTTCTAGTAGCCTAAGGAGTACTCAGTAAATAATCGTGACAACGGCTTGGAAATATTCATCTGGGGTGTTTTTTAAAATCAGTGGGATAGATCAAAAGTAAAGAAACCAATTATAAATCTATTAAAAGAGAGTTGAGGAGACGTGGACACAGGCTGGATATCTGATAATGTTAAGAAATTCTTGTTCATTTAAGTGTGATAGTAATATTTTGGTTATGTCTTAGAGAAACATAAGGAGATATTTACGGGTAAAATAATACGATGTCTGGGTTTGCTTCAAAATCATCCTGGGAGTTGTGGGGGGAGGGATACGGATAAACCAAGCATGGTCATGTATTGATACCTGGTAAAATTGGGGGATGGCTAAGGAGCTTTCTGGGGTGATGGAAATGTTTTATATATTGATTGGGAGTGGCAGTGAAATAGGCACATACGTTTGTCAAAACACATTGTGCACTTAAAGTTTATGCATCTTACTATATGTATGTTTTATGTAGAAAAACTAGGTAATGGTTTAGGTGGGTTCATCTTACTATTCTGTCTACTTTCTAAAGTATGTTTGAACATTTCCTAATACAAAGTAGAAAGAAAGAAAGAAAAGAAAAGAGAAGAAAAGAAAAGAAAGAAAGGGGGGGGGAAGAGAGGAAGAAACCTACTGCAGTATTGGGAGCAGGAAAATTATTTCAATTGAAGTTGTGGTATGGCATAAAAGGGGATCAGGTGAGAGTGACACCTTTCAGGTTACAACAGATAATGGATCACGCGGATTGAGCGGGTTTCGCCTCATTGGAACACTGGTGCAGTATTGCAGAAAACGGCATGGGTGGCTTTGACCTAGGCGTTCAAAGGAAAAAGCACAGAAGGATTTTCATTCAGTATTTTCTGATTTAGTTTGCATGTTCTCCAACCGATTTCATTATCAACATCATCAACACGTCTACTTGATGGTCTCATCCGTAAACTTGTTACTCCATCATCTCGTGAGGAAAAAAATAATTTGAAGAAATTTTCTTTGATGTGCCTTTGGTGGGATTGAGACTTTCTCAGACCATAATTATGGACCCAGGAGGAAAGGTATTTAGGGCTCTCCAGGCTGGGGCCTAATCCTAGAGAGATCTCTCTTGGAGCTAGTGTCCCTGGGTGCCTTGCTTCTATCAGAACTATGTCCATGGAATAGATAGTATTCTCATTTTCATGCCTGTAGATCTATTTTTACTTTAATATTTGAATGGTAACAGTTTCTGTGGGTATGTTTCTTTTCTACAGATTTGATATTATGATGACTAGAAACACCATTGATGCAAAAGTTGGAGCAGCCGTGGTCAGGGAAAGTTTTCATGCCAAGCTTGACCGATCTTGACCGTGAACAAAGATGAACAACAGGCTTTAAATGTCGTGTGTGCCGGGGGAGCCTTTCATCCAAGACTTCACAATAACATTCTGGATTCCATTCAAATGAGATTAAACATACCGTCCCAGAGACACCCTGACAGGATTGAAGGGAGACATTACCGGAGGCAGCTGTGGCGTGGAAGTGAATTACTCTGCCGGTCCCGCCCCACACGGACCCTGTTTACCTGAACCTGTTCTTTGCTTCTTCCCTTCTGACTGAATCCTTGTGTCGGCCAGGGGGGCCCCCATCCCTCAGACAGCCCAGCGCCTCGAGGGAAGCTGACTCCCACCCCCAGCTCCAGGGGTGAGCCTGCTTCGTTACAGCCAACCCCGTACTTACACTCTCACCAGGAGATTGTTCAGAAACCCACTTTGTCTGTTTCCTCTGACTAAGTGTAAACCCTGCGAGAATGTGGATGTTCATCTGTCTTGCCAAAGAACCTAGAACAGTGCCTGGCACATAGTTCTTAATAAACACTTCGCGAATTCCTTTTCTCATTCCTCTTCAGCAAACTGTAAATGAACACCTGCTACCTGTCAGGGACTCTTCTGGATGCAAAACTACACAAGACTCAAGAAGTCTAGCAAGGAAGACAGACATACAAACAAGTCTCTAGTAATATACCATGCTTAACGCTGTCATGAATTACACATACAAGGCTGGCGGGGCACCGAAGGAGCAGCCGACTTCCTCCAGGGAACTCACACGAGGCTTCCCAGCGCCTCTTCCGGCACCTGGAGCAGATCTTCGAAGACGAGCAGAGATTTTCCAGGTGAAGCGTCAGACCAACTGCAGTGGGGCCACGTCATCTGTTGACCAAACCAGGGCATTTGGAGAGTGAAAGGGAGGCTCCTAATAATTACACTGAAGGACAGGTGTAAGCAGAGACCGTTCTGGGCAAACCAAGCCACGTGGTCAGTCCTGGAAGAAGGAGGAACACGGGAGAAGGCGAGGGTGGTAGAAACACCCCGGGGAAGGCCAGCACTCTGGTGCGTCGGAGTAAGGAGTGTGGTGCAGTTGGAGGACGGGCTGTGGCTGGAGCGAAGGGTGAGGGGTACGGTGTGAGGGACCTGTTCTGGTGAGCCAAGAACTCCGACTCGGTCCGCCAGCATCCCGGACCTGTGGAGCTTTCTCAGCAGGAGAGCACCGTGACCAGATTTGCATCTGGGGACAAGAGTTCTGCCGGGCATGTAGAGAAAGAACCGGAGGGACGCAGACTAAAGAGCAGCCAGACGGGAGGCTGGTGCCGCGGCTCACCAAGGGAGGATGGGCCCCTGATCTCAGGCAGCATGGAAGGGTGGCTTCAGAAGGCAGGACATACTCGAGGTAACGCTGCCGTGGAATGAACTTGCATGGAGGGCCGGGGGTGAGGAGCAGAAGAAACGGATGATGCTGAAGTTTCCAGACTGGGTGATGGCGGCTTTTGCTGTCCATTCCCATACATGGTGACAAGCGGAAAATGACCTCAGCTGCTTGGCAGACGGAGAGTGGCCAGGGAGCAGATACAGGAAGCTGAATCGTGTAGGGGCCAAGTGCCAAGGCAAGAGGCCAATCCAAAAGCTGAGTCACTGTATCCAAGGGGTCAGCACGGGTGGAAAAGAAGGAGTCAACGTGCCTCCTGGGACCAGGGAGGTCCGTGAAGGAGAAGTATTGAAGCAGATGGGCAGGGAAGCAGGTACCCGAGGGCAGACCGTTGGAGAAGTAGACCGGGCGGCAGAAGAGGTGAACCTGTAGGCAAGTCAACATAATAGGAGTGATCGGTGTGTTCGGTGCCCAGGGGAGGAAGGAACTCAGCATAGGTGAACAAATTGGCATTGGTTGGTCTACAAGCCCTCGGTGATTTAAAAAAAAAGTTTTATTAATGTTTTATTTATTTTTGACAGAGAGAGAGAGACAGAGCATGAGCGGGGGAGGGCAGAGAGAGAGGGAGACACAGAAGGCGAGGCAGCTCCAGGCTCTGAGCCGTCCGCACAGAGCCCGACGCGGGGCTGGAACCCACAAACCACAAGCTCCTGACCTGAGCTGAAGTCGGATGCTCAACCGACTGAGCCACCCGGGCGCCCGGAGAAGAAAACAATTTTAGGTTGTGCCTAGGAATTAACAAAATATTGTCACATCAGGGCACCTGGGTGGCTCGGTCGGTTAAGTGTTCGACTTCGGTTCAGGTCATGATCTCCTGGTTCCTGAGTTCAAGACCCCCCTTCGGGGGTCCTGCTGTCAGCACAGAGCCTTCTTCAGACCCTCTGTCTCCCTCTCTCTGTCCTCCTCGCTCTCGAGAGTAAATAAACATTTACATGTAAAAACATGTATGTTGTCGCGTCAATATATTGCTGAAGCTCTAAAAATCTTCAATCTATCTGATTTTTTGAATAGTTACACACTCGGTGATTCAACCCCCCAAAAGTATCCAAAAAATATATGCACAGTAAAAACTCCCGCTTCCATCTCGTCCCCCGACGCTCCTGCGTCCTGGACCCCGGGACCGCGAACCGTCTCTGGTGCACCCGGCAGCAGCTCCTTTCTGCTAAATAGATTTCGGGAGCCTGGCGTCGGGGCCACGGGGCTCCGCTTGGCGAGCCTGACAGGGTGGTCTTCAGAAAGAGGGGGCGGCGGTCGCGCCCGGTTCTGTCAACCGACGGCCGGGCGGGGCGCCACGCGTCGCCAGGCGCCCCGGCCGACCGAGGCCGCGTGGCCAGGAGGCCCGGTGCGTGCTGAGGGGCAACGGCGACAGTCAAATCCCGGGGCGGGGCGGGGGCCCAAGCGGCCCCTGACGAGCTCCAGACGCGCGGGCGAACTCTGGCGAAGCGCGCGGAAAACGCCGCCCTGCAGACGCGAGGGGGCGGACGCCTGACGCCCGGAGAAGCCGTCTCCGCGGGGTGCGGGGTGCGGGGTGCGGGGTGCGGGGTGGGGGAGGGGAGCCCGGAAGCCACGAGAAAGACCAGAGCGGCGACCCGGGCGCGCGAGC
This sequence comes from Acinonyx jubatus, assembly GCF_027475565.1. Taxonomy (NCBI): domain Eukaryota; kingdom Metazoa; phylum Chordata; class Mammalia; order Carnivora; family Felidae; genus Acinonyx; species Acinonyx jubatus. Next base: position 6,815,628 of record NC_069380.1, on the reverse strand, counting down.
CACTCTGGAGCCCCGCGGACGTGCCGTCTTCTTTCCGTCTTTCTTTCCGGCGGCTCTTCTCGCGGGAACTGGGGGGAGAGGGACGTGCAAACGGGACGTGGCGGCCCGGAGAGGGTCGGCGAGGCGCCCGCAGAGCCCTCGAATCCGTCGCGTCGGCCGGGGAGGACGGAACCCCTCCGCGGGTCGCAATCCCCGTGTCTTCAGGGGCCCCCCGGGGCCGGAGGCGCCTCGGGCGTGGCGGGCGTCGGCTTCGGTTCCCAGGCCGCCGCGCGCGTCCCGTCGGCCTTCCCGCCTGCCCTGCGGGCTTGGGGGCGGAGCTCGCCTCGCCGACGAGGCCCCGGTCGTCACGCGGCTCCCGCCCGGGGTGGGAGGGGGCGGGGTCCGGGAAGGGCCGGGAGGCGACCGGGCGAGGGACGGAGGATGTTCCAGGGACGAGGGCCACCCGCAGGCTCAGGCGGCACGGAGCTCGTCGCGGTGTGAGGCGCGGCGGGGAGGCGTGCGTGAGAGGAGCACGGTGGTGGCCGAGGGGGGAGGACCGGAGACGAAGCCGGGAAGGGAGGGAGAGGAGGGGCGGAGGAGGAGGGGGGAATAAGGGAAAGATCGGCTCCTGAAGTGCCAGGCGTTCACCGAGGTCGCAAAATGCCTCAGGAGGTAGGTCATAGTGAATTCTATACGGCGTAATATATGTACTACGTATATTAGAGCAGTGCCTCTCGGCCTCCTTGTGCTAGAATTGAAAGGAGGCTCTTTTCCGTGAGCTGGGAGAGCAGAGCGGATACAAATGTGGCCTTCGCAGCCGGGTTCAAATCCTGGTTCCGTTGCTTACCAACTGCGCCATCTAGGGAAAGTTAACTCTGTGCCTCAGGTTCCCTGCCTCGAAAATGGGCATAATAATAGCACTTACCTCACCGGGTTGTTACGAGGATCTGGTAAGTTGGTGTATGGAAAAGTCCTCAGTAAGCATTGCCTGTCACTATGGATGTCTTATGCCCCACCCTTCCCTCTCCCCCCACTTCCTTCCCCCTCCCCGCACTTCCTTCCCCCTCCCCGCACTTCCTTCCCCCTCCCCGCACTTCCTCCCCCTCCCCCCACTTCCTCCCCTCCCCCACTTCCTTCCCCCTCCCCCACTTCCCCTCCCACTTCCTCCCCCTCCCCCCACTTCCCCCCCACTTCCTCCCTCCACTTCCTCCCCCCTCCCTCCACTTCCTCCCCCTCCCCCCACTTCCCCCCCACTTCCTCCCTCCACTTCCTTCCCCCTCCCTCCACTTCCTCCCCCTCCCCCCACTTCCTTCCCCCCACTTCCTTCCCCCTCCCTCACTTCCTTCCCCCCTCCCCCACTTCCTTCCCCCTCCCTCCACTTCCTCCCCCTCCCCCACTTCCTTCCCCCTCCCTCCACTTCCTCCCCCTCCCCCCACTTCCCCCCACTTCCTCCCTCCACTTCCTTCCTCCTCCCCCCACTTCCTTACCCCCTCCCCCCACTTCCTTCCCCCCTCCCCCCACTTCCTTCCCCCTTCCCCCACTTCCTTCCCCTCCCCCCACTTCCTTCCCCCTCCCCCACTTCCTTCCCCCTCCCTCCACTTCCTCCCCCCACTTCCTTCCCCCTCCCCCCACTTCCTTCCCACTTCCCCCCTCCCCCCCACTTCCTTCCCCTCCCCCCAAGCAAACTTCCATTTATTTATGTGAGCTGGTACAAATCCAGATGCCTTTAGGGAGAAGACAAATAGCCAGAAATACACAAGCACAACTCGTGTTGTTGCTCTTCACATTCATTGTGCGTTTTACTGTGAGGGTTTGTGGCAGTCGTGGGTGGAGCCATTCTTCCCACATCATTGGCTCACTTCATGGTCTCTGTGTCACATTTTGCTGGTTCTTGGGATACATCAACGTTTTGCATTACTGTATCTGTTGTGCTGATCTGTGACCAGTGATCCCGCAATCACTTTGTAATTGTTTTGGGGTGCCACAAACGGCACCCATATAAGATGATGAACTTAGTCAATAAATGTGTGTGTTCTGACTACTCAGGTTGTTCCTCCTCTCTCTCTCTCTCTCTCTCTCTTTGGGTCTCCCTATTCCCTGGGACACGGTGATATTGAAATTAGGCCAATTAGTAACCCTGTAATGGCCTCTAAGTGCTCAAATGAAAGGAAAAGCCACATGTCTCTCACTTAAAAAACCAGAAGTGACGAGGGGCGCCTGGGTGGCTCTGTCGGCTGAGCGTCAGACCCTGGCTCAGGTCATGATCTTGCGGTTGGTGGGTTCGAGCCCCCGTCAGGCTCTGTGCTGACAGCCTGGCGCCTGTTTCCGATTCTGTGTCTCCCTCTCTCTCTGCCCCTTCCCTGCTTGTGCTCTGTCTCTCGAACATGAATAAACGTTTTAAAAAAAAGAAGTTTGCTTTAAAAAAAAAACCAGACGTGATTAAGCGTAGTGCGGAAGGCACGGTGAAAGCCAAGATAGGCCAAAAGCTGGGCCTCTGCGGCAAAAACACTAGCCAAGCTGGGAATGAAGAGGAAACAATCTTGAAGGAAGTTTAAAGTGCTGTGTTAGAAATGATACGCAAGTGAAACAGTGTTATCGCTGATATGGAGGCATTCTGAGTGTTCCGGAGAGACGATCACAACAGCCACAACATTCCCTTGAGCCAAAGCCTGATCCACAGCGAGGACCCAACTGTAGTCCTTTCTGTGAAGGCCGAGAGAGGTGAGGAAGCGCCAGAAGAAACGTTCGAAGGCTCATGACCTTTAAGGAAAGAAGCCGTCTCTGTGCCGCAAAATCGCAAGGTAAACCAGCAAATGCCGGTGTGGAGCTGCGGCGACGTATCCGGGTCTAGGTACAATGGTAACGACGGTGGTAGTACTGAACAACAGGTTTTCAGTGTAGACGAAATGGCCTTCTAGTGGAAGAAGATGCCACTGAGGACTTGCACAGCTAGAGAGAAGTCAGTGGCCGGCTTCAAAGCTTCTGTCTTGTCAGGGGCTAAGGCAGCTGGTGATGTGAAGTCAGTGCTCACTGACCATTCCAAAAACCCCCGGGCCCTTCAGAATTATGCTGAGTCGACTCTGCCTGTGCTTTATAGATGATACCCCGAAGCCCGAATGACAGCACGTCTGTTTACAGCACGGTTTACTGAATATTTGAAGCCCACTGTTGAGAACTACCGCTAGGAAAAATGATTCCTTTCAAAATATTCCTCCTCACGGACCAATACACCTGGTCACCCGAGAGCCCTGCTATGTACAAAACCCCGCAGGTCTTCTATTTTAATAGGTAGGTTTTGTAAGGTCATAGCTGCCATACGTAGTGATCCCTCTGATAGATCTGGGCTAAGCAAATAAAACCTTCTGGAAAGGATTCTAGATGCCATTAAGAACATTAAGAACATTCTAGATTCTGGATGCCATTAAGAACATCCAATATGCACGGGCAGAGGGCGAAATATCCACCTCTGCTGGCGTTTGGCGGAAGTGGATTCCCACCCTTGGGGATGACTCTGGGGGCTCGGGGCGTCGGTGGAGGCAATCACGGCGGATGTGGTGGAAACAGCGAGAGAACCAGGACTAGAAGTGGGGGCTGAGGGTGGATGGCGTTGCCGCGATCTCGTGACAGGACGCGATGGGGTGAGGACTGCTTCTCGCCGCTGAGCAGAGAACGTGGTTTCTCCAGATGGACTCTGCTCCTGCTGAAGATGCTGTGAAGCTCGTTGACGTGACAACACGGGATTTAGAAGTGAAAGCAGGGCAGGGTTTGAGAGGATGGACTCCAGCTTTGAAGGAGGTTCTACTGCGGGGGAAATTCTATCAAACAGCAAGAGACACTACAGGGAAATTGTGAAAGAAAGAGTCCGTCAATGGGGCAAACTTTATTGTTTTCTTTTACAAAATTGCCATATGCATATATATGTATATAATATATAACAATAGTAATAAACGTATTTTTAAAGTTAAGGTACATTGTCTTTTAGACACAATGCTATTGCACACTTAAAAGACTGTAGTCGAGTGTAACCGGAACTTTTTATATGTCCTGGGAGACTCCCAAATTAATTTGACTTGCTTTATTGCAATATTTGCTTTTTTGCGGTAGTCTGGAACCAAGCCCACGATGTCTCCGTGCTATGCCTGTATGAGGTGACGCGTGGTTAACTAGATGCGAGATGAGTAACAGAAAATATGAAGTAGCTTGCAAGGTTCTGGTCTTTGCAGGATTGTGTAAAACTATTCAAATGAAAAAAATATTCAAAAATTTAAAACCGAGTAGATTAGGTTGGCCCTGGGCTGTTTACTTGCTTGGTCCTTGAAGTTACCTGGGTAAATTTTGCAGTTTCCGCACTCAGGAAGGCCCCAAACAAGTCAGTTATACACATACTCATGTTTCTCTAGGTACAACGGTCTTTGTACAAACTGTTCCAAACCCAGACGACTCCTTCTAAGCTCTGGGTACAATAGTGTGGTGTTTCAGTCAAATCTTATGTTAACTGTATTGCATATGGTAAGAAATACCCCAGGGCAGTGCCTAGCACATAGAAGAATCTCTTTTTATATCCGTGCCTCTCCAGTCGACCTAAGGCTAAGGCATTGTGAAGTTCTGCTATTAGGATCTATGACATCCCTCATGAATTTAGACTTCTATAACATCACCTAGACCCAGCTCTTGACAATTCTATCAGGAATCTATCTTTAAAAAGGCGAGTTCTCATGTAACATGATGTGTAAAGCTGGTGGCCTTCCTTCCTGTGACGTTTTAGGATTCATGGACGAAGAAGCATATTGGTGGGCTCAAATTCTGGCACATTAAACCTGTTTCCTGGAACAGAATAGGAATTGAGGAGGACAGGAGTTATATACAGGCATTTATCCACAGAGACAAGGCGGGGTCTGGGAGCCTGGTGACAGCGGTAGGCCCTGGGGGTCTAAGCAGAACAGAACACAAAGAATTCGGGTGGGTGATTCTTCCGAGTCTGGGCAGGGAGACAGGGAGACAAGCACCGCAAACCTGAGTGTGCGGTGGCGTAAAGTAGGGTCCTTGCCACTGGCTTGGGTATCAGGGCAAAGAGGGAGGGCCCCAGCTTCCGTGGAAGTAGGTGCCTGGAGAACCAGGCCAGCTACTATGGGGACTTCACTATATTCTATTCGCAATTTTTTCTCCCCAGGCAAGCTTATAAAGGAAATCACTATGGAAACAGCATTCATGTACCAGAAATCTGTTTTGCACCTCAATTTTGTTTGCTGTGTTTTGAATGCTTTGAACCATTAGATAAGGCATATCTGATTTTTGAGCTTCATCTGAATTCAGGCCCTCGGCCACACTGAAATGGGGGAACCCCAAAAAGCACCCCATCACGGCAGCTCACCAATCGGGAAATGTTGCAACCTTTCTAACATAATAAAGTCACCCTACTAGCTTGAACTACTTTCTTAAGTAGGAAGAAATAAAGCTGAGCTGCCTGACACGAGGAACAGGATGCGCGGAGTATTTTATCAAAGTACAAAAGAGGAACTGTACCCTTAGCTGCCACGGCTTAAGTAGCTCTCACACGACATTTTTCTCACTTGCGAGACTTGTCTATGGTAACGTCATCATCACGGCTGGGTTGAGATCTTCCCTGCTTTGGAACTCAACTTTCAGAACAAATATATTTAGGTACTGTATTTATAAACATACTCTAAATTTATGGCCAGCAGGGGAGGCGGGAAGGCAGCTTGGCTCCCTTTCCTCATTATTTATTTCTTAATTCACGGAGCGAAATATACAGTTTCATTTTTATCTTACTAATTTGTCTTTCGCGAAGTCACGGTGTTTTGACCCAACATATGTCAAAGAAACAGACCACCTTACATTTTGTTAAGTGCCTGGGACGTAGGGATGCTTATCGGGTTATTTTAACCGTACAGAAGCAGGTTTCCTCCCACGCCACCCAGAATTATCCAGATCATCAGCTCCGTTTTCTGTTTGGGCAGTGGGGGCCGGCTGTCCCCTCGCTCTCGGCAGAGGCGGCGGGTCAGTCCCTTCCGGGACCGCCCAAGCAGCGGCGGGCGGACGCTCCCCGCGCGCGGCTCTCGCCGCCCGAGCTCCGCCGGCGCGCGGGCTCTAGGACCGCGCGGGACGCGGGCGGGAGGCGGGGTCCGGCCGTGCGCGGGGTGGGGCCGCGCCGGAGTTCCCCGGCTCGCGCGCTCCGGAGCCGAAGAGGCGTGCGCGGCGGGGTGGGCGGGGCCGCGCGGGGCGGTCGGAGCGCGCGGCGGGGTGGGCGGGGTCGCGCGGGGCGGTCGGAGCGCACGGCGGGAGGGCGGGGCCGCGCGGGGCGGGAGGGCGGGGCGCGCGGCGGGAGGGCGGGGCGCGCCGCTGGGCCGCGCAGCTGTCGGGCTGGCCGGGCATTAGGGCCGCCGCGGAGCAGGCTCCCCAGCGCGCAGGGCGGGGTGTACGGCGGGCGGCTTCGCGGGCAGGCGCGGGCCCCGAGGCAGCGGCTGCGCCCTGCGCCGGGGAGGAGCCGGGGGCGGGCGGGCGGGGACTGGGGCCCGAGGCGGGGAGTGCCGGAGCGCCGGCGGCGACGACGGCAGCGGCGGCAGAGCAGGCTCGGTGCGTGGGTCCTCAGCGGCTGGGGGTCCGCCCGCGGGCTGCGGTGCAAGCGGGCGGCCCGGCTCCTCTCCTCCCCCGCCCGCCGCCGCTGGGATTGGGTGGAAGATGGCGTTGGGCGGATGGAAATCCTAATGACAGTCTCCAAATTCGCCTCCATCTGTACCATGGTAGGTGCGGCAGGAGGGCGGCGGGGGCGGCCCGGGACCCCCGCGGGCGGGCGGGCGGGCGGGCGGGCGGCCGCGGCCCTTGTCTCCCGCCCCTCGCCCGGGCCGCCCGCGGGGCCTAGCGCGGGGGCCGGGGGCCCGCGGCCCGGGCGGGGGCGGTTGGACGGCGGCGGGCGGGGAGCGCGGGGGCTCAGCTGCCCCCCGGGAAGCGGGGAGGCGCCCGGCGAGCCGGGGCGGCGCGAGGGTGGCCGGCGCGGGGGCGACCGTGCCGGACGTGGCGGGGCGCGGGCACCGGTCGTCGGCGCCCCCGGGCTCAACTGCTCAAGTCTTCCCGCGGCGCCGGGGCGGAGCGGCGAGGCGCACCCCGGGCTGTGGGCGCGCGGCCCCCGGCCGGGGCCGGGGTCGGAGGTGGAAGGACGCCTCTCCGTTTCCGTCTGGCGGTGCGCGGAGCGGGGAGGTGGCCCCGGGCGGGGGTGGGGGGTCCGCGGGGCAGGAAGGCAGGGTCTCATTCCTGTCGGGAGAGGACGGAAGTCAAGTGCAGATTTCCTCCCCGCGCCTCTGGCGAGGCCGAGGCCCCGGCCCCCACCCGGTGCTGAAGGGGAAGGGGGTGTGTGTGAAGGTGGAAACTTTAAATAAGTGCTGTTGAAAATTTTCCTATTTTCTGCTCTTGCTGAGCAACGAGCTCTCCGTTTTCCGGCCATGTGTCCAGGTGGCAGTCTCGTCGTTGCGAATCCACGTTAATCTTGAAAACAGCTTAAGCTCTCCCGTCGATTGTTTACTTTAATAGCACCAGACACATCTGCGTGTGGCTGGAAGTATTTCTGTACAGGCTCGTTGTTGGGGTTTCGTTGGGGGCTTTGAAATAGACTTTAAAGGACAAGTGCTAATGCCTGTTGCAAAGTCCCGAATTCATTAGAGCAAAACGTGGGGGCGTTTGAATCTTGTTTTTGTGATTGGCCAGAAGGGCCACAGTTTTCCACGCGATGGGGCAAATTCGTTCCATTAGCTGCACATGAGCCACCATCTAGGGATCATAATTGGGAGCCCTCACGGAAAGAAAGTTAACTCTTTGCAACGTGGGCCTAGTGATTGTGTTATTAAAGACTCCTGAAATCTTTCCTTCTGTTTTGTGTCTTGCGGGCCCTTTTTGTGCACCTGATCGCATACAGGAGCTCCCCAAGCAATCTTCGGCTTAAGAGTAGTACATTGTATATGCCTTTCTTTAAGGAGCGGCGAATCAGATTGGAAAGATGCTTTAGAAGCAGAATCTATACTGCGCGCTGGGAAACAGCACAAAAAATGGCTGAAGTCAGGTGGGATTAAAGTCGCACAGTATTAAATCATTGAAGAGTGAACCGTTGAAGAATCCATATCCCCAAATGGATGTTTGTTCTTTCTCATAAATATACAGTTTAGGAAAGCAGTGATGTTAAAGGGACTAGATTAAAACGATTCCCCAGGATCTTTTGGATTCATTGTTTTTAGGTGTGCCAATTATCTTGTTTCAGAAGGAATGTGATAATTAAGTCTTTGAAAGTGATAATCTTGCCAGATTGCTGAGCTATACAGATTGTCTGGTCATAGTTCACTGTCAGAGTCTATTGCTTCAGGAGCGATGTGTTTCCTTTTTGCTGACCATTTGTTCACTCAAGTGTATCCGATACATGCTTAGCACCTGCTAAGTGCCAAGACTGGCTGAGTGCTGAGGGGAACAGTCGTGATCAGGGCGGTCCCTGCTTTTCATAGTGTATATATTCTAGTTGAGGGACACAAACAATATTCAGGTTAACATAACAATAAATATATATGCTTTAATTAGATTAGGAGAATGAGGAAGAGGTTTGCCAAGTCAAACACTAAGTCATGCCATCTGACCCGAAGAATGTTAGACTCTTAAGCTCTTTCTAGGGCTTTCACTCAAGTGCATTTAATACATGTATTTGTGCGTCTTACTGGTGAGTAGAGAAATACCAGTGCCTGGTCAAATAAGATTGTTCCAAAAACTAGTGTTAGAATTGGATGTGTCTGTCTTCATATTTGAATAAATTCTGATGCACTCCCAAAATAACCCCAAATATCTCAAAGTAATCTGTAATCTTTAAAAAAATTTTTTTTCCTTAATGTTTATTTGTTTTTGAGAGAGAGAGAGAGACAGAGCATGAGCAGGGGAGGGGCAGACTGAGAGGGAGACACAGAATCCGAAGCAGGCTCCAGACTCCATGCTGTCAGCACAGAGCCCGACGTGGGGCTCGACCTCACGAACTGTGAAATCATGACCCGAGCCAAAGTCGGACGCTCAGATGACTGAGCCGCTCAAGCACCCCACAGTAATCTGTAATCTCTTGAGGGAAGACTGCAACCCGTCTTCTGAGAGTTACAAAATTGACAGTCAAGAAAAGCAAAGATATTTACCTTTATGCCTTTGTAGGTGCTGTTTTGCTCAGCTTCGAACACTCTCCTTTCACCTCTTGTCTGGTGAGGGCATACCTGTCTCTCAAGCTGGTAGCCTTATCCTAATCCTGCCCCTGTCCCTCCTCACCCTCTCTCCCCCTCGTATAATTTCACAGAATTTTTGTAATCTCAGTGGCATTAATTCTGCTGTACTGAAAATTTTTCTGTTGTCTCTTTATTAGACTGTGAAGGCCTTGCGGGGAAGGACTCTCATTTATTTCTGCAGTTTGGTGTAGGGCTAACTTTTGCATACAATAGAACAGCTTCCCAGAGCCCTGCATTTCTCCTGCCCATGTCTGGCGGAAGTGAGTTTGGTTGGCATGGATGAGGTTGGGGGTGTGTATGGAGTGTTAGACGGAAGAGGAGTTGGACCGAAGGAGAATGATGCTTACTACTCAGAGAATCAGCATCTTTGGCGATATTTATGGTGAGTTGGAATTTTGTTCTAGAAAATAAAGTTTACCTAATTTTTTCATTTGTCGACGTAAGGTCTCTGGGCAAATTGGCAATACCTTGCTTGGATTAAGTAGCTGTTAAAAACAAATCTTTTCGATATGTCTTACCCTGGATCACCATTGTTCTGCTAACATGTGAAAATCAGTTTTTCTTAAGTTAGTGTTATAGCCTGGCTTAAATGAGTGATTACGTTTAGATTGCAGTGAATAATAAATTTGCAAACATATCTCTAGAAATACCTCATGTTATTATTTGTCTATGAAATAATATATTTTCAGGAGTGCCTGGCTGGCTCAGTTGGTGAAGCCTTTGGCTCTTGATTTCGGCTCGGGTTGTGATCTCACGGTGCGTGGGTTCAAATCCCACTCTGGGTTCTGTGCCGACAGTGGGGAGCCTGCTTGGGTGGGATTCTCTCTCTCCCTCTCTCTTGCCTCTTCCCCCTTCCCCATTTGCATGTGTGTGGTCTCTCTCTCTCTCTCTCTCTTTTTCTCAGACTTCAAAAAAAATAGTATACGTTTATTTTGCCGGCTTCAGATTTCACAGAGTAGCTACCTAATAGCGTGTATGTGATAATTGTGAAATGATGGGAAAAGTGACTGGATACATATAAAGGGTTGAAAATTGAGGTGGAAGTTGGTAGAGCAGTTTTGGGTGGCCTAGGACAGGACTAGGAAGTTATAGTATGGGTCCTGGCCGTTACACGGAGGCAGGTGCTCTTAGCACAGTAGTGGGGACTCTCTCATACATGTTAGCATCAGCTGACCATTATTGTTTCCTGTTTGGGTTGTAGAAGTCAAGGCTGGGAAGCGATTGTTGGGGAGGGGCACTGGATAAAGGAGAAGTTGTTGCCAGTAGAAGGTGGTGGATCCGGGGGTGACGCCGGCCTGGCTGCTTGCTCACTCCCAGTCACGGGGCAGGGAGTAGGGAGAGCCATTACAATGTGGTGTCCGTGAGGCCAAGGCCACAGGTTAGCTCTTGTTGGGTCTGACGGGTTTACTTCTTAAACGCCAATCCCTAGCACAGCACCCGACGCATGGTAACCTTTAAACTACTTCTTGAAAGAAAGTCACGGGCGAGGCTGGCTATTTGTCTTTTCTTATGGTTTCCAGTCTCATCGAGGTCACTCAGTAAGACTTAAGATGTACGGATGGTCAGTGCAGTTTATCATCACTCCAGAAGGAAAGGAAAGGAAGGAGAAATTCTCACACCCTGTGACATGTTGATTGCCACCCCTCGACCCCCCCTTGTGTGTGTGTGTGTGTTTGTGTCAGAGAGAGAGATCGTGTCTTCATGTACTCACAGTATTATATTAAATAATAAAATTCTTTGTTTTTTCTCAGGAAAGAGGGTGGATGTAAATCTTTTATTAAAATAATTTTTACTAATATTTTATCAGTATATAATCGTGTTTCTATGGAACATTCAAAGTGGGTTGCTGTTGTTTTACTAATTTTTGCTGTTTTTATTGTAACTTAATTTTAGAGAGAAAAATTTCAAAAATAAGGAGGTTTTTTTTTTTTATCATCACGTAAATGGTTAAATACTGATAAAGAGTGCTTGAGCATGTGTTTGAGGAGGCTTAGTGGAGAAAACGTTTAGAAGAAGTATTATGAAAGTTTTATCTAAGCCTGCTAGTCTTCTGATTTTGGCTAAGATATATTTTCGTTATTAAAAATTATTCATTCTCCTTACAGAAGATTTGGAAAATATTCTGTAAAAAAGAGTTTGAAAACTCTTAAGCAAAAAGAAAATGACTTCCTTTACCTGCCAGAGCATATTTTGTCGTTTTTAAAAGAACTTAATTGAGCTCACACCCTAGATAAAATTTTACATTTCAGTTTTCCCCATGAATGATTCTCTTGCCAGGTTTTACGTTTGTACAGTGGCAGGGGAAGCACGGAGAGTTTAATATTTAAAATGATAATATGGCGAGATTGGTAACCCAGTAAGGTATGGTGATAGGCTGCTAGGTTGTTGACCGGTTATTTATTGATCATTAGAGGATAAAGTTATATAGCCAGTAGAAATTTTATGAGCGATGGTGGGTTTATTCTAATCTTAGGTACTTAGTATCACAAGCGGAGGTAAGACCATTGGGATTTGAAACTTCTAACATGCTTTAAAAGTATAGTTTGGAATACCGTATTCAAGTGTGTGGAATGTGTATAAAGACTCTCTTCTGTATCATGTAGTTTTGCTTAGCTTCCTCCTCTGGCTAATCTTTTTATGCTGGGTCTCAGAGCAGGTTAATGATTTACCCTACCATGACCCACGTGGTCAGTTTCAGCCAGACTTGATCACGGCATGGCTTGTTGTCTTACTTGATTCCCGGCCTTTGACGGGGCGCCCAGAGATGAAGTGCACCTCCATTTTGTTGCACGTTTCTTTCTTCCTGGCTTTGAAGTCCTATTTCTTCTAGCTCTCCTGAAACTTTTACAGTCTCAGGAAAGATTATTTAACATTTTTGTTTGTTTACTTAGCAGCATTAATTCCTTTCCAGAAACCTTCATTTTTCAGCTTTAGGTAGTCTAATCTACAGTCTAAATCAGATTTTCTTTTAGTAGCTTAATTCCAGAAATTTAATCTAGTATTTTGTTGTGTATCCTAAAGTATGGTATATTAAAACAGTTGGACCAGAAGGTAAATTCTAGTCCACATTTTTTTTTTTTTTTTTTTGAGAGAGACAGAACGTGAGCGGGGGAGGGGCAGACAGAGAGGGAGACCCAGGATCCGAGGCAGGTTCTAGGCTCCGAGCTGTCCGAGCGGGGCTCAAACTCCGGAACTGTGAGATCACAACCTGAGCCGAAGTCGGGCGCTTAACTGACTGAGCCACCCAGGCGCCCCTCTCGTCCACATTTCGACATTTAGATCTGTATATATGGGAAAGTCTCTCTCAAAAGTCCCAGTTGAATTTTCTCATTTGTAAAATAAGGGGATTAGACTAGACACTTTAATAAATATCTCTCATGTTTCCTTTTTGATCTAAAACTCAATACTCTGATCTTTGAGAGTTTATAAATTATTGATACTATCATTTTGGAAGCTTTAATCATATTTTATGTACTGATTTTTTCTTTTTACTTTTTGACTACCTTCCTCCCCCCACACCTTCCACTGCAACCACCAGTCTGTTCTCTTTATGTCTGTGAGGTGTATGAGGTGGGGGTTTTTTGTTTTTGTTTTTGTTTTTAAGATTCCACATATGAGAGTTCATATGGTATTTGTCTTTCTTTGTGTGACTTACTTAACATAAAGCCCTCGGATCAATCCATGGTGTAACATGTGGCAAGATTTCATTCTTTTTTATGGCCGAGTAATATTCCATTGTATGCATATACCATAATTTCTTTTTTTTTTTTAACTTTTTTTTTAACGTTTATTTATTTTTGAGACAGAGAGAGACAGAGCATGAACAGGGGAGGGTCAGAGAGAGAGGGAGAGAGAGAGGGAGAGAGAGGGAGACACAGAATCTGAAACAGGCTCCAGGCTCCGAGCCATCAGCCCAGAGCCTGACGCGGGGCTCGCACTCGCAGACCGCGAGATCGTGACCCGAGCTGAAGTTGGATGCTTAACCGACTGAGCCACCCAGGCGCCCCATACCGTAATTTCTTTTATTCATGCATCCATCAGTGGATACTTAGGTTGCTTCTATGTCTTGGCCCTTGTAAATAGGGCTGCCTATACCTTTTTGAGTCAGTGCTTTCCTTTTCTTCAGGTAAATACCCAGAAGTGGAATTGCAGGATCATGGGGTAGTTCTGTTTTTAATTTTTTTGACGAACTTCCATTCTGCTTGCCATAGTGGTCGTACCAGTTTCTGTTCCCATCGGCAGTGCACAAAGGCTTCCTTTTCTTCATGTTCTCACCAACACACACTTCTTGTGTTTTCGATACCTTCTAACAGGTATGAGGTTTTGTATCTCATCATGGTTTTGATTTGCGTTTCTTTGAGGATTAACGGTGAGCATCTTTTCATAGACCTGCTGGCCATCTGTATGTCTTTTGAAAAAAGTCTGTTCAGATCTTCTGCCCATTTTAAAAATCAGATTTTTTTTTTTTTTTTGTTATTGACTCTGTGAATGAGTTCTTTCTATATATATCTTGGATATTAGTCCCTTATCAGATACATGATTTGCAAATACTTCTCCCATTTAGTAGGTTGCTTCTAATCCTGTTTTAGATAATGTAAGGAGCGTGGAATTAGATACAGTTAAATATGAGTTATGCCTAGGTTCCCAGTTTTGTTCATGGAAAGTTACAGTCCAAAGTAAATGCACGTTTCTTCCTTGAAAAGCATGTAGCAGAAGTTAGTGATATTGCCATTTTATTCATTAGCAGGCTATTCTATGTAACTATTTACTCAAGTTTGAAATTTTCTTCTTTCCTGGTATCATTCAAAAGAATTTTGAATTATTGCCCTTGATGGAGGTTCCACATTTGTTTACTTAGTTGTGTGACCTTGGACAAGTTACTTCTGCATGCGATGGTTTCCTTATCTGTATAATAGGGATAAAATGAGCCTGGGCTGCTCAGTAGTTTGAGCGTCAGACTCTTGACCTGGTCCGGCTCTTGACCTTGGCCCACGTCATGATCCCAGGGTCATGGGATGGAGCCCCACCTTGGGCTCCATGCTGAGTGTGAAGCCTGATTGGGACTCTCTCTTCCTCTGTTCCTCTCCTGCTCTCCCTTGCTTGCTCTCTCTCAAATTAAAAAAAAAAAAAAAAAAAAAAAGACAAAATCTATCTGGCTCATGGTAATCACTTATGTAATGGCGGTGGAGGTTCTTGTTATTCTACCCTTCTAAAGTGATTTGCTCCCCTGGGCATGGAAAGGATCCTGGGGCACTACTGATTAATGTTCGTGCCTCAACAAATGTTAGTAAGCAGAATTGAAATTTCTTTTATGCAGTGCAGTTCCTGAAGTTCATTTTCATCACAAGAAATAGCTTAGTGGTAGTATATTACACTGTGAAAGCACAGATTTATGTTGAGGTGGATCAGAGTCTGATGTTACAAACCAAGAATGTAGATTGTCGTTCTGTTTTGAATAGTTTGTAGAAAGATTTTATTCCTTTTGTCTGGGAATAAAAACGGTCTAATTTGTGACATTCTCAACCATGTTTTAGAAGTTTAGGTAAGTTGGGAATACCACCTTTCGATGAGAAATCTTACCTTATTCTTTATACTAGAGAGAAAAAGCACAGTGACTCTTTGCCCCTGTGAGAACGGGCTGTGTGCATTAAAGTCAGCTTCAGGCCTTATTTCCTTTCATGTCTTCCTATTGTTCATGCCTCTGTCCTGTCCTGGAACAACGTCTCTTGCTGGCCTGCAGTGGAGTTACCCAGCCTACTTTCGTATCTTATCTAAAACTTCTCTCCCCGCCTCACGGCTGGAACAGGATTATTTAATATCTGTAAAGTACTTTAAGGATTGTAAGAGAAAGGTAAATGCTAGACCTTGTGAAGAGTTACGTGTGGGTTGCTGGACTGAAAACTTGAAACCGGACACACGGTGTTGTTGAAAATCCCTAAAACTAAAGTTTGATCATTTAAAGCCCCACGCTTAGGCTTTGTGTTAAAGAGGGAGGTGAGGGGAGACCATTTAAGTATACTTTGCTTTGGAAAAAGCAAAGTTATTAAGTCTTTGCTTTCGCAGACGCGCTCCATCCAGAAGAACGTTGTGATAATGCCAAGTACAAGATATTTAACAGAGAACCTGATTGCAGCTCTTCATGATTTCATGATCCTAGATGTTCTCTGGCTTAGGCTTTTCTGTCGCTTCTCTGTGAGAAAGACCGTTAGCTGTGTTTTAAAAAATGGTGTAGTGGCTACAGAGTGTAGACGTTTGCCGGTAATCCCGTTTGTAGTAATCCACATGTCTAAGGCTGCGTGCCAGTAAAAATTTATGTCCAACTTAAACCGAGAAGTGATGTTTATTTCAGTGATGGCTCACAGATGTTCTTCTCGAAATGCTTTAGGTGCGGGAACCATCCATGCATTTCATGCTTGTGAATGCTGGTTTAAATCACAGCATCTTTTAGCCGAGTTAGAGTACTGTTGCCTTTAATTTTATTTCGGTGTTTTAGTGACCCAGTAAGTCTTCTGCCTGATAGTAAGTGTTCTCCATGGGAGGATGGGGACTATTCGGGGGAATAATGGGCACTATGATTAAGCTGATAGTGACGTGCTTTTTTTGTTTGTTTTTTGGGGGTGTGTGTAGAGAGTGCCTTTTCTTCAGTAAGTACTTTCAGGAAGTCTGAATGGAGAACTACACGATTATCAGGGTGTGTGTGGGTACTGAGAACACAGAGATGACCATGATAAGCCCTGGCCTCACAGAGCTTCCCCTGGAGTGTGTCCTGACTGGTTTATAGATGTGCTGAGAAAGTAATCCTCATGGCCACTGGGCAGCCAGGAGCCATCTGGATTGACCAGAGATCCTTGACCAGTCACATCCCGGTGAGAACAGCCTTATCTGTATATTTTTGTGGGCTCTACGGCTACTATTGTCTGTGTATACCATGATGAGAAAAAGGTTGGGAAGGAGGGTAGACACAAAAGACGACTGTAAGGAGATGGTTTTTGCATAAGTAATGACACATACACGCGAAAGAGAAAGTGGTCCACTCTGGGAGAGAGAAGAGGAACTCGGGAAAAGCTTCACAGAAGAGATTTGAATTTTTGAAATGAAGTCATGTATTGCATGGGCAAGAAAGGGGGGATTCCAGATGCAAGCAAAGGTATGCAGTCATGGGACAGATGATGTGCTGCTTTTAGAATCTGTAGCTGGTTTGCACGGAAGGAATCCTTGGAGGCTGGAGAGGAGGAAGGGGCAGACCACGAAATACCAAGAGAGTTTACCAACAACTATTGACTCTCTTTAGATATCATTAAAATGTGTATTTAGCCTGAGAAAATGTAAGTTCAGAGGAAAGTTGTAGGGATCATGAAACAATGGAATTGATAAAAATGTGTCAGTATATTTAATTACATTG
This sequence comes from Acinonyx jubatus, assembly GCF_027475565.1. Taxonomy (NCBI): domain Eukaryota; kingdom Metazoa; phylum Chordata; class Mammalia; order Carnivora; family Felidae; genus Acinonyx; species Acinonyx jubatus. Next base: position 6,798,993 of record NC_069380.1, on the reverse strand, counting down.
ATTATTAAAAGTTCCTTTTTTTTTTTTTTTTAAAGATGACAGTAACAAGATAGGGTAGAAAACTATTCAGTGGGTAGTTAACCACCCACCCCCTGGGGCCCACAAGCCCCAGTATTAGAAAATTTAAAGTTACATATGCATGTTAAAACTCAAGGATAGATAAATACAAGTCCACACAAGAAACAAATTTTCTTGCTTCCAAACCAGCAGAAATATAAACCAACACTCAAACTCTGAGGGCAGGAAGATAGGAAAAACAAGAAGGGGGAAAAAAAAGTGATAAACAGAAGACAAAAATGAAGTGGAATAAGCCCTACTGCATTAATTACATTAAATCTAAATAGATTAAATTTTTCTGTATTATGGTGAAGGGACTATGAAATTGGATAAAAGCCAAAATATTGCTAAACAAGAAACCTGCCTAAAGCAAAAAGACGACATATCTAACAATGCAACACTGCTGCCATACCTAAGAAAACCAAATCTATGCATAGACTGGTCTTTGAGATATTTCAGGATCATTTCAAAGTTATTTAGGGCTTTTTTGTTATTGTTAGCTTCATACTTTCACCGGCTGTCGTCTTGAAGATCCACTTAGGGTTAGGAAGGCTCAGGTAATAGTAACCCCGTTTTCACAGGTTGGAGACCTAGGCTTCAGGTCGCCACCACAGCAATTAGGGATGGGGTCCAGAGTTCTCGACTTCCAAGTCTGTGATGATGGCCACAAGCCAATATGTTGAAGCTTTCATGGTTGGGACAAAATTGTTTCTCCTTCTTTTTTAAACAAGAATTTGGGAATTTTTGTCTCTAACTTCTATGCTGTGTGTGTGTGTGTGTGTGTGTGTGTGTAGGTTTGAGTCCCACTTCATTAATTATTGGTACTTGGATTTCAGCTGTGAAATGGAATAGTAATTCCCATTAGACCCCATGAGTGGATGCATGTGAAATGAGATGATTCATGTGGAAGGCCTTTGTGCTATAAATAGAAGCTAAAATCATTATATGACCATTATTGATAGGACTTCTTGTCCTCATAAGGAGAGGATGCGAGTGCCATGAACTGTGGGAGTTAAGACGGGGCTCACGAGTTCGCTTTGACAGAGTGTGGTCACGTCAAAGTTTGAAAGTGAGTATTTTACGGATCCTGGTCTTAGGATGCGCAAGTGATTGATGAAGCAAAGTTTTAGGTTATTTATTTATTTGTTTTTTAAACTAATGGCTCATAAATTTATGGTTAATAGAGGGTTTTGTTTTTTCTTTGATAAGGTATTTGTGGGTTTGGCTCTCTTACTAACATACAATTGTTTACTGAAGTGTGCTGTGAGGGAGCAGTTAACTTCTTTTTTTTTTTTTTTTTTTACGTTTATTTATTTTTGAGAGGGAGAGCAAGTGGGGGTGGGGCAGAGCGAAAGGGGATCCGAAGCGGCTCCACCCTGACAGTAGCGAACCTGATGCCGGGCTTGAACTCACAAACTGTGAGATCATGACCTTAGCTGAAGTCGGACGCTCAACCTACTGAGCCACCCAGGCATCCTGAGAGCAATTAACTTCTGATGTCAGCAAATTTCCTGTAATTCCCATCTAGTGGCATTTTTTTAAAGGTCTAAAATTATGGAAAGTAAATTTTGTTAATTTCTACAGTATTGGTCTGTGTGGGTCTTTCAGGGATCCTTGACGAGAGAACTTTGTAATTCTTTCAAATTATGATCATACCAGGAGCCCATCTGGGCACATATCAAGTAAGCAGTGCAGGAGGTTCTAGGGGCAAAAGTAGAGAATAAAATAAAAGCCTTCTGTTCTTTGGAATGGAAAATATGTTTGTAATACAAGATTCTGTAGACAAAAACAGTTATTCTGATTTGTATGTGATTATCTCAGTTCAAAAGATTAGGCATAACTTTGAAGAAGCTACTGTCTTTTTTTCTAGAATATTGTTCCACAACAATGTTTGTTTCTGTTTTGTTTTTTGCCGATGTTGGAAAGATTCCCTGGTATTTAATTTGCTTTATGAAGATACATGCAGGGTGATTACGGTGGTACCTTGGGGATAGCAATTGGTAATTTGAAATTTGCATGAGGAAAATGTTTTGAAATAGTAGGGGAAGAAGGGTGTTCTTGTTTCTGGAAAACAAAATACTATATATATATATATATATATATATTTTTTTTTTTAAGTTTATTTGTTTTGAGAGAGAGAGTGGGGGAGGGACAGAGGGAGTGAGAGAGAGAGAGAGAGAGAGAGAGAGAGAGAGAGAGAGAGAATCCCAAGCAGGCTCTGCACTGTAAACACAGGACTCGATATGAGGCTTGAACTCATGAATTGTGGATCGTGACCTGGGCTGAAATCAATAACCGATGCTTAACTGACTGAGCCACCCAGGTTCTCCAAGGTATAATATTTAGAATGTTTGCAACTTACAGCCTTGAATGATGGTTTGTCTAGGAACTGGTGAGGAATAGAAATGGAGTGTTTGTCATTCATTATGTGATGGATTTAAGGGTGTAACCCTGATGATGTTCTCAGACTGATAGTAGTCAGGGTTATTTATTTAAAGGTGAACAAAAGTTGGAACAATTTTGAAATGTCAAAGGCTAAATAGATATAATTGATCAAAACCCAGAAATACTGTGCCTTGATTCTGCTAGGTAAATTTATTATTCTTATTGTCATTATTTGCATATACTTCCTGAAAAGACACTTTTTTTTTTAACCAGTTTCTTTCCTTTATTAGTTTCATTTGACTCGCTACATTGTTTAAATTTGAGGAGGTTTACATCTCCCAGACTGGGAACCCAGTTCAACAAAGACCTGACATGTTCCCATGCTTGGTGAAGTCTATGCCTTGACTTTGTCAGCTTGACAAAGAGAAAGTTGGAGGAAGAAGCAGTCTTGACTTCTGATGTGGTTCCCCCCCCCACCGCCTATGAAAATCAAGCCTTAACCCAGTAACCACACTTGTATACTGGCAACCTTCTTGTGTGACAACACATTAGATGGCCTTTTTTTTTTTAATTTTTTTTAATGTTTGTTTATTTTTGACACAGTGAGACAGAGCATGAACGGGGGAGGGTCAGAGAGAGGGAGACACAGGATCGGAAGCAGGCTCCAGGCTCCGAGCCGTCCGCACAGAGCCCGACGTGGGGCTCAGACCCACGGAGTGCGAGATCATGACCTGAGCTGAAGTCGGACGCTTAACGGACCGAGCCACCCAGGCGCCCCTAGATGGCCCTTTTTAAACTAACAAGTGAAATCTGCCACCTGTTTTGTTCTGTCTGTACTTTTGTTGTTTTTGTCCCTAAAAGACTGAGTGGCCGCCTGTCACTGGCCCTCTCCGCACTCTGCAGTCCTGCTGTGCCTGCCACCTGCCTGGTTGCTGTAATTCTCTCCTTATCTTTCACCTTTCACTTCTGGAGTGGGGTCGGGGTCGCAGTAACTAGACCATTTCAGCCCTCGCAGCCTGGCTTTGTTGTGATGTTCTTGCCATTGTCTGTTAATGGTGATGAATTAGATCATCTTAGCAGACTTTGGACAGTTGAATGTGACTCCAGTAATTTTCAGCTTTCCTGAGGAGCTTCGACAGAGATTTCTAACGTTTATCGAGTGGCTGGCTCCTTTGTGATATTTTGCTGGGTTGGGTATCTCACAACTGGAGATCTTAAAAATAAAGGTGGAAAAAGTTTGGATTTAGGTAAATTTATAGATGATAAATCTAGAATGGATTCTTCGAGAAAGGATATTTGGGTGACGTTTTTGGTTGACATCAGAGTTCACAAGGCTCTCTTTAAGTGTCACTTTGTACTGTAACAGGGAGACGGCTGGTTTGGATAGGTGTGGCCCAGTTGAGAAGTGAAATTTAATGATGGAACATTTGTAAAACCACCAGAATTATATGCTTGGTAGGAGCGGTTGGTAAATGTTGCCTTATTTTCCTTCTGTCATTTCTGCAAACAATCTATATTTATTACTGACTCTGAAACACGATGATGTGGTCACTTAAAAAGATTTTTTTTAACATGTATTTATTTTTGAGAGACAGAGAGAGGCAGAGCATGAGCAGGGGAGGGGGAGAGAGAGAGACACACACACACAGAATCTGAAGCAGGCTCTGGGCTCGCTCCAAGCTCGCTCTGTTTGTTAGTACAGAGCCCGACGCAGGCCTTGAACCCACGAACTGCGAGGCCATGACCGGAGCTGAAGTCGGACGCTCAACCGACTGAGCCACCCAGGCGCCCCGCCCCTTACCCATTTAGCCCATCCCCCTTCCCACAATCCCTCCAGTAACCCACATTTTCATTTTCTTAAACCCCATTTGTATTAGGTCTTTTTTTTTTTTTTTTAATGTTTATTTATTTCGAGAGAGAGCAGGGGAGGGGCAGAGAGAGAGAGGGAGAGAGAGAATCCCAAGCAGGCTCTGTGCCATCAGCACTGAGCCCAGTGCGGGACTTGATCTCGGGAGTGTGGACGTCATGACCTGAGCCTATATTAAGAGTCGGTGGCTAACTGACTGAGCCACCCAGGCACCCCCCCCCCCCCCCATTTGTATTAGTTTCTTAAAAGCGCCCAAACTCGAGTGGCTTCAAATAACAAAGGGTATTGTCTCCAGGTTGTAGAGGCCAGAGGTCCAGAATGCAGGAGTCAGCCGTGAGTTGGGTCTTTGGAGGGCTGTGGGAGAGCCCTCTCCGCCCTTCCCAAAGCTGTTGGCGCTCGTTGGCAGTCTTTGGCGTAGATGCATCCCCCAGGCCTCTGCCTTCATCTCTGCTTGGCATTTTCCCCCTGTGCCCCTGTCTCACATGGCCATCCCTCTTGTCTGTCTCTGTCACGTTTCCCCTTTTCGTAAAGACACCAGTCACACTGGGTTAGGGCCCACTCTAATGACCAGTCTAATGACCTCTCACTGGATTATCCAAATAGGGTCACATTGTGAGGTCCTGAGGGTTAGGACTACAGATACCTTTATGGGGGGAGGGAGGGGGGTCCTGTTCATCCCCTAACAGCAGTGGGGCCGTCGGAATCCGTGAGTGTTCACAAAGTCGGGGGATGTAGAATGTAGGGCTCTTTCCCTTTCCGTCCTTGTCCTCAAAGGACTTGCAGTCTAGTTGGGAGACCAGACTCCCACGTGGCAAGGTGAAGGTGCCGCCGACTGGACGCTTACCCGGAAGGCGGGCTGGCCGTTCAAGCCGGAGGAGGCTCTTGGGAGTGGTGGACAAGGAGCTTGGGGGGATTTGAGAGGTAGCTCGAAGGAAAATGAGGGCGGGGAAAGGGTTTGGGGGAGGGAGCGAGAACGTATGAATGAGTGAAGACAGCTAGCAAATAAGAGTAGTGATGAGAATTACATAAGTGGCTGAATGTTCCAGCAGCTTTGTCCTCAGATTAGTTGAATTGACTCCGTTGTGTTGGTTTAGGCAAAAAACCTCATGAAGGTTGTCTGGTACTTTTAAAAAAGATGTTCGTATGTGGTTAATAATCACATTTGTAGCGTGCAGTTCTTTGGGCTACAGTGAGTTAGTGAAAAGAAGTATGTTCGACCCAGCGGGTAAAGGAAGGTGGGAGACCTCATAAAAAGGACACCCACCCCTTGTCTCCCCAGTAGCAAGTGACAGAGAAAGACAAGTCTGAGAACCTCCGTCCTTTTCAGCTGTGGCACTCCTACTGTTCTTTAGCCTGTTGTATGTAAGACTTGAGCAAAAAAAGGATCAGAGGGACTCGTTCCGTAGAAAATGTATTTTAAAAAAGTCAACAGAACCTGGTTACTGTGGGTCAGTCATTAGTCAAAATAGTTTATGCGGAAAATATTTTTATGGCAAATACCTGCTGTGAAGAAGCCTCACCAAGATCATTATTTACATTTTAGACCACTTTATTATTACTTTTCTTTGCAGCAACTGTAAAATCTGTGAAACGGGCCAATAGATAGTGGTACCCTGTTTCACAAATGAGAAAATGGACAGAGAGCTTACTTTAGACTACAGTTGTGTGGTCTGTGATTTAAGGTTAGAATTCTGCCTGAGATCTCTCTCAATTCCATCTGGTGCTTTTGCCACTGGACTACTGGTAATATAAATGTAGAGCACCCCCTCCCCCCAATACTACCACAGTAGCATTTACTGCCCACTCTGCCCCTTGTCCCCCAGTTTCTTAATACCCTCAATCCAGTCATTGTTGAAATTGCCTGATTATCTCAAATGGTTTTATATAGCTGGGTCCATTCGTTGCATTTGGATATTCTCTTTTTTTTGGGGGGGGGGAGAGGGATGGAGGGAAGAGAAGGGGGAGTGGAGGGGGAAGGGAGATAGCAAGGGAGGGGGAGAGAATCTTAAGCAGGCTTCACGCTCAGCATGAGTCCTATGCGAGTCTCAGTGTTCTCCATATTGAGAACTGTGAGATCGGGACCTGTGCCGAAATCGCGATAGATGCTTCACGGACTGAGCCACCCAGGCGCCCCTGGATGTTTTATCTCTTGAATATGGATCCCTCAACCTTTTTGCAAATAACAGTGTACCAGTTGAAGAAATTCAAGTGTCCCATAGCTTCTCTCGTATTCTGCATTTTGTTGATTGCATCCTTTTGGTGGTGGTTAGGATTTCCTTGATCCTGTGTATTTCTGTACACTGGTACATCTGGAGGCTTGATCCAGAGTCGTCGTCGTCGTTTTGTTTGTTTTGGCAGGGCTGGAACAAGTGAGTAGGTGGGTGGTGGTGAGAGAACATGTCAGAGGTGATGTGTACTTGTGTTTCCGTCACACTGGGAGGTCCGTGTGTCTTCTCGTGCAAGGGAAGGTGACGTGGGTTCAGGTGTTGTCAGCGGGACTCCTGTTATGCAGCTCCCCAGCCGCTTTTCACCTAATGATTTTAGCAACTGTTGCAATAATTGCCTGGATCCAGCATTTCATCAGGGGTTAAGAATAGAGTTTCAACTGCCTTGGTAAGTTTTTTTATTTGAAAGAAATATAGAAAATGCTTAGAGAGGACGTAGACCTATTTTCTGTATCATGTTTAAGGCTGTGTAGATGTGAATTTCTTGCATATGCAGCATATTTTCATAATTGCACTCCAAAGCAATTATTTAGTCAGGGTAAGCTTTAAAACAAAGTTTAAATTTTTTCATACGTAAACATAATTTTGTGATATTACAAATGGATAAATACATGGGATCCTAATACAATTCTTGCATCTGAATTAAGACTCAGTTGTGATTGTACAGTAATGCTAGACAAAGTAGTTTCTCTTCTTTTCCCCTTTTTAATATGTTCTGTTTCGAAGTTGTGTACTTACTTTTGTTGTTATTAAAGCAACTTCAAATTTTAAGCATATGATTAAGAAAAGTAGATGAAATAGGACGCCTGGGTGGCTCAGTCAGATAAGCGTCCGACTTGGGCTCAGGTCATGATCTCGAGGTTCGCGAGTTCGAGCCCCGCATCGGGCTCTGTGCTCACAGCTCGGAGCCTGGAGCCTTCTTCGGATTCTGTGCCTCCCTCTCTCTCTGCCCCTTCCCTGCTCTTGCTCTGTCTCTCTCTCTCTCCTTCAAAAATACATAGACATTAAAAATTGAAAAAAAAAAAAAAAGAAAGAAAACTAGATGAACTAACCAGGGTCAGTCACTTTAATTTTCAAATTTAGGCTATTAGAGTGCATTGATTTCTGTTTGCAGTGTTTAAAATGAACCAGAAATTTGTGTCTACGTAACATATTACCACCAATTTAGTGGTCAAAAACAACGTAAACTTTTATTATTCTGCAGTTCTTGAGACCAGAAGTTTGAAATGGGTCTCCCTGGGCTAACGAGGTGTCAGTAGAGCTGTGTTCCCTTCCAGAAGCTCCAGGAGTGAGACTCTTCCCTTGCCTTTTCCTGTTTCTGGAGGCTGCTGTCATTCCTGGGCTGGTGGCCCCTCCATTTTACAGAGCCAGTGAAGGCTGGTCAGTCTTTGTCCCACCATACCACTCTCAGCCTGCCTCACATTTACAAGGACCCTTGTAACTCACATGTGACTCACATGTGACTCATGTGATAATCTCCTATCCCAAGGTCAGTTGATTAGCAACCTGAAGCCCCCCCCCCCATTCCTATGTTGAAAATGGTAGAGGTGATGGAGGCGGGGCCTTTGGGAGGCACTAGGCCGCAGGGGTGGAACTCATGAATGGGAGGAGGACTGTCCTTAGAGGAGACCCCGAGAGCTGTCTGTCCGCGTCTCTGTCGTCTCTGTCGGGTGAGGATCCACCAGAGGTTAGCGGTGCGCAGTTTGGGAGGGGGCTGTGGGCGGGACCAGCTGTGCTGGGCTCCCGATCCGGGGACTTCCGGCCTCAGAAGCGTGAGAAATAGATGTGTGTTGTTTCAGCCTCCTGGTCCGGGGGGTCTGTTAACAGCAGCCTGGGCTGACGAGGACACCTACCTGAAGATGCCTGCTTTAATCTGCTTGAATCCAGTTACCAAGGTCTTACAAATTTTTTCCCGGCTCATGTCTTTTTTCCCATGCATTCCCTTTTACTTTTTTCTGTTGCATAATGTGAATGTTTTCTAATGTAGCCTTTTAGTTTCATTATTGATTTTTTTTTGTGTGTGGGTGCGTGTGCTTTTAGTGGTTGCTTTAGGTTTTGCCATATACATCGTAAATTTTCAGAATCGGCTTCACCTTTATTCTAGCTTAATTCCAGTGGAATAGAGGAATTACTCCCTCGTGGGCCCATTTCCTTTCTCCCCTTTGCTGGCATGATTTGTGTGCATATTACATCTGTTAATGTCATAAACTCATCAAGCACATGGTTATAAGTAGTACTTTATAATTTCTGATCCCTAACCCTGTTGTCCCTTACAGCTTTGCTCCTACTCCCCTCTTACGGGAAGCTGCTATTGGTACATATATCACATGTGTATTTATATGCAGTATATTCTAGTCCCAGCAATATTTTATATACATTTTTTATATAATTGCTTTTAAAATCAGTTGAGAGATGAAAGGAAGAAAAATGTGTTTATTTTGCCTTTCATAGTGAAATAATTACCATTACAGGTCCTCCTTTTCCTTTTCTTTTTCTTTTTTTTTTTCCTTTTTGGTTCGTGTGGGCTTGAATTACCGTCTGAGTTCACTCGCTGTCGGCCTGAACAATCTCCTTTAGTACTTCTCGTAAGATGTGGCCACTAGCAAAAAATTGTCAATTTTTTTTTTCCCTTTTCTGTCTGAGAAGGTATTTCACAGTTAGTTTGAGAGCTTTGCCGGATTTAGTGTTCTTGGTTGATGGTTTTTTTCCTTTGAGCACTTGAATGCGTTACCCCACTGCCTTCTTGTTGCCATTGTGTCTGCTGAGAAGTCAGCTGTTAATCTTACTGACATTCCATGGTAAGTGATGATGTCTCTTTCTCTTGCGCTTTCCAGATCTTCTCCTTGACTTTGACTTTCAGTGCCTGTGGTCTCTTGGTGTTTATGACTTGCATCTTCTTACATTCTGGTTTATGTAAAATGCCTCTGCCTTCCAGTTGGAAGTATTGCTGCTTTGTATTTGCGTTTCCGTTATAGTATATCAGTGTTGTCAGAATGATTAGATTAATTCAGAATGGTTTTGCCTCAGTTGAGAATATATTATCATCCTCATTACAGACATTGTCACAGAAGGCATTTATAAGGAAATTCAGTGCAAACTAAAACGAAGTAAAACTATGAATATTGTTGTGCTTGTTTCACTGCATATCTATTCGACACATTTCCATACGAGCCCTTTAAAAAGGCAGTGGATGTGAGGGTGACTGGCCACATGGAATTTATTAGAGGGGGTGTGTTAGTTTCGTAGGGCTTTGTAACAAGTACCACAGACAGTGCTTAGAACAAGAAAAATGTATTGTCTGATAGCTTTGGAGGCCAGAAGTTAGATTGGGTGTCAGCAGGGTTATGGCCCCTCGGAAGGTGCTAGAGAAGCATCTGTTACAGACCTCTCCGGGCTTCTGCCAGCTTCTGGTGCAACTTAGCTTACGCATGGCTATCTTCCTTGTGGCTCTTCAGATTGTTTTCCTTCTGTGTGTGTCTGTGTCTAAATGTCCCCTTTTTGTAAGGACACCAGTCCTATTGGATTAGAGATTACCTCAGTGACCTCATTTCAACTCGATTATCTCTGTAAAGACCCTATTTCTAAATTAAGTCACCCTGAGCTCCTGGGAGGTCAGACTTTTTAACACATTTTTGGGGAACACGTTCCACCCCTAACAGATGAGTTAAAAGGAGTGTTGCCATCTAAAGTCCTTTCAGAAACAAGGTAGGAACTTAAGGAACTGTACTTTTTTAAGGGGAAGAGCAATTGGTTAGTTTAAGAATGTTTTAAACTAACTAGTTTACGTACCTCTAACTTCACTTACAAGCCAGCACTGGAGCTTTACCTCGGTGGAGCTTATACTTAAACTTTGCATTAACCTGATAATGGCTGACATCTGGAAGTGGTTAACCAGTTGCTTGATTTTCTTTTTCTCCCCCCCTCTCTTTGTAATTGCTCGATCCCTACCCCCCAGCCTTTAACAGCTGTGCAATATTTTCATTAATTACATGGATACTTAATAAGAAGTTTTGTTGTTTTGGGGCACCTGGGCAATTCGTCTAGCATCTGACTATTGATTTCAGCTCGGGTCATGATCCAGGGTCATGGGATCGAGCCCCACCTTGGGCTCTGCGCTGAGTGTGGAGTCTGTTAAGATTCTCATTCTCCCTTTCTCCCACCCCTGCCCGTCACCCTACCCGCCCCCCACACTCTCTCTCTCTGAAAAAATTTTATTGTTTTGCTGATTATGAAAAGAATATATGTGAACAGGAATGTGTAAAGAAGAAACTAAAAGCCACCTATGACCCATTAATTAATTACTAGTAATTGACAGCGTGTTTTTGTCTGTTCTCTAGGTCTTTTTCATGCCTAGCAAATACAATTTTTAAAACAGAATTTGTTTTGTTTTTATTTTTTTTTAAATGTTCATTTATGTTTGAGAGAGACAGAGACAGAATGTGAGCAGGTTAGGGGCAGAGAGAGAGGGAGGCACAGAATCTGAAGCAGGCTCCAGGGCTCCGAGCTGTCAGCACAGAGCCCGACATGGGGCTCGAACTCACGAGCTGTGAGATCATGACCTGAGCCGAAGTCGGACGCTCAACCGACTGAGCCACCCAGGCGCCCCTAAAACAGAATTTGTATGGTTACATATCCTTTTAACGGCCCGTGGGTAATTGGATTAATTATTAATGCTAGTGCTCTCAAATGAGACACTTTTAAATTTATGGCTTCTATCTTTTCCTCTTCTGTAACCTCTTGGAGCCCAAGACATATTTATTTTCATTGTTTCTTATTTTCTCTTCTGACAACAAAAATTTGGTGCCAAGGAGGCTTGGGAGTTAACAGGGGATCTTGGGACAGCTAGCCCTTCATGGTAACAGGTACTGCGGGGGCGGGGGGGGGGGGGGACTAAATCTGGGATCACATATTCACAGCCATGAGCAGATTCGAAATGACCTCCTGCAACATAGTAATTTAGATTGTAGCGAAGGTGGGAGCTAGTTTACATTGTTATTAATTTGCCCTTCATTCTGAAAAGCTACCAAACTGGCATAACAAAGGTTGGGAAAAAATGGTTATGCGGGAAGCCTTCAACTAACAGGTTGGTGTCGGAAGATTCTCTTTAAACGTCAGGTGGTTGGAGCTCATTATTCATTTCCCTGTGGAAGCAGTAAGTGCAGTTCCTTAGCCAAGTGGACAAGGAGTGTTCGAGCACTGACTGTTACTGCCGTTTACCACATTATGGTACAGGTTTCTTTCACAGGGGCTACTGTTGCCACGTGGAGAGAAGCACAGCTTAGAATTTTACGTCTTTTGCTGCCTGTCCTTTTTCAAGAAGGAACCTCATAGGGAAGTATCTTCCACTTTCATAGTGATTGGAGGAGAGCCCGACACTTGGGGAGGAAGGGAAGTAGGTGTAATGGGGGGGGGTCGACGTGTGGCACACCTGTTTTCAGGCCTTCCCTCTACTGCTTTTAGTTACAGCCAGGGGCAAATGACCTTAAACTCTTGAGTTCATCTGTAAAATGGGCCAAAAATAATAGATGTGACAGTTCGTTACCTTACTTTCAGCTTGACGTTTTTCTGAGCCCCCTACCCATACTAACACACTTAGTTCCCACAACAGCTCTGAGGTTGCTACTGTCGCTGCCTTTTATGGATAAGAAAACTGAGGCGCGAAATAGCTTATGGAATTTCCCCAGTGTCATACGGTAATGAAGCTGTGGAGCTGGGAATCCTGTCCCTGGAGTCTGGGTCCAGAGTCTCTGTAGTGAGTAGTGATCATACGCAACTTCCTGTCCCAAAGTATGGCTTCCCGGCTTTTTGGGAGGAGTAAGTAAATAGCGTATATCGGGTGTCCCATTCAGTGAATGTTCGTTCCCTCCTTCGACTCTTTCGGTGTCTGCCGGGAACCCTGTATCTTCCTGACAGGCTCTGCTTGTGATCGCAAACTACGAATTGCCTATAGTAGCCAAAGCAAGGTTTCATAACGTAGTACCTCTCTTGGCTTGTCTACGCGTTACCTTCTCCTTGCAGGTGAAAATCCATCCCCACTCACAGTTTTGGGCAGTTCCCGGGTGAGTGGAAACGGGAAAGGAAGACACGGGGAAAAGTCTGAATCAGCCCAGTGGCAGTGTGACTTGATGTCAGGGATAATCAGTGATTGGGGACCCTGACGCAGCCGGGCCCGCCTCCTGCCTCCCGCCTTTTCTTTGTAGTCTTGAATTAAACTTAGTGCTTCCTTATATAGACTCTAATGATAAAACTTAACCTTTAGATGAAAAATTATAGACCTTTTCTTTTAAGTTTAGTTTTTTGAGAGAGACCGAGCAGGAGCAGGGGAGGGGCAGAGAGAGAAGAGAGGGGTAATCCCAACCAGGCTGCATGAATGCTGAGCCCAGCACAGGGCTTGAACCCACAAAACCGTGAGATCATAACCTGAGCTGAAATCAAGAGTCGGTAGCTTAAGCTGACTGAACCACCCAGGCAGCCCAAAAACTGCAGACCTTTTTGATGAAGGAATCGATGAAGGAATAATTAAGTAGGCAGACCCCGATGGATCATCTAAAAATAATGGCACACTTCTCTTGTGGACAACTCCGTTTTCTCACCCAAGACAAGTAATGGCAATTTTCTAATATTGTCTAATATTTAGACCATGTTCTAATCGCCCCAGTTATTTTCAAAATGTCTTCTGTGGGGGACCTGGGTGACTCCATCGGTTAAGTCTCTGACTTCGGCTCAGGTCACGATCTCGCGGTTCGTGGGTTCGAGCCCCGCGTCGGGCTCTGTGCTCACAACTCAGGGCCTGGAGCCACTTTCAGATCCTGTCTCCCTCTCTGGCCCCTCCCGCCACTCGTGCTCTGTCTTTTTTGTGTCTCAAAAATAAACTTTAAAAAAAAAGTGTCGTCTGTGGTACATATATATTTTTTGAACAACAGTCCAATCAAGGTTCATGCTCTGCCTTTGTCTCTTCAGTCTTCTTAAATCTAGAACAGCCCCTCAAGTTCTTTTTTTCCTTAATGACACGGACTTTTTAAACAGACAGGTTGTCTCCTGTAATGACCCTTTCTGGATTTGTCTGCACATTTCTTTGCGGTATTTCTTAATTTGTTCATAAAGTAGAAATGCAGTCACAAGGCTTGATTAGACGGAAGTTAAACATTCTTTGACACAAACATGTCATAGTGATGTTGTGTACTTGATAACGTAACGTGGAACCTGATGGTAGTTGTATCTGTTAGCGATGCTGTCTGATACTCTGATGGAAGTAGAAGCCACCGTATCTCTTATCAGAAGTGATATATTTCACTTTGCGATTACCGTGTAAGCTGGAGTATTCGACGTTTGCCTGATACCCTGTTCCCCTATGTACCCACTGACGATTAGGGCAGTTTCAATGATCTCTTTGGGCTTTACAAAATGGTATTTTTCTAACTCTGTTCCTTCCATGCTTATTAGCAGGTATTCCTCTGTAAAGAATCATCTCTCGTTAGCTGGTGTTGAAGTAGACTTCTTGTAAAGGCAGAGTAAATGTTAAATTCCTCAATGATGAGGTTTTAGAATAAGGAATCATCAGTATGACCTTCCCCACCAGTGCTGGGACTGAGTCTTCCCCTATTTTTCACTCTTTTACTCTCCTTTGAGCATCACGATGGATTTCTGAATGTTTAGAATCTGTTACAGTTGTTTTAATATTTACAGTTATCCTCTTTGATGCTCCAACTCTGGTGGATTCTGCGGGGCGCCCCTCAGTGGCTGCCGCCGTGACTTGCTGATGTCTAGCCGAGTTGCAAGAGTCGTGCAACGAATTCCCAAAGAGCCCTCACTGCCGTTTGCTGATTGTTTACATGTTGCTAAATCTGCTTGGCGGACGGACACACACACGCGAGTTTATCTGGAGCATTTGAGGATAAGTTGGAGACTTGGGCCGCTTTACTCTTCAGCTCCTCAGCAGGCATTGCCCAAGAACAAGCGTGTTCTTTTTCATAACCGGCATAACTTAGAAAATCAATACTGTTACCTAATCCGTAGTTCGTTTTAAAATTTAGCCAGTTATCTCAGTAATGCCCAGTATCAGATTAAAGATGATCTAACAGTGTAGTTGGTTCGCTACTTGTAATCTGTCCTTTAATAACTGTCCCTCAGCCTTATTTGGTGTGTGTGTCTTTATTGGCCGTGACACTTTTGAGGAGTACACGCCATATATTTTTGCATCGTATTCCTCACTTGGGGTTTGGCAGATGTTTCTTTATGATTGGAGTCAGGCTGTGCATCTTTAACAGGAATACCCCGGAAGCATATGATGTTAGTGATTGGTCCCGGTATTGGCGATGTTCGTTTCGGTTGGTTGGTTGGTTGGTTGTGGTTTTCCAGCAGGTTTCTTCATTGTCAACTTACTGTATTTACTTTGTACTTAATTTGGGGGGAGACAGATTTAACACTGAGCAAATATACTGCTCCCCATCCCATCTCACTGGCTGCCTTTAGGACTGCCGTTTTTGTCTCTAGCCGCTGTTACAAATTTTGATGCTTAAATTGCCCCTGGCCTGGCTGGTGGATGTTAGGCCGGCTCCTCTTTCCCTTGGTCATATCTTTGTCGCTCTCTGAACCCTTCTTAATTTCCTGACGTAAGATATTCTAGGTGCTTCTCACACTGCTTTCCCTTCTCTCTAAAGTATCTTGGTTCCTTTTAGCGGAGAATGGTGTTTAGAAACCAAGATACGGGTTCTAGGTGTGCTCACTGGTATGGGGTATCACGGATTTGAGGCTTTTTTGGGGGGACGTAGAGCAGGGGAATTGCTAAAAATTAGTTCACGGTGACGTTTTCAAATCAGATTTAACGTCAGAGCGGGTTTTTTTCTCTGAACCTTAATTTTTTCAGGTTCAACTGGAATTGCTGCGGAAGGCTCTAGAGAAAGTCCCGTGTGGCGTTTCTGAAGCTCACTAGTTTTAGTGCCTTGTTTCAGCTGTGTGGTTTCTGGCTGTCAGCTGACTGGGAAATAATTGTGAAACCTGCCGATCTCTTGTTAGAGCAAATGAATGTTTTGCAATTAAAATTTGTTTAGATTTCAAGTTACAAACTTTTACAATGAAACTTGTATCTAGGTACTGCGTGATTGACACATAAAGAAAAAAACAGCATTAATCAAATGTCCAGTCTCGTAAGGATTCGCAGCGCTACGCTTGGTTTTGTTATCTATAAAATGAGGATACTATTTAAAAGGGTTGTTCTGAAGATAAAATAGATCCTGTATATAAAGTACCTGGCATAGTCTTTGGCCTTCATACTACTTAATAAGTAGGACCAATTATTACTAATATGAACATACTATTAATACTATTATAATAAACACTAAAAAATACTCTAAAAATTACTCATTTAAAAAATTTTTAAGTTTCCTCACTTATTTTGAGAGAGAACGTGCAGTCAGGGTAGGGGCAGAGAGAGGGGAGAGAAAGAGAGAATCCCAAGCAGGCTCTGCACTGTCAGCACGGAACCTGATGCGGGGCTCGAGCTCATGAACTGTGAGATCATGACCTGAGCTGAAATCAAGAGTTGGACGCTTAATCTACTGAGCCACCCAGGTGCCCCTAAAAATGACTCGTTTGATTAATATTCCTTGATGTAGAAACAAGATTTCACAGTCTAGAACTTTTGATTTTCTGTGTGTTTAAACTGATTTGCTTGACATACAAATGTAATGAGTTTTCAGACTAAACACACCTGTGTAGCCAGTGCCAATGTTAAGAAAGAACATTACGAGCACTTCTGAAGCTGCCGCCCTTATGTTCTCTCACAGCGACTATGGCCATCTTCTTTCTCTGGGGACAGTCCACTACTTTCTCTCCTTTTTCTCTATGATGCCTTACCCCAAACATAACGCACATATTCAAGGAACTACCTTATTTTTGAAATTAGAATTGTATTAGATGGGAACCTTTAAATGAGTTTTGTAAATAGCTTTTGATGTAAGTTGCATATTGTAATCTAAACAAAAACAATTTTCTTAATGTTTATTTATTTTTGAGAGAGAGAGTCTGCAAGCCGGGGAGGGGCAGAGAGAGAGGGAGAAGGAGAATCCCAGGCAGGCTCTGCACTGTCAGCACAGAGCCTGATGGGGGGGCTCGAGCTCGCCAACTGTGAGATCATGACCTGAGCCGAAACCAAGAGTCAGACGCTTGACTGAGTGAGCCACCCAGGAGCCCCCGATTTAACGTTTTGTGTGTTTTATCGAGGTTCTCCTTTTTTACACCGTATGTTTCCTGAGGTTCGGGGCCAAATATATTCCATGTATGGCTTTACTCTGGTGGTGCCTTGTGTGTGCTTAGAAGTCAGGAAGTTCTGTATTCTCTGGTTTGAGTTTGGTCTGCTAATTGACCTAGGTTATGTTAGTTATCCATTTTATTCTCTCCATGGAAGACTTTCACTTTATTATACTACCTGCAGGGTCTTCATCAAGGTCTGTTTTGTTCTAGTTGTTCATACGACTTGGACTTGGGTTATTATAGTCACCCCACCTCAGCCACCCTCAGCAGTGTGACAGGAAATGAGGGTTCTGCTTAGAGTAACCTTTTTCAAGAAATTTGTTTCTGTTTGTTTGTTTAGAGAGCAAGAGAAAGAGCATGAGCCGGGGAGGGGCAGGAAGAGAGGGGGAGAGAGAATCCCGAGCAGGTTCCAGACTCTGAGCTGTCAGCATAGATCCCGATGCGGGGCTTGAAGCCACGAACCGTGAGATCCTGACCTGAGCCAAAGTCACGAGTCAGATGCTCCATCGACTGAGTCCCCCTCCCCCCCCCCAGGCACCCCTTACAGTAATCTTTTTATCTCCGAGCAGGAATCATCCGAGAGTCCTGCAGCACTGGGGAGCTTGTCCAGTCTTCCTTCCTGCTTTCTCGCAGTTGACCTGTGCTGGGGAAACAGCCCTGGCTCAGCGACAGCTGAGGCCTCCAGTGGGAGAGGATAGTGGTCGAGGGGACAGTTGGTTCCTGAATTCTAGACAGAATGGACCCTACGGAAACAGAGTTCATACGTTTGGGGCAGGCTCCTCTTACACACTGTGGCACGTGGAGTTACACACTGTGGCACGTGTTTGCCTTTGCACTCCCTCCCCACCTTCCCCTGCTGGCTTCTGGCGGTACGTTTATATTTGGCTCTATGCCTGCATATAAAATAGCAGGTGTCTCATGACTCGTAGGCTTTGTGGACCTTAACATTTAAGTGTTGGGACAGAATATAAATGTTTAGGGATTCAGATGGTACAGGGAAGGGTCACTTGTATTTAATTGATAAATTTGTCACGCGTAGAGATTTGAGATAAAAAGTAAATTGTAAATGTTTTCATCCATTTTTTGATACATTTCTATTCACATTCAGATTGCTCCAAGGTATCTTTAACATTAGTGATTAGTGTTTGAGTCACCTCTGGTTATTTTTTGGGACCTAGAGTGTGGCATGTTGTCTTGGCTTTCATTTAGGTGGACCCCCGCGTACAGCACGTTTACGTTCATTTTCCATGGCGTCAGTGGATACTGTGGCGTGGGATAATAGCATTTCTATTTTTATAACATTGACAATTGATTTTTTTGGTTTGTCTGCTAAAATCCCCACATAATGTATCACTGACTGCTGACCTATTCTTTCCTTTATAAAAGTGATTTTACAAGTCTTATTTATTATAACATCCATCTTATACAATGATGAGATCATATCTCCAGGCATAATTAACAAATGTGTTTAAGCTCTTTACTTCCCTAAAGGCATCTGGAACTCTCGTTTAGTGAGATGGTCTCAGCTCCAGGAGACTTCCTCGGATAACCCTTTGTTGTTCAAAAGGAAGTAATTGTGAGAGTATTTTTTTTTGTAACGTGACAGACTTTAGGGGACCTGGAGGAAGGTAACTCCCTCTATTCCGAGAGATTTGGAAGAAAGTTCCCTGTATATTTGGGCATATGATATGTGCGTTGTCACCTTGGACTCATTGACCTCTCATCTCCCCACCCCCATTAAGTATGGGACACCAACCCTCCCTCCCCTTCTGTGTCACTTTTCAGAATATAACAGAAGGTGAGCCTAGGTGGCAAGCCAAGAGTGATAGAAATTTTAGAAATTGAATTGCTTTTGGTCAGAACACTTCACTGTATGTTGCCTCTCTCCAAGTTCTGTCTCACAGATCTTTAGTGACCTTGTAAAGAGAGCCTGAGTCCTTTTCATTTATAGTGTGACACACATCATCACAATGTATGGCAAACAATCATTTTTAGGTAAGTCAGAGATGAAAATTTTCTGAAATTGATCCATAATTGTGTAACATTTAGGAAGACATTGGAGATTTTTGCTTGGAATAGTGGCATGAATGAAAGGGCTTTAATATGGGCTGAGAGTTTCTGATGAGGTTGATTTAGCATCAGAGATATTCCTCCTATGATTGTACTGTTAATTGCCAAAGCTTTTGATATGATTTATACAACGTTTATATTCTGGGGAGAGTTGACTACTTTGAAGTAATATACTTGCGAAACGAAAAACTCATGTTAGAGGGACCCGGAGGCCAGGCTGAGCTCATACACAACCACCACTTCTTCAACATTTATTTATTTTTGAGAGACAGAGAGACACAGAGCGGGAGCAGGGGAGGGGCAGAGAGAGAGGGAGACACAGAATCCGAAGCAGGCTCCAGGCTCCGAGCTGTCGGCACCGAGCCCGACGCGGGGCTCGAACCCATGGACCGCGAGATCGTGACCTGAGCCGAAGCTGGTCGCTTAACCGACTGAGCCACCCAGGCGTCCCTCACGTTCCACTTCTAAAAGTTCAGTGGAAACGGCAGAAAGATGGGAGTGTGGGGGAGTGTGTTGGGTTCAGTTCATTCAACTCTTAACAGAGCTCGAGGATAAGTGGCGCTCCAAGGGACCAGATTGAAAAGCAGCAGGGCGAAGACAGAGACCGTCGCGGGTGGGAAGGGTTCGGGCAGGAGAGAGAATAACCCGTAGAGAACGACCGGCAGGAGCCTTCTCAGGAGAGCCCGTGTGGAAGGTTGAATTTGGAATCTGTAGCTCTTGTTGGGGTGTGGCTGTGATGCAGTCACCATAGTGACCCGTTAAAGAAGCTGGTTTGCGGTAGCTGGCTCTGGAGCCTTCTGTCTTTTTCCGTTCAGGGTAGCTGGCCTGCCAGGATTTTACCTGTAGGATGAAGCAGAGACCTGGTCTTTGCAGGAAGTGGGTGATGGCCTAGACTCCTAGGCCTCGACTGGAGAGAGCCCAGAGGGCTTATGGTGGTTCGCTTTTACCGCAGGAGCGGGGGACACGGCTCAGCCCGTCCCTCCGAGTGCCACTTCCTTTGTGAGCCTGCCGGCCTGCTTCTCGCACTCTGGAACTTGTCGCGGGCGCTCCCCGGACGAGTGTGGGAGCGGGGTGGGGGGGGACCCCATGCCAGGTACTTCTGCTAATCATCTTGCACTCACAAATCCGAACAACTGACCAAGGATTTCCAGACACTGGAGGAAAACCAAGAGCTTGAGAGAGAACAAGAAACTTAAGGAGTCTCCTTTGAGTGTCAGTAGTGTAATGACTAGGGCCACGTTTCTGTTCCTTCTCTTTTTCCCTCTCTTCCCTTCCTCTCCCTCCTTTCTCCCTCCCCCCCCCCTTTTTTTTCCTGTGCTGCTTTTTGTTGGCGTGATCGTATTTTTTTCTGTATTTTTTTGCTAGTTATCTGTACAATTAAAAAATTTTTTTTATGTTTGTTTATTTTTGAGAGAGAGGAAGAGACAGAGCATGAGCAAGGGAGGGAGGGCAGAGAGAGAGGGAGACGCAGACTCCGAAGCAGGCTCCAGGCTCCGAGCTGTCAGCACAGAGCCCGACACGGGGCTCGAACCCACGGACCGCGAGATCATGACCTGAGCCGAAGTCGGACGCCCAACTGACTGAGCCACCTAGGTGCCCCTACAATTTTTGGCATATAATTAAATTTTCTTATGTCTTAAGTTACTCAGTATCTCTTGTCTTCCCCTGTTTTACAAGTGAAGCTCCTTAGCATGCATTAGCTACTCTTTGAGTAATCTCTCTCTCTAGTTACTGTTTTTTTGACTAAGTCATGGCATATTTAGTTATAATTATAGAAACAGATGTGTCACAATCTCTGCATACATAAGGAACTAACAACTGGGAGGTGGAAGAAATGAGAGGTAGCAGGAAAGGTAAATGTGCTAATTTTGTTTCATAGCAAGAATTTCTCAAGTTACTATATGAAGTTGGTAAATCTAGCTAGGGATTTAAATGTAGAATTACTGGAAGCCCGAGAGCAATATTGTAGCCATTAATACACAATAAAAATTAAGAAGTGACCTGGGGAAGGGGAGTTTGGAGGTAGGGTGTGTGTGTGTGTGTGTGTGTGTGTGTGTGCGTGTGCGCGTATGTGCGCGTGTGTGTGTGCGTGTAGGTACACGTGTACGTGCACACACCAGTTTCTCTTGCGTGGCACAGGTGTAAAGTCTGTTGGCTGAGGCATGTATCATTGAAAGCGATCGTAATCACCATAAAAACTAAAACCGAACTGTTACCAGTGTTATCCCTGGAGAAGGAACGTAAAGGCAGCGCGTGGTAAATAATGCTTTTATGTTTTTCGTTTCTGCCCCCTTGACGATTTGCATTGCCTTCGTGTTGTGAGCATGCAGTGCTGAAGTCATCCAGAAGGCATGGCATACAGAAGGGATTTGATACTCGTTCTAGTACTCATAACAACTGTCCGTCGGGAGCTCATTTCAGATTTTTGAGTAGATTGAAGATTGGCATATTTGTCTTCTGCCTACACAATAGCTATCAAAATAAAGTGCACTTAAAGAAAGTACTGTCTTCTACCGGAATTTTCCACTGTGCTGCTCAGTTTGGTAACTCGACCACTTAGAAAAACTTGAGTGACTAATGCTTTAATCACACCTTTACACAGTGCTTTAACGGTAGAGAGATGTTTCACATTCAGGATTTGATTTCCATGACAATTTCCACGACAAGGTGGGCAAAGGAGATACTTTCCTGTATCATAAGGGGGAGGAAACTAAGACTGATGAAGCCACTCGCCAAGGTCACAAGGGCTTGTAAAGTGGTGACCGCACCTGCTCCCCAACTCTTCGGATGCGCTGGCCCGCCCCACTTCTCTAGTGGTTCTGCTGCTCAGCTCCTCCCGTCCCTTGACGTCGGGCTGTCCCTCTTCCCGGTTCCTACCTTTCTGCTTTGTCACGTGCCGACATGAGTGGCCTTGATTTCTTCCCGCATTCTGAAATTTGTGTTCTAGTCGTGTTTCCAGTACATCAACCTGTGTTTATTTTGCAAGACGAACTGCACCGCGGTTTCTAAGAAGCGCCGCCCGTGAGCGCCGGGTGTGTTTCCACCGCCTGTTCTTTGAGCAGCTGGACGGCCCTTATCCCTTCCCCTGCTGCACTGACTGCTGCTCGGAGACGCCTTCCAGATACTCCTCCTACCCCTGTTTGCCACTGTTGTGCTTTACCGATTCAAAGCAGTGGAATTATTTTCCTCTTCTTCTTCTTCTTCTTCTTCTTCTTCTTCTTCTTAGTAATATAATTAATTACCAAGTTGGCTAACGTACAGTGTATACAGTGTGCTCTTGGTTTGGGGGTAGATTCCCATGATTCGTCGCTTACATCCCCAGTGCTCATCCCAAGTGCCCTCCTCGATGCCCATCACCCATTTTCCCCTCTTCCCCACCCCTCCGCCCCCATCAACCCTCAGTTCTCTGTATTTAAGAGAGTGGTTTGCCTCCCTCCCTTCTCTGTTTGTAACTATTTTTTTTCCCCTTCCCTTCCCCCGTCTTCTGTTGTTTCTCAAGATCCACATATGAGTGAAAACGTAAGGTATCTGTCTTTCTCTGACTTACTTCACTTAGCGTAGTACCCTCCAGTTCCATCCACGTTGCTGCAAATGGCAGGATTTCATTCTTTCTCATTGCCATGTATTCCATTGTGTATATAAACCACAATTTCTTTATCCATTCATCAGTTGATGGACATTTAGGCTCTTTCCATAATTTGGCTATTGTTGAAAGTGCTGCTATAAACATTGGGGTACAGGGGCTCCTGGGTGGCTCAGTCGGTTGAGCCTCTGACTTTGGCTCAGGTCGTGATCTCGTGGTCTGTGAGTTCGAGCCCCACGTCGGGCTCTGGGCTGACAGCTCAGAGCCTGGAGCCTGTTTCAGATTCTGTGTCTCCCTCTCTCTGACCCTCTCCTGTTCATGCTCTGTCTCTCCCTGTCTCAAAAATAAATAAAACGTTAAAAAAAAAAAAAACATTGGGGTACAAGTGCCCCTGTGCATCAGCACTCCTGTATCCCTTGGGTAAATTCCTAGCAGTGCTATTGCTGGGTCATAAGGTAGATCTATTTTTAATTTTTTGAGGAACCTCCACACTGTTTTCCAGAGTGGCTGCACCAGTTTGCATTCCCACCAACAGTGCAAGAGGGTTCCCGTTTCTCCACATCCTTGCCAGCATCTGTTGTTTCCTGAGTTGTTAATTTTAGCCACTCTGATCAGCGTGAGGTGGTATCTCATTGTGGTTTTAATTTGTATTTCTCTGATGAGTGACGTTGAGCATCTTTTCATGTGCCTGTTGGCCATCTGGATGTCTTCTTTGGAGCAGGGTCTTCATGTCTTCTGCCCATTTCTTCCCTGGATTATTTGTTTTTCAGGTGTTGAGTGTGTTAAGTTCTTTATAGATTGTGGATACTAACCCTTTATCTGGCATGTCGTTTGCAAATATCTTTTCCCATTCTGTCTGTTGCCTTTTAGTTCTGTTGATTGTTTCCTTTGTGGTGCAGAAGATTTTTATCTTGATGAGGTCCCAATAGTTCATTTTTGCTTTTAATTCCCTTGCCTTCGGAGATGTGTCGAGCAAGAAATTGCTGTGGCTGAGGTCAAAGAGGTTGTTGCCTGTTTTCTTCTCTAGGATTTTGATGGTTTCCTGTCTCACATTTAGGTCTTTCATCCATTTTGAGTTTATTTTTGTGTATGATGTAATAAAGTGGTCTAGTTTCATTCTTCTGCATGTTGCTGTCCAGTTCTCCCAGCACCATTTGCTAAAGAGGCTGTCTTTTTTCCATTGGATACTCTTTCCTGCTTTGTCAAAGTTTCGTTGGCCATACATTTGTGGGTCCAATTCTGGGTTCTCTATTCCATTGGCCTGCGTGTCTGTTTTTGTGCCAACACCATGCTGTCTTGATGATTACAGCTGTGTAGTAGGGGCTAAAGTCTGGGATTGTGATACTTCTCACTTTTCTTTCTTTCTTTCTTTCTTTTCTTTCTTTCTTTCTTTCTTTCTTTCTTTCTTTCTTTCTTTCTTTCTTTCTTTCTTTCTTTCTTTCTTTCTTTCTTCTTTTTTTAACTTTTACTTATTTTTGAGAGACAGGGAGAGACAGAGCATGAATGAGGGAGGAGCAGAGAGAGGGGGAGACACAGAATCCAAAGCAGGTTCCAGGCTCTGAGCTGTTGGCAGGGAGCCTAATGTGGGGCTCAAATCCAGGAACTGTTGAGATCATGACCTGAGCCGAAGTTGATGCTTAACCGACGGAGCCAGCCAGGTGCCCCTCACTTTGGTTTTCTTTTTCAATGTTACTTTGGCTATTCAGGGTCTTTTGTGGTTCCATACAAATTTTAGGATTGTTTGTTCTAGCTTCGAGAAGAATGCTGGTGCAATTTTGATTGGGATTGCATTGAATGTGTAGATCGCTTTGGGTAGTATTGACATTTTAACAGTATTTATTCTTCCAGTCCATGAGCATGGAATGTTTTTCCATTTCTTTGTGTCTTCTTCAGTTTCCTTCGTAAGCTTTCTGTAGTTTCCAGCATACATATCTTTTACATCTTTGGTTAGGTTTATCCCTAGGTATTTTATGGTTCTTGGTGCAGTTGTAAATGGGATCGATTTCTTGACTTCTCTTTGTGTTGCTTCATTATTGGTGTATAGGAATGCAACCAATTTCTGTACATTGATTTCGTATCCTGCGACTTTGCTGAATTCATGTATCAGTTCCAGCAGCTTTTTGGTGGTCTTTCAGGTTTTCCATGTAGAGTATCACGTCGCCTGTGAAAAGTGAGTTTGATTTCTTCTTTGCCAATTTGTATGCCTTTTATTTCGTTTTGTTGTTCGATTGATGAGGCTAGGTGAGAGTGGACATCCCTCTCGTGTTCCTGATCTCGGGGGAAAGCTCAGTTTTTCCCCATTGAGGATGATATTAGCTGTGGGCTTTTCATATGTGGCTTTTATGATGTTTAGGTATGTTCTTTACATCCCGACTTCCTTGACGGTTTTTATTAAGAAAGGATGCTGTATTCTGTCATGCTTTTTCTGCATCTGTTGACAGAATCATACGGTTTTTATCCTTTCTTTTATTAATGTGATGATGTGTCACATTGATTGATTTGCGAATGTTGAACCAGCCCTGCAGCCCAGGAATGAATCCCACTTGATCAGGGTGAATAGTTCTTTTTATATGCTGTTGAATTTGATCTGCTAGTATCTTGTTGAGAATTTTTGCATCCGTGTTTATCAGGGATATTGGCCTGTAATTCTCCTTTTTTGTGGGGCCTCTGTCTGGTTTGGGAATCAAGGTAATGCTGGCTACATAGAATGAGTCCAGGAGCTTTCCTTCCGTTTCTATTTTTGGAACAGCTTGAGAAGGATAGGTATTATTTCTGCTTTAAATGTCTGGTAGAATTCCCCAGGGAAGCCATCTGGTCCTGGACTCTTATTTGTTGGAAGATTTTTGATAACTGATTCAATTTCTTCGCTGGTTATGGTTCTGTTCAAATTTTCTATTTCTTCCCGTTTGAGTTTTGGCAGTGTGTGGGTCTCTAGGAATTTGTCCATTTCTTCCAGGTCGTCCAGTTTGTTGGCATATAATTTTTCATAGTATTCTCTGATAATTGTTTGTATTTCTGAGGGTTGGTTGTGATAAGTTCGTTTTCATTCACAATTTTATCTATTTGGGTCCTCTCTGGTTTTGAGAAGTCTGGCTAGGGGTTTATCAATTTTGTTTATTTTTTTTAAAAAAAACCAGCTCTTAGTGTCATTGATCTACTGTTTGTGGGTGTTTTTTTTTTTTTTTTTTTTTGATTCAGTATTGTTTATTTTTGCTCTAATCTTTATTATTTACCTCCTTCTGCTGGCCTTGGGGTTTCTTTGCTGTTCTGCTTCTAATTCCTTTAGGTGTGCTGTTAGATTTTGTATTTGGGATTTTTCTTGTTTCTTGAGCTAGGTCTGGATTGCAATGTATTTTCCTCTTAGTGCCTTTGCTGCATCCCAAAGGGTTTGGACTGTTGTGTTTTCATTTTCATTTGTTTCCATATGTTTTTTTAATTTTGTCTTCAGTTGCCTGCCTGACCCATTCGTTCTTTAGTAGGATGTTCTTTAACCTCCATGCATTTGGAGGTTTTCCAAACTTCCCTGTGGTTGACTTCAAAAAGCAGTGGAATTTAAGTGGTGTTTACTTCAAAAATTAACTTATCTTTTTGGGTTTGCAATACCGAATAAGCAACATCTGGCCTTATCTGAACCCTGTAGTTATATTTTCACCCAAGAAATTTTGGATTTCAACAAATGACTTGCTGTCCAGGGAACAACAGTGGGGACGTAAGTGTATTTGGCTCTTGCCTTGGGAGGCCAGAGTGTGTAATATCCTTGATCGTGTGTGTGTGTGTGTGTGTTTAATTGTGGTAAAGTATATATAATGTAAAATGTGTCATTTTATTTTTATTTTATTTTATTTTATTTTATTTTATTTTATTTTATTTTATTTTATTTTATTTTATTTTATTTTATTTTATTTTATTTTTTTAAAGACCAAGTTTTCTTTTAAAAAAAATTTTTTTTTTAACGTTTATTTATTTTTGAGACAGAGACAGAGCATGAACAGGGGAAGGGCAGAGAGAGAGAGGGAGACACAGAATCTGAAACAGGCTCCAGGCTCTTGGGCTGTCAGCACAGAGCCCGACACAGGGCTCGAACTCACCGACCGCGAGATCGTGACCTGAGCCGAAGTCGGCCGCTTAACTGACGGAGCCACCCAGGCGCCCCTAAAATGTGTCATTTTAATTCTAAGGGTACACTTCAGTGTCATTAGTTACATTTACCGTGTCATGTGACTGTCGCCACTATCTGAAGACTTTTTCATTATCCCAAACAGAAACTCAAAGCCATTTGGTGATAACTCCCATTCCTCCCTCTGTCCAGACCCTGCTATCCTGGACTCTATTTTCTGTCTTATGAATTTGCCTGTTGTAGGTATTTCATGTGAGCGGAAGCCTTTTGTGTCTGGCTTCTTTCACTTAGCATAATGCTTTCATCGTTCATCCATTAGTAGCATGAATCAGGACTTCATTTTTTTTTTTTATTAGTTTATTTATTTTGAGAGAGAGAGTGGGAGCACGAGCTGGGGAGAGGCAGAGAGAGAGGGAGACAGACAATCCCACGCAGGTTCCACATTGTCAGTGCAGAGCTGGATGAGGGCCTCGAACTCCCCAACCGTGAGATCACGACCTGAGCTGAAATCAGTTTTGGACGCTTAACCTACTGAGCTGTCCAGGTGCCCCAGGACTTCATGTTTTTAAATGGCTGAATAGTATCTCATAATAGTCTGTTGAATTACTTCACATCTTGTTTGTCCATTCATCTCTTGATGGGCATTTGGAATTGTTTCCATCTTCTGGCTATTATGAATAATGCTGCTGTGAACATTGACATACGTGTATCTGTTTGACTTTCTGTTTTCACGTCTTTTGGATATGTACCTAGGAGTGAAATTGTTGAGCCAAATGGTTATCCTGTATTTAACTTTTTGAGGAGCCACCAAGTCTGTCTACGTCCTATAAAAATAAATTTTTATCTATTTTTTTTATTCTAGCCATCCTGATGAGTATGGAAGTGGTACCTTGTGATTTTGATTTGCATTTGCCTGAAGAGTAACGATATTAAGCATCTCTTCATGTACCTACCGGCCAGTTGGTCTTTTTATTCTCGAGTTCTAGAAGTTCTTTATGTATTCTGGATATTAATAGTCATGGCCAAAAAAGCTTTTAATACGTTGCTGAATTTGGTTTGCTTGTATTTTGTGGAGTATTTTTGCATCTGTATTCATAAGGAATATGGGTCTGTAGTTTCCTTACAGTATCTTAGTGTGGTTTCATTGTTAGGGTAATTAATGCTGGCCTCATAAAATGAATTAGGAAGTATTCCCTCCTCTTCAGCTTTTTGGAAGAGTTGGAGAAAGATTGGTGTTAATTCTTTTTTAAATATTTGGTAGAATTTATCAGTGGTGACATCTAGTCCTGGACTTTTCCTTTTTCTTTTCTTTTCTTTTTTTTTTTTTTTAAATTTTAGTCCTGGACTTTCCTTTGTTGGGAGGTTTTCAGTTACTGACTCAATCTCCTTACTTGTTTTAAATCTTCAAAATTTTAATTTTTTTCTTGAGTCAGTTGGTAGTTTGTATTTTAAGGAATTTGTCCATTTCTTCTGGACTTTCCAATTTGTTGGCATACAGTTTATAATATTTTCTTCTTTTTATTTCTGTCAAGTTGGTAGTAATAGTCTCTTCTTATTTTATGAATTTGAGTCTTCTTTTTTCTTCGTTAATCTAGCTAAAGGTCAAATGTGTTGATCTTCCCAATGAATCAATTTTCTTTAGGTGTACAATGGGATCTTCATTTTTAATGTAGGTTTTTTTCCAGCTTGTAAATTTCTCTCTAAGCGTTGCTTTTGCTGTATCCCATTTGTTTTCAAATGTTGTATTTTTGTTTTCATTCATCTTAAGGTATTTTCTAATTCCCTTTGGTTTCTTCTTTACCTGTTGGTTGTTGAAAGGGTATGTTGTTTAATTTCCACATATTTGTGAGGTTTTCAGTTTTCCTTCCTTCTTTTACCAGTTTGAAGTTTTATTACAGTGTGATCAGAAAAGATGCTTTGTATGGTTTTAGTCGTTTTAAATTTATTAAGACTTGTTTTATGGTCTAGTGTGTGATGTATTCTGGGGAATGTTCCAACTGCACTGGAGAAGAATGTATATTTATTGTTGGCTGGAGCCTTCCATTTATGTCTGTTAGGTTTATTTGGTTTCTAGTGATGTTCAAGCCCTCTGTTTCCTTATTGAGCTTCTGTCTGGGTGTTTCATCCATTATTGAAAAAGGGTATCATCTAACTATTGTACAGCTGTCCCTTTATCCCTTCAGTTTTATCAGTTTTTAAAATTCGTTTATTTTTTTAATTAAGGTATGGTTGACCTGTAACGTTAATTTCAAGTGTACAACCTGATAGTCATTGTGAAGCAGTCATCACCATAAGTCTAGTTACTATCCATCCTCCTAAAGAATTACATAAGTTTTTGTTTTTTTTTGTGGTAAGAACTTTCAAGATCTGCCCTCAGCAACTTTCAAATATATAATACAATATTGTTGACTATAGTCAACATGGTAGTTCTATTTTTAATTTTTTTGAGGAATCTCCATACTGTATATGATTATGTTGAATGAAGTACATTCCATCCAGACCCGTTTTGTTAAGAGTTTTTTTAAATCATGTGTTGATGTTGCATATTGTCAATTGCCTTTTCTGTGGTTATAGAGATGATACAATTCTTATGCTTCATTTTGTTAATGTGGAGATTCATGTTGATTGATTTGTGGTTGTGAAACCATTCTTGATCTTGGTGCACAATCATTTCAGGGTGTTGTTGCATTCAGTTTGCTACCATTTTGTTGAGGAGTTTTGCATCTGTGTTCATCAGGGATACTGACCTGAAATTTCCTTTTTTGTGTGTGTGTTCTTATATGGTTTGAAATCAGGATAATAGCTGGCTTTGTAAAACGGGTTTGGGAGTATTCCCTCCTTTTCAGTGTTTTGGGATGAGTTTGAGAATAGGTATTCAATCTTTTTTGAATGTTTGAGAGAATTATTCACCAGTGAAGTCCCTCTGGTCCCAGACTTTTGTTTCTTGGGAGGATTTTGATTACTCATTCAGTCTTCTTACTAGTAATCAGTCTTTTCAAACTTTCTGTTTCTTCTCGATTCTGTCTTGGATGATTGTATGTTTCCAGGAATTTATCCCTTTTTCTAGGATGTCCAATGTGTTGGCATATAATTGTTCATAATAGTCTCTTAGATCCTTTATATTTATTTGGTATCAGTTGTAACTTTTTTTTCATTTCTAATTTTATTTATTTGAGCCCTGTCTCTCTTGTTCTTAGTGAGTCTAGCTAAAGCTTTGTCAATTTTTCTATCTTTTCAAGAAAAGAAACTCTTGGTTTCATTGATCTTTTCTGAATAGTGTCTCTATTTTATTTTTGCTGTGATCTGTATTTTCTTCTTTCTCCTAACTTTGGTTTTAGTTTTTCCTTTTCTAGTTCCTTTAGGTTTTATACCTAAGGTTATTCTAACTTTAGGTATAAGTCACCTAAAGTTAGAATAACCTTAGGTATAAATCACCCAAAGTTAGAATAACCTTAGGTATAAAACCTAAAGGAACTAGAAAATCTATTATTAGAGTTATACCTGAAGTTAGATTGCTTATTTGAGATTTTTCTTGTTTCTTGAGGTAGACCTGTATTGCTGTAGTCTTCCCTCTTAGAACTGCTTTTGCTGCATCCCGTAGATATTGGTGTGTTGTGTTTCCATTTTAATTTGTTGAACTATATTTTTTGATTTCCCCTTTTGAACACCCACTGGGTGTTCAGTAACATGCTGTTTGATTTCCACATATTTGTATTTTTGGTTCTGTTTTTTTCTTGTAAGTGATTTCTAGTCATATTGTAGTGAGGAAAGATACTTGATATGGTTTCAGTTTTCTTACATTATTATTAAGACTTGTTTTGTGGCCTAACATAGGATCTGTTTTGGAGAATGTTCCATGTGCACTTGAAAAATACCTATTTTGCTTTGGATGGAATGTTCTGCATATGTTTATTAAGTTCATCTAGTTTAATGTGTTGTTTAAGGCTGTTGTTTCTTTTCTGATTTTTTGGTCTGGGTTATCAATTAATTTAAGTGGGATATTAAAGGCCTTCACTATTGCTGTCAGTTTCTCCCATTAGGTCTGTTGATATTTGCTTTGTATGTTTATGTGCTCCTATGTTGGGTGCCTAAATATTTATTTACAAATGTTGTACCTTCTTGTTGGATTGACTTCTTTATTATTATGTAATATCCATCTTTATCTTTTATTACGACCTTTGTGTTAAAGTCTATTTTGTCTGATATAACTACCCTACCTGTCTTTTGGATTCTATTTGCGTGGTATTTTACATGGTACATATATTCATCCTTTCACTTTGACTGTATGTGTCTTACATCCGACGTGAGTTTCTTGTAGGCAGCACATAGATGGCTCTTGTGTGTTTATTCTTTCAGTCACTGTCTTTTGGTTGGAGATTTGAGGCCATTTACATTTAAAGTAATTACTGACAGGTGTGTACTTCTTGCCATTTTGTAAATTGTTTTTGTGTGTGTGTGTTTTGTTCTTCCTCTGTTCCTTTCTACTTCTCTTGCTTTCTTCCTTGATTTGATGACCTTCTATAGTGTTATACTTATTTTCCCATTATCTTTTGAGTATCTGCTGTAGGTTTTTACTTTAGTTTTACATGAGGCTCACTTTTAAGAGCCTATATGTAGAAGTCTATTATAAAGGTAATGGGAAGTTAAGTTTGGATGCATTCTAAAGCTCTGCATTTTTACTCCTCCTCCCCTATGTTTTATATTTTTAATGTCACGTTTTGCATCTTTTTATTTTGTGTATCATTTAACTAATTATGGAAGTTTTATGTTTACTACTTCTGTCATTTAACCTTCATACTAGCTTTATAAAGTGATTATTTCACTACTTTTACTATGTATGTATGTGCTTTTACTACTTTACCAGTAGGATTTTTACTTTCCTATGTGTTCTTGTTCCTATGAAGTTAACATTTCTTGTCAGGGTCATTTAGTAGTGACAGATTCCTTTAGCTATTGCGTGTCTGGAAAACTCTTACCTCTCCTGGACACCAGGCCCGGGGGACGTGACGTGATAACCTTGCTGGATAGAGTTCTTGGTTGGAAGTTTTTTCCTTTCAGCACTTTGAATATACATGCCGCTCCTTTCTGGCCTGCAAATGGATCATCACATGGGCTAGGTGTGTTTCAGTCTGCTGCTTTTGCCCTGGGTCCTGGACGAATGAGTCTGCACACGAGCCCTCCAAGAGCAGAATCTTTGTTTCCTACAGCCCTGTTTGTCCTTGATGTAAGTCCCATTGGTTTTCGAAGCCAGATGTGTTGAGGGTTTGTCTTCTCTGGTGCAGGTCCCAAGGGTTCAGGTGCTTGAAGGGATGCTCCTTATTAGTGAGGTTCCTCTTGATTCCTGATTGTGGGTCATTGCACCAGGGGTGGGGTTTTTGGCAAGATAGTGTCTCTTCCTCTCTTTCCCTTGTTGACGTGACTTTGTTGTGGAGGATATGTTTAACTGATTTTCAGCACATTGCCCCCTCCCCGTTGTTGCATTGGTAGCTGCAGATTTGTTGTGTCTGTGGGAGGAGGTGAGGTCAGGATTCTCCTACGCAACCATCTTTTTTCAATTTTTTATTGATATAGTTTGAGGTTTTGTAGGTTGGTGCGTATTATAATTGTTATATTGTCTTGATGGATTAAACCTTTTATTAATATATAATGTCTCATATCTACCACCCCCCCCCAGTTTTACTGAGGTATTATTGACATATAACATATGCAAGTTTAAGGTGGTGATTTGATACATATATGTGTTGCAAAATAATTACCCACTTTAAGGTTGATTAACATCTCCATTTCCTCACATAATTGCTGTGTGTGTGTATGTGTGTGTGTGTGTGTCACACGATAACATTTAAGGTCTGCTTTTTTAGATCTTTCAAGTCTATAATACAGTATTTTTATAAGATTTGGGGGGTATATTTTACACAATGTTACATTGGTTTCAGTTATACATAGAACTTTTATCGACTTAAAAATCTATCTTGTCTGAAATTAATAGCTTCCCCTCCAGCCCTCTCTTAGTTACGGTTTCCTCCGGATATCTTTTTACATTCCTTAACTTTCAATTGCTTGTTGTTTTGTTGTTGTTTAATCTAAAATGAGTCTTATAGACATCCTATACTTGGATCATGTTTTTTAAGTCTGTTCAGCAAATCTCTACCAGTTAGAGAGTTGAAGCCATTTACATTGAAAGTAATTATTAATAAGGAAGGACTTCTGCCTTGGTAGAAGGTAGTAAAACCTCGGTTTGCAAGCATCACTCATGCCCGACACATGCTTGTAATCCAAACACTTGTCTGTCAAAGTGAATTTCCCCATAAATAATGGAAACTCAGCTAATTCGTTCCACAACCTAAAAACATTCATATAAAAATGATTACAATACTGTAATATAATACAAAATAATAAAGAAAATACAAAATATAAACAAAAATAAATTAACTTGAACTTCCCTTTGAAAACCTTCCTGGCTGGTATGAGGGAGACGAGAGGAGGGTTATTGTGTAGGACAACTATCACTAATGGAATCACTGCTTGCTATCTGTTGGCTCACTGGAATCTTTTTCTTCATGGGGCCGTTGTGTATGCTCGTGTGGATGTTGAGTACAGTACAGTATTCATAAACTCTTGTTATGTACTGTATTTAATGTAACTGGCAATAAGGCAGCAGAGGAAAGGGTCTACATCTGCAGGCAGCCTGACCTAGAGTGAAGCAAAGCATCCCTAAGCTTTCTCTTGTCTGGAAAAGCAGAGGGCCGTCCACAGGTGCTTTGAAGTGACAAAAATACTCTAGTGCCAGTTGTGGGTACCTTCTGATGTTCTGAAAAATCACTGATTTCTGCCAAGCACCATGGCCTGAGACCGAGCCTCTAAGCACGGGAGGTGATCCCCCACAATCCCGCAGCAAGAAAGAGAAGAACCATTGGTGCAGTTGTGATCATGTGACATTGGGCGTCATGTACTACTCGTATTGCAAGACGTCGCTCGTTTATCAAGTTAAAATTGATTAGAAATGTTTGCTCCTCTTGTGGAACACTCGCAGAACAAGTTGCTCGCAATCCAAGGTTTTACTCTATTTGTTTATGTATTTTAGTTTTGTCCTTGTTTAATTCCTCCGTTAGTGCCTTTTTGTTATTTACTTGATTCCTTTAATGTACCATTTTGATTCCCTTTTCTGTATATTTTTCAAGTTATTTTCTTAGCAGTGTTCTTGAGTGTTACAATTAGCATGGCAAATTTGTAACAACTTAGTTTGAATAGTACCACCTCCTTTTCGATAGTATACAAACATTCTGCATCTGTACATCCCTCGTCTCTGCCTTTATATTGTTGTCACAGGCGACATCCATACATTGTGCACCTATTAACACAGATTCATACTTGTTGTTTGATGTGTCTTTTAAATCCTGTATGAAAAAGAGGGGAGTTAAAAGCCAAAAGTACGGTAATACTGGCAGTTGTATTTACCTGTCTTCTTTGTTTCTTTACATGGCTTTGAGTGGTTGCCTAGTGTCTTTTCATCTTAGTCTGAAGGATTCCTTTTAGCATTTTCCTGGAGGGCGGGCCTGCTAGTAATGAATCCCCCTATTAAGCCTGTCTTGTGGGGCAGGACGCCTGGGTGGCCCCGTGGGTTAGGCATCTGAGTCTTGATCTTGGTTCCGGTCACCATCTTACGGTTTGAGTTCAAGCCCCGCTTCGGAGCCTGCTGGGGGTTCTGCCCTTCCCCTTCTCTGCCCCTTCCCTGCTCACGAGCTCTTGCGCTCTCCAAATAAAAAGCAATGAATCCCCCTAGGCCTGTCTTGGAATGTCCTGACTCTTTGTTCATTCCTGAAAGATAGTTCTGCAGTTACAGAATTGTTTGACACTTTTTAAAAAAAAAAATTAATGTTTGTTTCCTTAGAGAGTGTGCAAGCGAGCAGGGGAGGGACAGAGAGAGAGGGAGACACAGACTCCGAAGCAGGCTCCAGGCTCCGAGCTGTCGGCACAGAGCCCGATGCAGGGCTCGAACTCACAAACCACGAGATCATGACCTGAGCCGAAGTTGGGCGCTCAGCCGACTGAGCCACCCGGGTGCCCCGACACTTTTTATCCCTGTGCCTGCTCGCATCTACAGATTTCTGATGAACAATCAGCTCTTAATCTTACTGTGGATCTTTTGTATGTGATGAGTTGTTTTTGTCTTGCCAATTTCAAGATTCTGTCTTTGTCTTTTGACAGTTTGACTATAATGTGTCAGAACCTCTGAGGTTTTCCTGCTTGGAATTCGTTGAAATCCTTGGATATGTAGATTCAGGTATTTCATCAAATTGGGGCCATTATTTCTTCACATTTTTTCCTGCTTGCTTCTTTTTGTTCCCTCTTCATTGGGGATTCTCCTGATGTAGATGTTGGTATTTTGATGGTGTCCCATAGGTCCCTCAGCTCATTTTTCTACAGTGTTTTTCCATTGTGCTGTTTGGTGTGGATAATTTTAATTTCCTCATTTTCAAGTTTGCTGATACTTTCTCCTTTCTGCTCAAATCTGCCATTGTACCCCTCTACTGAATTTCTTTAAAAAAAAAATACATTTTTTTTAATGTTTATTTTTGAGAAAGACAGAGACAGAATGCGAGTGGGTTGGGGCAGAGAGAGAGGGAGGCACAGAATCCGAAGCAGGCTCCAGGCGCCGAGCTGTCAGCCCAGAGCCCATCACAGGGCTCGAACTCACAGGCTGTGAGATCATGACCTGAGCCACCCAGGCGCCCCTCTCTACTGAATTTCTTACGTCAGCTGTTGTACTTAATAATTCCTGGTGTTCTGTTCAGTTTCCTTTTTATTACAGTCTCTTTGTTGATATTCACTATTTATTCATACACATGCTCTTGCTTTCTTCTAGTTCTTTGAGCATATTTAAGACCGTTCATTTAACACCTTAGTAATTTTAACATCTAGCATTCCTCAGGGTAGTTTTTGTCAAATTCTTTTTTTTTCCTCTCACAGTGCTGTGGTTTTCTGTTTCTTTGTATGTTCTGAAATGAGAACTGGACCATTTGAATATTACATTGTGGTGACTCTAGAAATCAGATTCTCCTCTTTCTCAGTGTTGCTGTTGAGGGCTGTAGTCATCTGTTTGTGCAGTGACTTTCCCAAAACAACTTTGCAAAATCTGTATTCTTTGTGGTGCGTGGGTACTGTAGTTTCTCTTAATTATCACCTTGTGTGTCACCTTGTGACCTGACAGAAATTTACCCACATGTCTCGGTCACCCCTGCCACCACCCAAAAAATCCAGAAAGGGAAGTTCACGCAGTGCAAGAGGGTGGAAACAAATGCAAGTATGTGTGCTGTTGCCCCAGGCTGCCTCCAGTATGACGGGGTGCATAGCCCCAGTGTTAGGAGGGCAGGGTCCCCGACCGCCCCCCAGTACCAGCCCATGCCCCACACGTGGGCCCTGTGCCCGCCAGTGCCGCAGGGCCGGGGGACGGGCTGGTGGCCGAGGCACGCGCTGTGCTCTCTCTGCCTTCGTCAGCTGCCCCCCTGCTTGGTGTCCGTGTTCTGAGATGGTTGGTTCTGACAGGTTTTCCAGCTCAGTGGGCTCGTGGTGGCACTGACCCAGGAGCTTCAACGTTCCACGGCGTCACTCCACCTGTCCTTACGCGTTGGACGTAACCGCACGTAGTCCAGCTGCAGTTCCTTTCTCTGTTTGACAAAACTAAGTTTGGTGGTAACTTTACTTTGTATCAGGGTGAGCAGGTACAGTACGCCTCTGGAATCTGGAGTATGAACTCTTGTTGTAGTGACAGAGTAACTCAGGAATTGTGATTTCATTTCAACTTAGTGACACCTTGTATCTGTATAGTGGTTTTCTTCACAAGGATGTGAAGGACTTTACAAATAGGCCGTTATCCTATAACCCGGGAGTTGAGAAGATGAAGTGTGCATATTTTTACAGGTGGAAGAAAGTGGAACATGTTTTTATCATACAGAAACCGAGCATTATCTTACAAATCAGTTACTCACGTCAGGTGTATGAAGTTGGCCAGTACCAGTCCAGGGCTCCTTGTTTTTATAGTGCCAAAAATTCTACCACCTGATAAAATAGGATGTAAAAACTATAACGAATATGGCAGAAAGAGCTTAAAACAATGATACATTTCTGGTTATTTGTTCACCAAAGTAGGTGAATCTGTGCATTGCCTTCACCACAAGCTGCTGTAAAAACCAAATCTTACCCTTTTTTGTTGTAGGTAAGGTGCCAGTGAGGGGGTTCAGATATGCTTTAAATGTGTAACTGTCGCGGTGCCTGGGTGGCTCAGTCAGTTGAGCATCCGACTCCTGATTTGGGCTCAGTCATGATCTCATGGTTTGTGGGTTCAAGCTCCCACGTTGGGCTCTGTGCTGACATTGTGGAGCCTTCTTGGGTGTGTTCTCTCTCTCGCTCTCTCTCTCTCTCTCTCTCAAATAAGTAAACTTAAAAAAAAAAGTATAACTATCCATGAGAGTATCTGATAAATTTCTTATAAAGTTTTTTGGTATTGAGATGAGTAGGATTTATAGAATTCATTGTGCTCGATCACATTAAGTACCGTATCCCAT
Source organism: Acinonyx jubatus (assembly GCF_027475565.1). Taxonomy (NCBI): domain Eukaryota; kingdom Metazoa; phylum Chordata; class Mammalia; order Carnivora; family Felidae; genus Acinonyx; species Acinonyx jubatus. The sequence continues at coordinate 6,761,873 of NC_069380.1, read as the reverse complement.
TATGCTGAGTTTGGTCCTATTTTGAGAATTTTCTTTTCGGTATTGTTAAGCTAAATGTGAAGGCTTGGCAGAGCCATTCTTGCTAAGCCCGGCGATGGTGGTGATACACCATTACTTCCTGACAGAGATGAATTAATGAGAGATTTTTCAGTAACTCGTCTCATGAATATTTACGGATCAAAAACATGGTTGTTGTTGTTGGCACTGAGTCATGTTCGTACTTTTTTCGTTCCTTGACTGAGTTAAGAGATTTAAGTGACTCTGAATCTTCTTTTCTTTTCTACATATCAATATTCTCTACAAATAACACATTTACCCATGAATATATAACTCTTCATTGAAGGTGTTAGAGCAAATAATATGAAAATTGTAGCTTTTAACATGTCTGATAGGAACATTGAGGTTCTAATGGATATGGAGATTCAAATCACAGCCTGATGTTTTTGGTCTGGTCATTCATCATTGAATTATAATGATTCACGTATGTAACTTAGTTTTTGTTTCTTACATGCTGTGTTTGTGTATATATCACCGTTAGATGAAAAGGATTATGGGAGTGCTGTCCTGAGTAATTTTAAATGTGCCGTGATTTGGCCAACGATTAATTGTAGAATTGGATTTTCCTTAATTGCTGGATGGGGAATTTTACGTGGGTAACATACCACACGTGTGTTCCTGTGGCTGCATCTGAAGCAGGAAGTAAGCTGCTTTAATTTCTCCTGAAAAGAGTTGTGTTGTTGAGAACCTGCCAGAAGTCTTCCTGATAGGGTTGAAGGTTTGGAGTAGCATAGAAGACGGGAGGAGGATGGGATGTTCACATACGCCGTTGGAAATAAAGTTTGATGGTTTCTCCTTCTCCACGGAACTTACACAGATGGCTCTCAGAAGGCCCGTGATGGGAACGGAGGCTGGGGCCCTTCAGGAGCATGATTTCCAGAGCTTGATAACTGGTTGTGTCGTAGTTCAGGGATGCAGCAGGGCGTTCGGACTCCCCCCTTCCTGCCGGAGACCGTACCTCCCTCCTCTGGGGGTGCCATTTGCACCATATGCTGTCTTCCCACAGGGGGCTTTGCTCGGTGCCGGTCCCGGATTCCCAGACGGCACCTGCAGCCCTGCGATAACCCTGCGAGGATGCGGTGCCGCTGTGAAGTCTGGCTCGGGGTTGAGAACCCTTTTCTGCGGACTACGTTTTCACTTTGATGGCAGAGGTCGCACCAGAGGAGGCCATTGCAGAGGTTCTTGGGATGGCTGCACATCAGCGTGGAATGTCCAACGCCCTTGTCGGTTACTTTGGGAATTTCAGTCTTTTGGGCGGTTGATCTGAAGGGCGTGGGGGGGGTAAGAAGGGGTAAAGGAACTGTGTTTAGTGCCTTCTGTTGCAGACATTGTTCCAAATCGATACATTTTTAAAAAACAGGCCATAATAAGGGTGTTTGCCCTGTTTTGCAGATCAGGAAGTTGGAGCACGAATTCAAAATACTGGGAATATTTTGCCCAAAGTTCACACTTTGGTTGTGATTCTGTGTTGCTGCTAACTATCTTCGAATGAGAGCATTTTAGATTTGCAGTCGATGCCGTGAGTCTGGTCTCTCTCACCTTGCTGATGAGAAAAGCGAGGCGGAGCGATTTGAGGCAGTGACGCTGTGGTTGAACTCCTATTAGAACCAGGCCAGGTCACTCGGCCCCCCGCACTGCCTGGGGCTGGAATGTCGAAGTGGCTGCTCGTGTTCCGGGCTCTCGTTTCACCAGCGTGTACAGCTGTATGGAAATACCTGCGGAGAAAAGCTCAAGGCTTGGGCTCTTTTAGTTCTGTCTGCTCGCGATGGAACACCGTGATGGAAATGTCCCCCATTTTCTGCTCTCGGGGTCATTCCTGTCCTGATATCCTGGAGTACGAGCTGCATACTAGCATAGTTTGATACTGTTTTCTTCTCTGTAACTTTACATTTATTTTTAATAGTTTTCTGCCTGTAGGTCATCATGAAAAGCTAATTGTTCACTGTACACGCCCCAGTTGGATTATGACTTTGCGGTTTTTTCTTACCGTTTTTAAATCTTTTGTAACCCTCTATATCAAAACTCTCTTGATTTAAACTCACAATGAGAAATAAGTTTCCCAGTTAGACCTAATAGACACATACGTAATTCCTGGAAAAAGTCTCACAGACCATTATTTACCCTTAGTAGGGAGATATACGCCATCATGTCTTCTGTTTTACTGAAAAAGCAAATGGTAGATCCACCAAATTCGTCTCACTTCTCACTAAATGACACTTTGACGGTCACGTTCTACAACTTTCCGCTCAGGGCTGGGTAGAAAGCAGATACTATACTTGGTGAATTTCACCTCTTAGGAAGGTCTGCTGCTTTCAGAAGATTTTTATGATGCGTGACACTTAGGGTACGAAATGGCTTGCTTGTTTGTTTTTTATACAAATGTTTGTCGTCTCTGATACAGTTTCAGGGACCCAGTGTCATCCAGAAGTGCAAATGTGGGCTTCTAGCCTTCCTGTTCTCCGTTCTCCCCTTTAAGACACTTGCTTCGTGTGTCTTCTGTACTTGGGTTCATCCTTTCACGGCTCAGATTCACTTTGTCTCTGTTGTGTTCGTACCCTCGCGTGGGTTCTTCCTGTGGCTCCAGAACTTTTCTTAGTTTACCAGGGTCACTCGATTGTCTCCTTTTCGGGAAGCCTTTCCTGCCTGTTTTGGCAGTCTTCCTTTGGGTACTGACCTGGTGTGACCCTTCGGTGTTACACTTGGAATGGCAAACACTGGATTCTAAGATAGGATTTGAAACATGAGAATGGGGAAATGTCATTGTATTTTATTATACTTGTTTTAAACAAATTTGTCTGGGAACTAATAGTTCACTGCAACTGTCTAGTAAAAAAAAAAAAAGCTAGCGTACTTGATAAGTATGTTTCTAGATGTCCGTCCTTTTACTGTGCTACCGTTTTTTATTCCTCATGGATTGCGTCCTCTTGCGTCTTTCTTGTAATGGCAGACTGGAGAGCAGTCAGAGAGGCGTGTGCTCCATGTAAAAATGACCGTGTGAAAAAGACTTCATCAGAAGCAGCCTTCCCCTGGCTGGCTTATTTTCTTTTTTTCCTGTTTGCAGATGGTGTGTTCAAAATGATAGATCAAAGGTGTGTATATTGCTTCAACTTTCCTTTCACTTGGATGGGTTTTTTTTTTTGGCATGAAAAAGAAGCATTGCTCACCTTTCTAGGAATCCACAGCAGGCAGGTTTACGGAGGTGCTTACTCCATGGCCTGCACATTCTCCGATCGGATGGCTTTCTGAGGATGTGAAAATACATCCTGAGTTTTTTTTCAGAACTTAATGTTTGACCTTCCATAGACTATCCAACATTGTATCCTTTACATCTTAATGAGATTGAACGATCCAGCAGATTCCCACACGTTGCTAGAGTGTGGGGATGAGAGGTGCAGTAGGGATCAAGGTCTTACACGTGAGACGACCGGGGTCCAGACAGAGAAGCATTTTGCCTCAAGTTGTTACAGCTAGCTGCTGGCATGGCCAGGACCAGACCCAGGACTCTAGCTTTGCCAGGTCCGGGTCAGTGTCATTAATAGTATGCCGCGGTCTCTACAGCAGCTCAACAAGGGACCCATTCTTCCATGAGATAGTTTTCCATAAAACATTCCCTATTTTTAATAAAAAGTGTAAAAAAGTGTGGATTACTGGCATTATATTGACAGGAATCTTGACTAAAAAAATATTATCCAATATTAACTTTGTTTCTCTGGCACAGCCGTTGAGTTTTTCTTTTTTTTCTGATTTAATTATTAAGTCTTTCTGTCTTTCTTTTTGTTTGTTTGTTTTTAAGAGCAGTTTTAGTTCACAACAAAATTGATTTTGGATTTCCCATATGATATATGGATTTCTCATATAGACCTGCCCCAGTGTGAGCATAGCCTCCCTCATTACCATCACCCCCCCCCCCACCAGAGTAGTACATTTGTCATAATTAATGAACTATGTTGAAACATCATAATCAGGTAAAGTCCATAGTTTGTGTTACTGTTTACTTTTGGGGTACATTCTGTGGGTCTGAACAAATGTATGATGACATATTCATCATGGTAGTATTACATGGAATATCGTCACTGCCCTAAAAATCTGTGCTCTGCTTCTTCATCCCTTTCTCCCCAACTTCTGATATTTTTACTGTCCCTCTAGTTACCATTTTCAATTAAAAAAAAAATTTGTAATGTTTATTTGTATTTGAGAGAGAAAAAGAGAGAGAGCGCACACAAGTGGGGGAGGGGCAGAGAGACTGAGACAATCTGAAGCAGGCTTCAGGCTCTGAGCTGTCAGCACAGAGCCCGATGTGGGGCTTGAACCCTGGAGCAGTGAGATCATGACCTGAGCTGAAAGTCAGACACTTAACCGACTAAGCCACCCAGGCTCCCCACCATTAAGTTTTTACTTTCAATTATTATAATTTTTATATTTAAAAGTTTTATTTGGTTCTTTAAAAAAAAATCTGCTTTGGCTTTAGAATCTCATCTTTGTTCTTAAAATCAAGCCAGTGTTACTTTTTGGCACATGTTATGCATTTGTTCTGTATCATGTCGGAAATAGTTCTGATATTAAATGTCTTGAGAGTCTCATTCTGCCATCTGTGCTTCTGCTGGCTTTTATTCATAGAGTACTCTATTTTCCTGTGGCTTTGGGTATGTGTATGAGTTTTGATTGTGAACTCAGGTCTCTTGGAGTGTTATCTGTGGGAACTTTTTGTGGGGTGGATTGGCTTTATCTTCCAGGGTGAACTTGGTCGTTCTGCGGTTGTAGGGTGAAGAGGGCACTGTCATCTCAGGGTCTCTCTGAATTACATTTTCTGCTCAGGTGGTTTTGCTGTAAGATCATACAGCTGGCATGAATTTGGGTTACAGTCTTTCATAAGTCAGCTTGGGGTTGTGAGTTTTCGGAAGACGCCCTCCACTCTCAGTGCCAAGGACATGCCGGGCGCATTTCCTTGCTGCCTCCTCCTGCGGTACAGGATTATTTCTTGCTCCCCCTGACATGACGATCCAGCCCTTTTGGGATCTCAGTGCCCATGCTCAGGTCTTCTGTTGGCCTTTCTATCTCCCGAAGTTTTCGGTTTCCCTGCACTCCGTTTCATTCAGCTGTCAGAAGAGCGTGTAAAGGTCACTAGTGTTGACAGTTAACCCTCAGCGTGAAATCTCTCTTTGGCATTGGCTTAGCCTCCAGGGTTCCCCCATCATTTTGTTTTTTGTTCTCTGCAGCTTCCTTATTTTCTCATCAGCTCAGTAAATTCTTATCTTTTAATATTAAAATTCATCCACCATTTGGTTGTTTTCATCAGAGAGTCAGGGATATCTAATTCCGTCCTTATGATGAATTTTGTACTAATAGGTACTGAGTCTAAAATAACCTTTTGTGTAAGTTACAAAAACGGAGCCAGAAACTCCAAAAAGAACGTCTTCTTCCTGTGTGTGTGTGTGTGTCATGTACTCCTACAAAACAGATGAATCCTGATACCTATACGTATGAAAGCGTTAGAGCAAAAATTCCTACTTGAGCATGCCACCATTTCTTTCTTTTGTCCTGGTAAAGCATCACTGATTTAGTAAACCACTGTTAATTGTAGTAGGATCATATTTCTCAAGCGTAGGGATAGAGAGTTGTTCAGAGCCATTGCTATTGGATATTGACTTATTCTAGGTTCAGTTTAAACCTTGGGGTGCTTGTTGACCATTATTTGACACAAAAGGGTTTGCCAACTTCCAACAAAATCTTCAAGGGGTGACGACACAGAGAACTCTTCTACAGATACTAAAAATTACACAGCAAACTTTTGGCTTGGTGGCTGTTTTTCCCCAGCTGTGTCTAACTGTAGTGTTGAAAACCAGTCATCAGAAACTGAATTGCTTCGTCTACCCTTTGCCTTTGTAGTTGGCATGGAGTTAGAGTAGAGTTGTACTCTGATAATTTCCGCAGAGAAAATCTTGAATTCATGCCATAAGAGTATCTCCTGCACATTCACAGAATCTGCTATACAGCGTCCTTGTCATGGTAAGGTGTATGTTACTAGGCTGTGCTTTAATTTAGAACTGTCATAAAGTAAATCCCGTTCTCTCTTTGTACTTTCCATTTGGATCTGCTACCCTGACTCCATCTGTCACTGTAATCTCTCCCTGTTGAATTGTGTTGCTTGGCATTTATGGGTTGGCTTGGACTTCCTAGAGTTTTGTGTTGATCTAGTACATGTCCTCAGGAGGGTTGATAATAAGTGATCGGTAGTGTTAGAATGTTGAGTTAGAAGAGACTGTAGAAATTACCTTGTCTTTTAATTTTCTAAACATGTTTAGCTGTGAAAACCTTGATTTGGGTAATGGATTACTTGGAAACGCAACAAACAGATCAACGTAGAGGAGTTGGAGGTTTTGAAAATCAGTGGAGACCAACTCCTTTATCTTGCAAATGAAGCGTCTTAAACCCAGAAAGGTTAAATGACTATGGTTTATGGCTGTTTCCACCTTCCCACACTTAGCATCTTTCTCCCAGACCTCCGATTGGATTGTGGTTTTGCTTTGTTGTTAGACTTTTGGACAGTACAGTGACTATACCTCTGCACTGCTTTGTGGGGTTGGCCAAAGTTGTTTTTTTTAATGATAGCTATCTCATTTTTTCTTGTGCCTTTGTTTCTTTCTCTTGCTATTTCTTAGCTATTGTTTGGAGCAGATATTTGTGATCATTACTGGCTAATGAGAGTAGCTTTTCTTCCCCCCTTGAATTTGAAGGGAAGGGGGAGAAGGCAGCCATCATTTATGGGACACCTGCTTCTGTGCCAGGCACTGCGGATGCTTTCACCAAGGTTTCAATTCAGTTAATTTGTAGCCGCCCTATAGAGTAGTTGGTGACATTTTCCTTTTACAGTTAGGAAACTGAGGCACAAAGAAGCTAGTAAGTTGATCCGTAGCCAAACTACCTTGAGGATGCGGACGGGGAGAGGGATTTCTAAGCAGAGCATGCATGATATGTCACGGGTAGGGGGATGAATGGGTCATCTGGACTGGTGAGAATACGTGCTCTGTGGCATGTGATTGCTATTACATTGGAGAGAGAATGTTCACGTGTTATCCTGTTCTTCCCACGGGCCAGAAACACTTTCCGGAGTTAGGTGCACTGACATTTTACTGTCCACATAAATAGATGTGATGAGGTTGTACTTTGGATCATAGAGCCTTTCTTCTTTTTTTGTGGGGGAGGGGTTGTACTTATTTAAACGAATATTGTTTTGAATTCGTATGGTAAGTGGTAAACATCCGGGTTACTGATAGTTTTCAACATACGTGAGGAAGCTTTGACATGGTACTTGAGCTGGCAGGGGTGGAGGGTGGGGCTTGCAGCATTCCCACCGAGACAGATTTGTTCAGTGGATCTCGAAGTTGCTGTGATCATTGAATTTGATGTCAAAACACAGGGCATAGCCAAATTGGAAGTAAAGGGTGTTTGTAAACTAGCGATTCCGTCAAGGTTTTGTGTAAAGCCTAAAACGAGTCCCAAATTAATAAAAAAAAAAATAAATAACGAAGGCAGCGTCATGTTTATGTACCAGCGCTGGATGGCTGGAGGGCATTAGAGGAAATGTGTTGTTTTGGTAGAATCTGACCACCAATCCACCCAGCCCCTCTAATCAGTGCTTACAATCAGGAAGTTGAGGATGTGTTGTCTAACAAAGGTTGGCCTTCCCCAGTCCAGGGATGGAGCTCAGTCAGGAAACGGCAAGGTCTTCTGAGCACCGAGGTGGTGTTAATTTCATGTCCGTGCCCCGGAGGAGGCAGTGTGTGCGTGTGGTTTTACTGCAGCTTTGCAGAGTGGCCGCCGGCATTTTGTGAGTGATGTTGCATGGGTTTTGTCTGGGGGGATGTTTTCTTGGGAGTTTTAAGTACACATACCTAGAGGTATCATGCTTTCAGTGTTGCTGTCTTTTTTCCCTCTCCGGCTATGTTGGGAGTCCATTTAGGGGCGTGTGCCAGTACACAGGGCCCTAGTGGCACCCCCACCTCCCCTCTTTTTCAGGGACGGAGTTGAGTCGGTCGTATTCCTGAGACCACGACACGTGATTGTGGTCTGTGCCGGGCCCTTCTTCTGTTGGGTTTCGTTTTGGTTTTTCCCTTTTTTATCCTTCACCCCCAGTTGCAATGCCCCAGTGCTCTTCAGCACCCACTCAAGGACGTTTAACATCCATTCATTCTTAAGCCCGCTGGCCGGGTGCTAGTCTTTATGTATGCATTAAGCTCAGTTTTTCTTTTTTTTCATATTTAACATTATGTTTTTGAGAACTAGGCGTGCTTTTGTATGTAAACCTAGCTCCGATCATTCCGACTCTGCTCCAGAGCTGGCCGTCACATTTCATAGACTGGCTGCTTGTTGGCTGTGCGGTCGTCCGTGCCGCCCCGCGCGGCGTGCTTGTCACTGTGGGTCCCGGGTGGGGATCCGTCAGGTCAAACTTGGAGGAACAGTTAAGTCACCTACTACATGTGTGTTTGGTTTCGGCTCCCTGAGATGGCTGTCGAATTATACCCCGTTAGGGCACGGGTACAGCAGGGGCTTTAATCCGCTAGCTAGAAAAAAAGTCACAAGTTATAAGTACAGCTTCTTGATCCGCGCTTTGCTTTCCTGAGAAAGTTCTTGCAAACTAGACTTACTATTAAAATCCTTCACTCTTCACTATCATCCTTTATTTTCTTTCAGTAATGTTACGTGGTGAAAGGGAACACAGTTTTTTAAGGGATGTCTCTGTGATGCACGTACAACCGAAACGTTATGAAAATACTACGAATACTAAGAGTGCTGTTTCGTTTGTTTTAATTTTTATTTTACAGGGCGCCAATGCCTCGGCATTAGAGAAAGAGATTGGTCCAGAACAGTTTCCAGTCAATGAGCACTATTTTGGATTAGTCAATGTAAGTATCCGTTGGTACTCCGCCTTCACAACTATGGTTGCAAATCGTTTTCAAAGTGTTGAATGTGTTTCATAATTTATTAAAGGAAAATTGTTCATTTGCATCAGTAGGCTTAAAGCCAAGAAACTTGATTTGGAATTTTAAAATACTCTTTTTTTTTTTTTTTTTAAACGTTTATTTATTTTTGAGAGAGCGAGCGAGTGAGCACGAGCAGGGGAGGGGCAGAGAGAGAGGGCGACACAGAATCGGAAGCCGGCTCCAGGCTCCGAGCTGTCAGCACAGAGCCCCACGCAGGGCTTCAACCCACGAACCGCGAGATCATGACCTGAGCTGAAGTCGGACGCTTAACCGACTGAGCCACCCAGGTGCCCCTAAAATACTCTTTTTAATGGAAGGGAAACAAGACTGCTCGAAGTCTTAAGGGTCTTAGATTGGAGTTAGCCAGATTTTTCCTATTTTGTATCAAATTTTTTCATAACCGAAATTTCATATGGCCTATGCTACATGATCTGTTGTTTCTTTGAGAATTATTTAAATGCCCAAATAGAAGTGGTCCAATGTACAGGTGTAATAAAGTTTTGCAAGTGCCTCCATGTGTCTGTGGACTCTTTGTCAGCTGACTTCTGGCAGTGTTCCACTAGCATAGATATAAAAATGCAAAATATAGGAGAAAGATACATCCCCAGTCCTTGTGAAGATAATTCTAGTTATTAGACATCATTGAAATTTTGGAAGAACTTTCTTTGGAAGTTTTAACTCTTTTTCTGACTCATCAAGTGCCACAAATCTGTGTTCTACAATTGTGGTAGTTTATGCTGTCCTGTTACGTAGATCCGTGGTGAATGTTTTAAACTCTAGGTAAGAGATGATGATACAGGGGACAAAGTAAGTTCCATTGAACACACGTGTGTCACTCACTGAGTACTAGTATGCAATCCATGACGTTCAAGGTAGATTTCTTGTGTAGGTAAAGTGATGTGGGCATTTCCTCTCCTGCTGGGAGTCCCCTTGAGAGTGTAAAGCTTGTAACAAAGGGAGTCTCCACCCCACTGTGCCCACCTCCCCAGAGGAGCCTGCTCATTCATCTACTGGCTCTTGTTTCTGGAATCTACCCCCACATTCCAAATAAAGTGCCTGTATGCTATTAAAAACAGTCTATCGACTTCTTTTCCCTCACCCTAGACATTCCTTCATGGCTCTCCTTTTCTAGAACTGGTCTTCTTCCTTGGATTTTTCCCTGCTTTGTGGAACATGTTCTATGGTAGCTTTTTTAGGGAGCGTGCATGGGAGGTGAACTTTGAGCGCTCGTATTTAAAAACGTTTCGGTTCTTGCTAAAGCTAGGTACACAGCCTTCCTTCAGAATTTGTAAGGGATTACTCTGTGGCTTTCTGGCGTCTGTTGATGTCAAGAGGGCTGATGCTGTTCTGATTTTTCACCTCTTCTGAGTGTGGCCCCCTCCTCCCAACCCCCCAACAGTGTTTTAGGAGGCTTTCAGAATGTGGATGATTATCCACAATGTTCTGAAATTTCATGATGTGTCTTCGTGTTCCTCCCCCCACCCCTTTGTTGCACTGACTATGTACCAACTCATTCAGACATTTTTCGTTTTCCTCAAGTCTCGAACATTTCTGATACTAGCATTTGGATAATTTCCTATCAGTGTAATCTCTTTGTTCTGTCTTTTTTGATATACCCTTCGTTGCATATTGAAATGCAGACTGATTTCTCTGTTTTTTTCTGCGTTTTCTCCCATTTTTGATCATCTGCTTTGTATTCTACATTTTGGATTATTACTCGCCCTTTTTTATCTTGTTCATTGCACCTTTTATTTCTTAGAGTGTTACTTTTGTTCTTTGATTTTGTTTCTCTGTGGTTTTTCTCAGGATATTATTTACAGTTGTTGAGGTTTTCTTATCCTTACTGGATTGTTTCTGAGACACCCCCTCCCCCACCCCCCCCACCCCCGCCGCCATTTTAAACTCTCTTTCCTAATGGAAGCTCTCCTTAAATTTCATTCCTGCATCAAGATGAAATTCTGAGAAGCTGATTTGGGCTCTGTGTATTAGGGTGGAGTTGGTCTACCAAGGGCTTCTCTCCAAGGTGACTGCCCCCCACCCCCATTTCAGTGGCTAGAGCCTTTTCTCTGGGGCTGTTGACCTGGTGCTGAGGGACTTCTTCAGTCTGTGTCTAGGGCTGGCTTCGTTCAGGGTCTTATTGAATCCTGTCCTCTGTTTGGTGCCTCATGTGGTCCTCTGCTGTCCTTAAGGGCTCTTGAACCAGACTCTCCTGTTCAGCTTCTGTGGGGACTAAAACCTACAATTGAAAGAAAGGCGAAGTGCCTAGGGGTCTGAACGGTTCTTTTAAAAGACTTACAACCAGGGGCGCTGGGGTGGATAAGCATCTGACTCTTGGTTTTAGCTCAGGCCATGATCTCAGTTTGTGGGATCGAGCCCCCCATGTCAGGCTCTGAGCAGGGAGCCTGTTCCGGATCCTCTGTCTCCCTCTCCCTGCCCCTCCCCTGATCGCTTGTGCACGCTCGCTCGCTGTCTCCCAAAGCAAACAAGAAATAAGCATTAAAATAATAATAATAATAAAAGGCTTATAACCGGACCTGTGTTTTCCCACCCTCACCCTCCTTTTTTTTCCCCCTTTATTTTTTCCTAATTTATTCTTTTACTGTCATTTCATTGGAGTTTTGTCAGGGGTGGGGGGAAGTTAATTGAATATATTTGAATGTATGTAATTTCCCTTGTTTAACAAGAAAGTCTGGCCTTTACTTCCGATATCTAGGGTGTTTGTGCTTGCGTACAGAGTTGTCTAGTGATCAAAAACCTCATTTAACTTCTGGGAATGGGCAAACCCCAGTTTCTTCTCTCTCATTATTACTTCCCTGTGGCTGCCACCCTTATTTGGTTCACACTCAAGCTAATATGTGTCTTGAATTGTAGTAAAAGTGCATTCATTGATAGTGTCTCAGAAGAACCCATTTTCTTTAGCACAGGAGTATTTTATATATTGAAGGCTGTCTCACTTTTAATCTTCTCCAGTATAAATATTTCAATCTCTCCATTTTGTGTCTGACTGTAACCTTTTTTGCAGATAGCCTCACAACAAGGAAAACAGTATCCTAGATAAAATCTTACTATAAAATGAGTTCTACAGGCCTGTTTTCCCCTTGCTGTTAATGTTTTTACTTGAACATACCTCTCAGAATACCAGGGTCAATTGTGTTAAAGGAAAAAAAAAAGATTTCTTAGAAGGTTTTATTTTTATTACTCCCCGTGGATCAAGATTAAATTAATCTAAATTAAGAGGGTAGTATTGGTGCTTTTCCCTGAAGCTGACTAACCGAGATTCAGTAAAACCCAAGAGAAGCAGGAGGGAGTAAAGTTAGTACGAGAATTTTAGGGGAATCTTTGTCCTTATCCCCTCCAGAGACTCTTCCGATGGGTGGAAATATAGTTTCTGATCTCTGTGCCTAGTTAGTACACCAAAGAATTGAGCTCCCTGAGGCAGCCAGGGCTCCAACCTTGAAAGATTGATGAACACCTTGAATTATATTGAGAAAGTAATTGATGGTCAGAGTACATGCAGCAGAACCAGTATAGTGATTAACTTTTTCCATGGTTTAAACTTTCAGGCTCTCTTGCAACTGTGTTCTATAGTCTTAACCTTTTTCTAGAAATCCTATTTTAAAAAAAATAATGTTTATTTTTGAGGGGGGGGCATGAGCGGATGAGCAGGGGGCAGAGAGAGAGAGAGAGAGAGAGAGAGAGACAGACAGACAGACAGACAAGAAAGAATCCAAAGCAGGCTCCACAGACTGGACGTGGGGTTGGATGCTTAACCAACTGAGCCACCCAGGCACCCCTGTATTTTTAAGCTCTTAAAATATCACTGTTGTTTCTTCCCCCCCCTCCTTTTTTTCTTTTTTCTTTTTTTTTTTAATTTATGGAGTTATCACACTATTTATAGGAGTTCCTAAAAAATAAGGGTGGAGCTTTGGGGGATAAGGGAGGGTAGCTTAGTTAATTCAGAGATCAACATTTTAACCCCTCCGCCCCCCATCTCTGTCTGCCAGGTAGTTCCTATTGAAAACAACACTGGAATGTAGCTGTTTTAAGAAATTCTGTGGTTTAGGAAATTCTGTGGGACGCCTGGGTGGCTCATTCGGTTAAGCGTCCAACTTCGGCTCAGGTCATGATCTCACAGCTTGTGAGTCGGAGCCCCGCGTCGGGCTCTGTGCTGACAGCTCAGAGCCTGGAGCCTGCCTTGGATTCTGTGTCTCCCTCTCCCCTGCTCGTGCTCGCTCTCTCTCTCAAAAATAAACGTTTAAAAAAAAAAAAATTCTGTGGTTTATCTTTTCTAACAATTGGATTTTGTTAAAATGAGACACACATGTATTTTCTTTTTATTAATCTGTTCTTAGCTAAGTGTGAGTTTCCAAGGTTCATTTTTTAAAAAATGTTTCTTTTGAGAGAGAGAGACAGACACACACACACACACACACACACACACACACACACACACGCGCGCGCGGGGAGGGGAGGGGAGGGGCAGGGCAGGGCAGAGAGAGGGGGAGAGAAAGAATCTCTGAGCCCGGTGTGGGGCTCAGTCTCACTAACCATGAGATCATGCATGACCTGATCCAAAACCATGAGTTGGATGCTTAACGGATTGAGCCACCCAGGTGCCCCTCCGTGGTTCATTGTAATAGCTTTTAAGAAAAGACTTACACTGAGAAGAGTTCCTGTTAGACCTGCCTGATTGGATCCTTTTTGTGATTGGCAAGCGGCATACTTACTCACTAGCACTTGCCTTTGGGAAATAGTACGTGTATTTGGACAGGTAGAAAATCGGGCTTGTTTTGGAAATGTAGTCTCCAGGCCCAGTGTGGAGCCCAGCACGGGGCCTGAGCTCTAAGATGGTCAAAACCTGGGCTGAGATCCAAAGTCAGACACTTAACCAACAAAGCCACCCAGGCTCCCCCAGACTTTTTTTTTTTTTTTAATGGAGAAGAAAAATAGCCACAGTTGGATTAACAGAAAATTCAGTGTGGTGGTTGATCCCAACATTGTTAATGACAACATATTTTCCATTATTTGTGGTTGCAGATCTTTTTATCTTGGAAGACTGTTTTCACAAATGACTTTTATGGCAGTTTACTCTTCATAATTCTGATGTCTGCCACTGTAATTTGCATAATACATAGCGTGGGGATTTCCTGTTGGTTTAACTCTTGTGAATGCGTTCGTATTTCTGATGTTATTGGAAGTCTGAGAGGAGAAATACTAGTGTGGTGTGAGGGTTGAGAGATGGTCTTGTGTAGACAAGGGAGCCTTTTGGAAGCTTTCTCTTGTTGTAAAATATCCTGCTTAAATGTCAGCTGTTTATAGGGCCAGCTAAATCCTTTGAAAACAAATGGTTTTAATCTCATGAACCGGATTGCCTTTTTCCCTTGTATCTTGTCGCTAATGAGTACTTATTTTAGTAAATGGAGTGATTTCAGTTAGTAGCTCTTTCCTACTTGTGCAGCCTACATTTTTAAGAGTCTTTTTTCATTCTTTTATTATATGGTTCTATATTAATTTCTAATAACTGCCAAGAGACAGGTGGCCTCATTAAATCGATTTGTGAGGCTGCAGTGGAATGTGCTTTTCCCTAAAATCTTTGTTATAAAATAACAACTGTGTTCCTAGACCGTCTTACAAGAGGCTTTTAAGCCTGAATTGCCCGTAGTCATTGGCCGGAATTCTGGATTCAGGGGCCGTTGTGAAGGACACAAATAAAAATGAAACTTTCTTTCCATTTGTAAGTCATAAAATTGATTAGGCAAATGTCTCTTGGTTCTATTTGCTTTTGCATTGATTTATTCTCCTTTAGTTTCTCTCCACCTGCTGGCCATGGGCTGCTTGAGGGTTGCATTATCAGAGATCCCAGAGAATGTTCATATTAGACCTGACAAAAGAACTCTGGCCCAAGTATTCTGCTGAGATTGGGTCAAGTGGATGGCCCTGTTGGCAGGGTCTATAAAAAGGTTTGTGATTGACAACCCTATGGCATTTATGTAGAGAAGTCTGTTCCTATAAGGAAGGGTGGGACACTAGAGTGAGGTAGTGTAGGGTAAGGAATGGATGTCCACTAGCATATGGAAGGACATTTTTAGATTAGGTTTACTTGACTGTAGTGAGAGTGGTGGATAGGGAAATGTGGGGTATAGTGTTAAAAAACAGGGCCACCTAGGGCACCTGGCTCCGTTGGTTAAGCGTCCAACTCTTGGTTTCAGCTCAGGTCGTGATCTCGCTGTCGGTGGGTTTCAGCCCCCCTGTCAGGCTCCGTGCTAACAGTGC